>NW_017728992.1:76539286-76541145 GCF_001723915.1 Gavialis gangeticus | reverse complement strand
CCCCCAGCCCCAGAGCCATATCCCCCACTTGCTCTCAGTACTTGCCCAGGGCACCAATTCTGCTTGTTGCGCCTCTGCACACAAACCAATGGAAAGCGGTCTGTTCAGCTGTGCCTGTTATATAGAAATTTATGCGTTGACGTAAGTAAAGTGTTGTGCAGTTGGAAATGAACTGACTGCCTACACTGTGCTTTCAAGATCAATTTATAAACAGTAGGGAGCAGGCACCTACATTATCATGGATATTCAGTTTGTGTTCATTCTCAACAAGGTTTTTTTTCTCCTCAGAGAGCTGCTATATTAACTAATAATTAGAACAGCAGAAAGTTGTTTGATAAAGTATGTAATTCAGAGGCAAATAAGCTCAGCCTAGCTTCCAGCCTCTTTCCTGTTCACCCAGGAGGCTCACATCCTACCTACCTTTCTGCTGCTGACTGACTCTAGAGCCTTGGATTTGGGACAACAGCTATACCAATGCCAGCATCCTTTTGTGAGCAATACACTCTGAAAAAAGGTATCCTTAAAAGGATGCTAGGGTGTTTGGCAATGGCAAAATCCTCCTATTGGATCTCCTTCCTAATGTCCTGGTCTTATGAGCTCAGCAGCACTCAACTGATGGAAACTCACATGAGGAAGGGAATGTTGAAGTGAAGATTCAGATTTGACAGAACTTTGCCTGTAGCATTTAGACTGATATGCTGATATAATGGATAAAAACGGAAGCTCTCAGGAAGCTACAAAACTGAAGATTCATCTATTCTGTATGTTAAGGGAAAAACCCTATTTTGTTCATTAACATGCTACTTAGCTTTTCCCTTCGTAGGTGCAGACAACAGTTTGTCAGTTTTTGAAAACAATTTATAGAGGAAAAAGCATATTCTGAAAAATCAGTGCCCTGTTGTCCCACTTTCATGGTGTACTTCTTTATGGCTTTAAAACAGACTCGATTTCCAGGGCATTTTTCTTTGTTCTTCTTAAACCTGATTCACAGCTGAATTGAAAATTATCTTATTCTACTTGGGGGGAAGTTTCTTTATACTCAAATAAATTTAAAAAAAAAAAAATCGAATGTAAGCAACAGAATGGAATTAACCTGTTCACCTCCATTCTGCCCTGTTGCCATCTATGGCTAAAGTATCAGATGAATTATCTGTTACTCTGCCCTTGCAAAAATGGAAGGAAGGTTCATGACCCAATAGTGTCATTGGAACTATTTTTACTTCAAACAGAGCTCTAATTTGCTGAATTAGAGCTGAGCACACAGAGGGTACGAGCAAATGCTGCCCCTACACTTGGTAGCACAAAACTTACCTGTCCTTTGGGGTGATAGGAAATCAGTTCAAAGAAGGCATGCTTTGGGCACCACCTTAGAGGGGGTAGCAAAATGGCAGTTCCACAAGGAGTCTTTGCCCAGCAGCAAGCATCCCAGCACCAAGATGTCGTATCCAGGTCTGGACAGTGTAGCTGCAGCTGGGGTCATTGAGTCCTCAGATAAGGCTGAACCTTCCTCTTCCCCTCCCCTGTCCTCCCCCTGCCCCACTCTCCAACACTCACACCCCGCCTCCCCACCCTAAGGCACAGGACAGGGAAATTTTCCAGTGCACAAAACTTATTAAATATGCCTCCACTGAAAGCAATCAAGCAGTGCAATCCAAAGGGGTAGTGCCCCCTGTATAGTTCTGTGCACACAGAAACTTTGGGAGGAGCATGCCTTACGAAGAACAATGTCCCTCCAACCCCAAGGCCGCCATTATGTATTGTCTTGGAAATTTGCTCTGTTAGTGCTGCCAGTGCAGAGGCTCTCTTGTAAGCGTCATAGTAACAGGCCCTGCACGTGGCCTTTGCATGACCTCTGGGCC
>NW_017728992.1:76531430-76539116 GCF_001723915.1 Gavialis gangeticus | reverse complement strand
CCAGCATGTATGAGAAGTTCTACAATAGTTCAGTGTAGGTCATCTGCTAACTGCCCAATATGCCTCTAAGTATCTTGTGGGTAATATAGCAGAACAGAATTATTTGCAAGTTTAACAGTCTCTGACATGGGGAAGCACTGTAGAAATAATAAGTGTAAATGCTAAAGGAGTAAGTTCCTGTAGTAATTCCATAATAACATTACTGCAACAACATTACTGATTTTTTTCCAGTATTGATCTCTTCCTGTGGTCTTCACAGTAGATTTATTTCACTGGAAATGTTGACAACATAGAGCATTTTATTGTGAGTAAACACTGACTAGGAAATTGCCTTTGCAAATGACTTAGACCATTAACAAGTTGCAGGTGAAAACAGAGCTATGCAAATGGGCATCCCTGGAGGTCTTGCAATTGATATATGTAAAAATCAAAACAAGGAAGAGGTGATAAAATATGTTGGCAGGCAATGCTCCAACTGTTACCTTGGGGAGAGTTGGGGGATGGTTTTCGAATCCTGCCCTACATTAATGTCAGAGGAGCTAAGGAAGGCATATCAGAGGCACAACAAAACACATAAAGAAGGGTTAAAAGAGGGAGGCAGAGATAAATTAAAGGTAGAAAATAGCAATTGAACAGCTTTTAAGAATTCAGAAAAAAAATATTTAGAATTTAGTCATCATACATACACACGGAAAACTCGAAGGCTAAACAATCTCTACTACTGTAGAAAACGTTAGCTCAATCTTGGTGGCATTCTGAAGCAGGAGGCTGCTTACTGGTCATTAGTTAAAATGATCACACTTAATATCAGAAGGGTTAGCATGTGAATTGAAGCTGACAAGAACATGCTACAAACACCAGACTGGAGTCACAGTTGCACGGACATTGCTAAAGCCGGTTCTTTTGAAAATCGAAGAAACTGAAAATCTAAGTGTCTACTAAGATAAATGCTTGTCTAAATTTACTCAAGTCCACATAGCATATAGCATAGCATGCTGGCAAATGAGTTCCCTAGTGTTTCTGCAAAGGTGCTCTCAGTGCGCACACAGTTGGTCAGAAAACACTGATGAAAGTTTTGCTCCAAAAGAATTTTAAAAAGCAAATCAAAATTGTTGCCTTCTGGCAACTTTAACACTAATAGAAATGTATTCGGTGATCTACTTTCCTTTAGTTGGTTGTTCACCGAGCCCCTGATGTACACCTCTGATATAGAGGTAAGCCGCAATCAGGTCCCTTCTCAGCCTTCTTTTCTCTAGGCGGAAGAGTCCGAGATCCCTCAGCCTCTCTTCGTATGGCTTGCCATGCAAGTCTCTGATCATACGGGTGGCCCTTCTCTGGAACCTCTCAAGCTTTAGCACGTCCTTGTTAAAATGCGACGCCCAGAACTGTATGCAATACTCCAGCTGCGACCGCATCAATGTTGAGTAAAACTGGAGAATCAGTTCTTTTGTTTTACTGGAGATGCATCGATTGATGCATGCCAGAGTTTTATTGGCCCTAGCGGCTACTGCATCACATCGCCGGCTCATATTCATGCTGGGATTTATTGTTACACACAGATCCTTTTCATTTGTAATGCTGGTCAGGTTAGCACTGCCCAGCCTGTAGGTGTGGTAGGGGTTGTTCCTTCCCAGATGCAGCACTTCGCATTTCTCTAAGAAATTCAATTTAACAGCCTTCACTGACTGGCAAAAATTAATACCACATTTTAGAGGAAGAGAGAAAAAAGGAGCATGTCAATAAAAGAGACCTATTAGGGCCAGGCATAGACATTACACCTTACTCTTATAAGCGATCGGAAACTGGTTTATACACTTAACAGCAGGTGTGTTCTGTTCCTCACTGATCTAAAATACAGTGCCTACAGAAAACCGCGTAACTTAGATCAACTCCGTCTTGGGCTTTTTGAATGTCTATACCTAGCCTAGGACTTTAAGTTTAAAGCTGGACAAAACTCAAGGGTTTTTTTGTTTGTCTGAAGGGGGAAGAGGGGACTTACAAATGAACGCGGATTTAGGTCAACGAAAACATTTTGTAAATGGACACCGTCTTTGGAAAATTGTTTCCGGCAAAAAAAAAAAAAAATCATAGAAGTAGGGTTGGAAGGGACCTTGCAGATCTTCAAGTCCGAACCCCCACCTGGGCGGGAGAAAAACTGGACTCAAATGAGTCCAGCCAGGTAGGCATCAAGCCTCTTCTTAAAGACCCCCAGGGTAGGATCCAGCACCACTTCCCTTGGAAGTTGGTTCCAGCTCCTAGCCCCCCAACTGTGAAATAGTTCTTGTGGATGTCTAATCTAAACCTACTCTCTAATAATTTGTGTCCTTTATTCCTTGTTATGCCAGGGGGTGCTAGGGGAAACAGTGTCTCCCCCAAACCCTTCTGGTCCCCCCTAGTGAGTTTACAGACAGTCACCAGGTCCCCCCTCAGCCTTCTCTTTGTGAAGGCTGAACAGGTTTAGGTCCCGCAGTCTTTCATTGTAGGGTCTGCCCTGTTGTCCTCGGATCATGCGGGTGGCCCTCCTCTGGACCCTTTCAATGTTGTCCACATCCCTCCTGAAATGGGGCACACAGAACTGGACACAGTACTCCAGCTGTGGCCTGACCAGCATCGCATAGAGGGGGAGGATCACCTCCCTGGCTCTACTTGAGATGCACTTGTGGATGCACGACAAGGTCCGGTTAGCCCTGCCAACCGTGACCTCGCGTTGTCGGCCCATGTTCATCTTGGAGTCCATAATGACTCCAAGATCCCTTTCTGCCTCTGTGCTCTCAAGAAGGGAGTTTCCCATTCTATAAGTGTGTTGCTGGTTTCTACTGCCTAAGTGCAGCACCTTGCACTTGTCAGTATTGAATTGCACCCTGTTTATGTTAGTCCACTCCTGTAACCTATCCAGATCAAAAGTAATACAAAAATAATAAGCCTTTTGATATTATATACTGAATTTTCCTTTTGAAATGAAGAGTCATTTGCCAATTTATTTCATTTTAAATGTTTAAAGATACAAGTTAAAATGAAATGTTTTTATAACCCTTTTTTTTTTCTCTTATGACTTTAAATTTGGACACTAAAATCAAAAATCAGTTATTCACGCAGTTGTACAGGTCCAAATTCATCTAAATAATACAATGCTGTTTGCACGAAAAAGATGGGAAATGTTAAAAGAAAAAGTTTTAAAAAACCCTTGGACCTGTTTCCCTCTTGCCTGGTTTGTTCTCTTTTGAAATGCTACATTCACTTCAAAATATTCCCTCTTTCCATCTGCAAAGTCTTTTCACCTCCCCAATAATTCCTTCTTTGTAAAGGTTAGATCAACCATACAGACAATAGAGGCACTTTTGTTATTTAGATGCATGTCAAGCAGCTCAGGTAATAAAATGTCGACAACAGCTACTTTCATAAATACTTGGATAAGGAGTTCGTGGACAAGCCAAAGGATAGAAATTGCTCATGAAATAAGCACATCTAGTAACAATGAGAACAATGAACGTGTTCATAAAAATCAAGACCTGTTTGTGGAAAAACTACAAACACAGAAAAAAGAGCAGAAATAGCCAAACAAATAAGAAGATGGGAATTATTTGTCTGGCTGCTTTACCAACTCTCACCTGCCAGGCTGTACGTTCTTCTCCTGAAAGTGTCAGTCGTCTCCTGCTAAAGAAGCTCATCAGCAGTCTGCCAACCTAAGCACCTGTAACAGCACCAGACCTATTCACAGAGCTCCAAAGAAGGCTGGCTTCTCTGCTAGATCATTCATGGGGTCACATTTCTATACCACGGTGCCCAAGTAGGAAGAGGGGAGCCCTTCTTTTCAATGAACACCACTGTCTTTATTTAATATGACTCTTAGTTTAAATTTGGTGCTCGCAAAAGTGAAGGAATGACTGTGCTGGCAGCCTGCAGGCATCATTTGAGAAGATGAAGTGTGAGCTTATTTGCATCACTGAAAATGAACATTCCTACTGCTACTAGCCACCTCCTACTCCAGTCCCTTAATCAGAAGTAACCCAAGGATCCCAAACTGTCTGCCTTTTTTACAGGCAGAGACAAATGCCCATTAGGGTGAGAGAGACCAAACTGAATTTCCCACCTGTGACCTAATTACAGCTTGGATTTACTGTGTGTCATCTGAGCTGCCACTTGAAGTGATTTGCACTGGCCTATGAGTCATAACACTGCCAATGGGAAGAACTAGAGTGGGATGGGAATGTTATGATGACTTAGCACCTGTGAAGAGCAAGAAGGTTTTCAGTCAAACTACTGAACCATCAATCACTGATGGAGCCTGGAGCTCAAAGTGAAAGAAAGCCTACTGATGACTCAGTGGCTTGGCAGCATGCCACACTATCAGCCAAATGCTGAGTCAGGTTCACAAAGAATTCGCACAGAAGAAATATCAACCCCCCACCAACTGCCTCCCACTCAGTCATTTCACAGCAATTAGGAATCAGAGCAGGGGGCATATTACACCCAGCAGCCACAAAGGAAATAAAAAGATAAAAAAGCAATAGAGCATACACAAGGAGAAACATACTTCTCAGCTGTGCTTGATTAAGAGGCACTGTACATCTCCCATTCACACATAGCCTTGCCTCCATCACGCATAGTTCTGCTGCTGTCTCATCAGTATTACTACAAAGCATTAACACCAAAAATGCTGAAACAGAAATCCAAAGAGTTAGAAAATTGTATGGCGTCATTACGAAGAAACAGATTCTCTTTCTCATTTCAAATCTTATCCTCTGCCATTTTTTCAGCTAACAGTGGCTGATTTTAAAATGTGTAATACTTAGGTTGCATTTGCAGTAGGGAATTCAGATGAAATAACAGCCTAGGTGGGAGCCCTAGTGTAGAAAATGCTGTGGCATTTTCTGGCACCATATATATCAATGACTCCAATATGTAAGTAGGGTGACTGTATGTCTCATTTTAGCTAGGACAGTCCCAGATTTCAGAGGCCAGTCCTGGCTGGCTGGTGAGAATTAAAAAGTGTCCCAGAAACACAGGGGCATGGGGCACAGTCCAGCAGGGAGGCAGGGTGGCACAGCATACCAGGCAGGCGGGCAGGCAGGCAAGCACGCCTGCCTGGACACCTGGTACACCACAATGCCCCACTGGGTGCTGCTGACTTGCAAGAGAGGGATGTGGGGGCAGTCCCCCAGATGTCCCAGAGTACCTTATAGTCAACCTACATAAAAGGCAAAACCGTAGTGCTTGGCATGCTGAGCACTATGAAGACAAAGAGAAAAAAGGAAAGAAATCCTTCATATTATGGAAGGTCAGGATATTTCATTGAGGACTGGGCATCCAAAGCCAAAACTGGCTTGGAAATAGACTTCTGATGAGATTGTCAGACACGAGAGACAAGAGGATTTCAAGTCCACACCAATTAACTGAGTAAAATGCCTATTCAATAATGAAAGTAACAAGGGAAAAACAAAAGGCCAAACAAGAACAAAAGGAGTTGATGAAAGCCAGCTGAAAAAACAGTAACCCAAAGATAGTATTTAAACATTCAAAAAAGGATGAAAACACGCTATCAAGGAATATAAACTAATTACCAAATGTAAAATGGCAAAACATGGAACAGAAGAGAAAAATGTGAGTGTGTGTACTTTCACACATATGTATATACAACCTATATATATATATATAAAATCTCTGCTGTGAATGTGATTGAAAATACAAACAAAGTAAAATCTGGTTTGGCTCTTGTAGCAGCTCAAAATTTATCTGGTACAAAGATGACTTAAATGCAACTTTTTTCTAATCCCTGCTTTTTATGTTTTTCCAGGGAAATCTAAAGACAAAAAGTAGCAAAGAGCCTGGTTTGTTCTTACCCCCTGTTCTTGTCCCTTTTTGATTCCAGAGTGGAATGGGTGTGTTATTTGTGTAATAGAATTTGGGCCACTTTTGAATTTTACTATAGATTTTCATATGTCTTCTGGAGTCCCAGGGTTTGGAGGACTGCACACCTTGTCACATCTGTCCATCATAGCACAGACATGCTTAGCTGAATTATTTGCAGGTGATTAAATGTTAACTTCTCTTCTGTATAATCAGTCTCATCATACTGAAGAGGATTTTGTAGCTGTTAATGGAAAAGCTTTCAAGTGATAGATGGGAATGAATATAAAACAAGGGCAAGAAGGGTGAAGTACTGTCATTTAATCAGCATGTAAATTCCATCTTCCACTGTTCTCTAATGCTACCTTGGCTTGATTTGTTAGCATTGTGGCCAGCTCATTATTCCAGTGCTAACTGGAACACATACCCCTATTTATGTCTGTTGAACAACGCCTAAACTCTTTCTTTCTGCAGTGCATCAGCAATATGCCTGACAGTGTGCATACACATCCATTTTTTACAGGCTTTCCCACTGGCCAATTGTAGCAGCTACAATATTTCTTTTAAAACCACATTTTTAGCAATGGGAAATAAGGAGGGTCTATAAAGCCTGATGCATGGCAGAAATATAGACAGGATCTCATATGTTCTGCAATAAACTGTGCCTAAATTATTTTGCGAGGTCCCTGGTCTGTATTGTACTTTAGTACAGTGGTTCTCAAACTCCTATAGAGACTTGAGGCACTCCTCCATAATTTCTCTGCCCTACATTAAAAAACTGATTTCACTCATTTCTTGACTACAGAAAAATAGCATCCTTCAGTTCCAAAGAACTCAGAAAGGCTACAACAGGTCAACATGTATTTGACACTATGGATTCCTATTTGAAATCTCTGGGTTTCTCTTGTGCCTCATACTGGTAGTTTGTATCCCCGACTGTGCTAATATTGCACAGCACCCTGTGTCACCCTTAAGGGATTGCATGGCATCCCAGTTGAGAATCACTACTTTAGTATATCAAGCTGGTGATTTTGTGATTGATTCAGATAATTAAAAAAAAAAGATTAAAGTTAAATGTGACAGCAAACAAAGCAAGCTGTCCAGTGCTACTTATATTAGTTATACAGATATGTATTTATGCTACCTTCTATACTACCAAATTTAAATTGCACTGTAGAATTTTGTATTGATGTGAATGTTAAAGGTGCTAGAAGTTCTAATATCCGAGTAGACTGGGAGTAGAGAGTTAAGCCTGATATATACTACATAGTGGGCATGTTTACACATGCTGTTAATATGCTGTAAGCTTACTGCACAGTAAGGTACTACACAGTAAGCTTTCCCTGGGAACCTATCTACATGTGTGCCTGTCAGGAGCAAAACTGCTTCTGGTGGGAGCAATTCAATGCAAGGCTATTCCTACTCTGCTCTGCCCCACTGTAGCAGCCAGGAAGAGCTCCAGAGGGTGTCAGGGTCAGGCCTGGGGATAGGTGGAACTGTCCCATCTCTGGAGCAGCTATTTCTAACCCCATGCCTCGGATCATCAAATCAGGGTGTGGCGGGCCAGTAGGGGGTGCTCCTGCATTGAGCCACCCACCTCACTGCACCCAACCACCTTCTAGGCTCTGGGTGCCTCCCTGGGGGTGCGTCATGTCTGGCCAACCCCCTTCCTGGAGCACACCTAGTAGCCTGGGGTAAAAACTGCCACCACCCAGGGATGGGCTTTATTCCAGCTCTGTGCAACCTGGGAAACACAGGCCTAGTAGCCCTTGAGGGTACACAACTCACTTCAAGCACTTCGGGGTGCTTCTCTCAGTCAGAAGCACAAGTAGTGGTCTC
>NW_017728992.1:76520243-76530739 GCF_001723915.1 Gavialis gangeticus | reverse complement strand
AGTTTTTGGGGAGAAACAGAGGTGGCCTTTTGCCACACAGGGGATGGGGCTGGAAAAGTATCCCCTCCCTAGTAGCTGCTTCCCAGCCCGATGCCCTGATCTTTCAATCTGGGGCATAGGGCTGGGAAACAGTTGTGAGGTAAGGGACATTTTCCAAGTCCTGTGTAGATTTGCTAATCTGAGGCACAGGGCTGAGAAACAGCTGCTGGAAGGGAACAGTTCCTCTGCCCCTGCTGTCTGGGCTGACTGGGAGCTATTTGCTCCCTTTCAGCTGTCTGCACAAGTGGTAATGCACAGTAGCTTATGCACAGTTAATTTATTACCTGTATTTTACAAGTGTTAGAAAACTGCACATTAGCCTAATTTACTGTGGAGTATCTGTTGTGCACAGTTACATGGTGACACCTTACTGCACAGTAGATTCATCTACTATGCAGCAAAGCGTCTCGTGTAGACATGCTTAGTTTCCCCCATCATACTGCCTTGTGGCAACAGAACAACACTAACTCAGAGACTAAAAGAAGTTTTCTTCCACTATCCAGAAACCTAAAGGAACCTGCCCACACCCTCTGCTGGTCTTTCTGGCCTCTTTAACAAATATACTTTGCCAGAGTGCGTGTAATACCCTGCAAGTAAAGGTGATGGAACAGAATTATGGAAAAGTGCCAGAAGTCATGAGTCTGTGTCTGGTGGTAGTGTAACTAAGCAGGTGACTGGGGCAGCTGCCCTGGGCATTTTTGTGGGGGTGTACAAAAGTATCTACTGCCAGGGTGGTAGCACCCTGCTAAAATTGGCATGGAAGCAGTGGGTGCTTCCCTGTGTATTGCAGCTATCCCAAGCATGGAGCTTCTATACTATGCCACTGCCCCCTGGCAGCTTCATGTAGCAGCTGCTTTCTGCCACCAGAACTTCTGAAAACTGAAGTCTTCTAGTATAGGCAGGGTCTTAAGAGATGATCAGAAATATACATGAAGTGTTAAGGTAGGGAGAAATCCAGGCATTAGCACACATGCAAGTATTAGAATTATTTTCACAGGTACAACTCAAGTGACAGATGCAATAAAAACAAAGGTTGACACATGATCTTTTGAGTGCCCTAATCTTGTCCTGGTTTTCCTTTTGGGGTAACTCTTATCCCAATAAGGCAACATACTACAAGTAGATATCCTGTAACAGCACAGCTATTTTCCCTTCACTATCTCTTCCGAAGCACACGCAAGTAGGTTATTGACCTTGCCAGAAAGTTTTTGGCTGTCTCTCAGACTCCCAATAGTTTCCATTTATGAGTTTTCCTTTGTGTCATTCCATCATTCATACAACCAAATCATTCACACAAACCATCAAAAATTATCAAAGTTGCTATCGGGCATTCGATCACACCAATAAAACTATTCTGAAACATATATTGACTCATTCTGTTCTGAACTAATGACCTAGAGCAGTGGTTCCCAACGCGGTGCCCCTGGGCACCATGGATAAAACTTCAAAAGAATACAAAGTAAAGGGAAGCTGCATTTTGAAGTTGCAAATCTAATTAAATTTTAAGAAATGGATGAGATGATTGGATTGATCTAAATTCAAAACTTTAATATTCATATTGGTGCCCGCTGCTTTTTCTTTTAAATTTGAATGTACCCTTGGGCACATAAACATTGGGAACCCCTGACCTAGAGCCTAGAAGCTTATTATCCAAAATTATCTGGCCCAAATATGCAAGACAGTTAAATTAAAAGACTAACTAGGAGGAAATTATGACCTGAGATTGTAAGATTCACCTGCATTTTATATTTGACTGGTCTGTCTTTGGATCAGCACATTAAAACAGCTAAACCCTCCTTCACAATGGCTGTCTATTTCAAGTATTAACAAAGTACTTATCACTGTAAAAATCTCAAGACCTACAGTAAAATCATAGCTGTTTTTCTTTACACTGTTGTGCTAGAAGAGGTTATTCAGTAAGTATATTCTCCCCTGTACTGGTACAAGGAAATTTCATAGTTCAGTTACAAACATTCCACTTTTAGCAGTATAAGTGATTGGAAACTGGTTTATACCCAGAACAGAAGTCTGGTGCAAAAAATGGTCTATACCTGTAACAGAACAGAAGTTTAGCACACATGGGCTGGTTTAAAAATGGCGGGAACCAGTCTAAGATTTGCCCCCCATCCCACACCCTGCCACCAAAGGGTGAATGTGTGTTCAGTTTACTACCAATCTAAACTATAACACTTACAGAAAACCAATTAGAGATCGGAGGGAGCAATGTTTTTGCGGGGAGTTCCAAAAACACCCTAACTTTGACTTGTAAGATGTTAGCATACCAGTGGCAGATGGCAGGGGAGCTGCAATAGGCCTTGTTGTGGCAGCATAGCCCCAGCCTTCCCCACCATCCATCCGGAGGCTCATGTGCTCCAGCCACCAGCAATGAGCCAGGCCCAGGGTCTGCAGACCTTGGTGTCTGCCATGGCTGGCCTGGGCTCTGAGCAGGACCCTGCCACCTACCAAGGAGCTGGTGCTGCTCTCAGGAGGTGGCTAGGAGGCTTCAAGCAGCTGTACTGAGGCCTATGGAGCCGAGGCATGTGCCTGCAAGTGCACCTCCAGGACCATGGAGGAGTTGCTGTGAGGGGCCCGATCCTTGTTGTGATAGTGCAGTCCCACCCCCTTCCCTGCTGTCCACCAGAGGGATGCGTGCATAGCAAAATGCCTTCACGAGCCAGGCTCTGGCATCCATGCTAGGGGTTTCTGACCCCTGACTTAGAGTGATTCCACCTCAGAGTTTTTGAATGTCTATACCTAGCTATATACTACCATTTTATGCCTTTTTTTCTTATACTTCATTTACCAAGAAAATCTAAGTCCAGGCCTTGAATCCATTTTTCACTGTTTCTTACCCAATTTTCTTGCTTGGGTGAGCAATGTCAATTTAATAGCTTGTCACACAGGGTCAGTGACTCAGCAGGATTACAAACAGGATTTCCCTTATTCCTTGTGCTTTTCTGCTGTAACCTGTGCATAGCAGGAGAGATCCTGTTGTCAGAAAAGGTGACTGGAAGCCAGTAGATCTACATGTAAATTATATTCATAATATTGCCACTGAGCATAACAGATTTAGCACATAATTAAGTCATTAGTGTTTAGTTTAAATTGTACAAGTAATTTGGAAAAGGAGAGCACAGGGGCAGCAACTTTTTTCCTTTCTTGTATATGCAGCAACAAAGCAGGCTTTTTACTAACAAAGGAGATACTACTTTGTTCTGTAGCACATCAGGCACGCAAGGCAGCATGAGTCTGCTGCCAGAACCATACAATACAGTCATGTAATAACAAGAGCCTTTTTTTTCCCCTTTACACAGTTTTTAATTCTTCTTGGAGAGAAAAAAACTTACCTACTTTGTCAAAGGAGAAGGAGGCTTGTCTACCTATCTGCTTTCCATAGTATGTTGGATCATGAACAGGATTGGGTTCCCACTGCTGTTATCTGCTGCCGTTTTAATTTACTTGCAAACTAAGTTAGCCCACAATACAATTCATTAGCATGCATACAGAACCCTGCAAGAAGGGTCATAGTTTGGAACCCACTGGTCAGTAGTATGATTGGCACAAGATTGGCAGCTTTTTGGCTTGAATGATTGGATGAGTGGAAGACTGACATGAGTGGCGTGATTGAAAGAGTTAAACAGGCTGAAGAGCTACATCAGTCTGTGTGTTTGTGTGTTGCTGCTGGTGTGTGACAGGGTGTCCTTGCAGGGAATGCAAACTTTTTGTGTTCAGTGTGTTTGGGCCTACTTTACTTGCTTGTTGTTGTTGCAAGTTGTTGAAAGCTGTGTTGCATTGACTGAGACAGCAGCAGTTGTCAGAGGTGCGGTCCCTAACCTCATGGCCAGTTTTCTGGGAGTCATACTGACAAATCAAGAAATGGCCTTCTAGAATTTAATGGTAACGTATCACCCCTCCCTGATTTAAGGACTGAGCCTCAAGGAAGAGGAAAGTCCCGGTGGGAGTGAGGTATTTTGTTGCTGAACTCAGAAGGACCCTGAGTTCAGAGCGTTGGTATACTATAAGCAGGCAAGGTTCTTTGGGTAGATGTGATATCTTTTATTAGACCAACAGAGTAGTAGGAAAAAAAAAATGTTGCAAGCTTTTGGGCATGGTGACTGCACCTGAAAGCTTACAAAAAACTTTTTTCCAACTACTCAGTTGGTCGAATAAAAGATATCACATCTACCCAAAGAAACTTGCCTGCCTATGTCCTTAGACCAACACAGGTACAACCAAAAACCTGGGAAGCTATAAGATAATTCATGCCCATGACAACCGGCAACAGTGTCACAAGAGAGAAGTCAGGGCTCCTCTTTGGTCCTTAAACCATTTCTTTCTCAACTTGTGTACATAGTCCTGTAATTGCCAATGTATATAATTGTATTAATCACTTTTCATACTTACCTGTTGTTGTTTTGTATCTTCTCAGTTTGTTTAATATAGTACAGTTGTAGAGTAGTTCATGAGTCTGTGGTTTTTCTTGGTAGTGACTAATTAATATTCAGCTAACTGGAACTGGACCATAAGCTAATAGCATCAGAATAGGCCCCCATCAGTCAAAGAGAGCATTTTCATAATTCGTCTAATTGAGCTCACTCTCCCAAGAAGACATCTTGGAAATATATTATTAAGGGTTACCCAAAGTTCTAGTTAAAAAAGGAAAACAAACAAACAAAAATATATTACTCTGATATATTAATAGTGAGAAACTATAATATCCTGTCAATACAGAAAGCCTAATAAGAAAAACAAGATGGTATGGAAGCAAATAGATACATAATTTTAATCCATTTGATAGTGAACAGGTGGATAGATGGCAGTAATGCAACTTGCAGTCTATTAATTTTGTGAAATGGACAAATTAAGCAACTAGGCTTAACATGACTACAAAATAACTTAGCACACCAGTCCATGAGTATGTAGAAGATGAGTAATAGTCAGGTGTAACACACTTCGTTATTCTTTTTATAGTTGTAAGCGATTCAGCACACACAGATGACAGACATTTCAGTATTCTACAATACTTTGCAAAGAAACTAAAATATTGAATCTGTTTCCTGTCAGTGGTAAAAATGTTACTTAAATATTAATGATCATTTCAGTGGGAGTGTAAAATTAGAGTTTCAAAATATGCCACCTAATCAGCTAACAGCTCTTTTAATGTACATGAAAAGAAGGATTTAAAAATAGAGACTCTCTATACTTAGAATTTGTTTTTAAAAAACTCAGAAAAATGTCTATACCCAAGTCAAAGTATTGTATTAAAATATAGTGTTGGACTGATGTTGTAGCAAGAGGCAAGGATTTCTGTGAGTGATATGCCTTTCATTTGAATAACTGTATGGTTGGGATGGAGTCAGACAATTCAGTGCACCTGAAAAAGGATGCCACTGCATCAGAAAGCTTAACTAAGTCTATCCAATGATGCAGCTAGTCCAATAAAAGAAATCACCTACAATAATCCTTGCTTCTTGCATATATAACTATATTATTTTAATTCAGATTATTAAAACAAAATAAACAAATTCAAACTAATTACTATGTAGGAATGATCATTCTGATCTCCACAAATGGGAAACTAGTTTTATTTAATAGAATATAGTGGCTGTTGGTGGCCATTTTCATGGCAGGAAAGCTATCCCTAAGTAGCTAAGGCAAATCCAATGGACAACAGGCCAGGCAAGACAAATGCCTTACATTTTAATCTGCATCCAAGCTGTGATTTAGCAAAGCATTCAGAGACATTCTTGTTTAATTCCAAAAATAACATAAACAAGTACTTAAGTTCCACTGCAGTTAATAATATAAATATTTTGCTGATCAAAACCTCCTTTAGGAGCCAGTTTCAGAGATAATACTAGAATAATAGAAAAGTGTGTTAATGGCAGCCTTTGTTGCCTAACAAGTGTTTTGTTGTATTCTATGTCACTTGCAGTTTTTCCAGTGCTTGTCTTCATTCTTGAAGAATCATAAATATGTGCACTGTGACAGCCGGATTCAGATAAGAATGCATTTTGTACAGTAGTACAACTATTGGACATTCAGTGATGAAAGTCCAAAGGGATAAAAGACAGCAGGCTCATTTTTGTATCCCTCATTTAGTTTCTCTTACACAAAAGGTTATATAACGTAGGCCAGTCCTGAAACACTCATTAAATATCCTTGTTGATGTCAGCAGTGAAGACAGCTTCATAATGGGGCCTTATATCATATTGATAATATTTGGACTTTATGGACCCCACTAGAGATAGGGAAAAAAAAAAAAAAAAAAGGACAATAGATTTTTTTTAAATGGAGGGAAAGTGTGTGCATCTGTCTCTATACGTGCAAACAAGCAGTTGTGGAACATGATTTTGGTTTGGGCACCTTACTTTAAGCTACCTAAACCTAAACTATGAGCAGCATGTATGGGCATTCAAGCTGCCAAAAGCAGTATAGGCAGCCTCTAAGGTAAGTAACTCAGGGAAGAAGGAGCTGGTGGGGACTGGTCGGTCTGCAGAGAGAAGTGCAGAGGGGCTGTCAAGTCCAGGGAGATTGGTGAGTCTGGGGGTGGTTGCTCCATCAAGGTGCAAGAGAGAGTTGGGCTCTGAGTGCCTCCCTGGGGGCACCTCATTTCTGGCTGATCCTCTTCCTGGAGCACACCCACAAGCCTAGGGGTAATGCCACCATCACCCAGGATCTGGACTGATCTTGGTCCTGTGCCCCCTGGGAAATACAGGCCTAGTAGTCCTTGAGGGTACTCGACCCACTGCAAGAACTTGGGGTGCTTCCCCTCAGTCTGAAGCACAAACAGTGGTCTCCCTTAGTCAGCTGGACCAAGTGGACCCCAAAGCGTAATCTAGACCCTCTCCTAATAAGTCTCCCATGCTAGGTACACAGTAGAATTTTATTGGTTACAAGGAGTAGGTTCGGAATAGGGTACAGGATAGAGAAATATCATAGAAAATGTTTAGATCAAACAGTGGCATGGTAGCCTTTGATCACGCATTTGAGTTACTGCACACTATATATCTAGTTAGATCTCAAGTAGCTTATTTACAAGTATCATCCAGAGGAAGGTGGAGATTCCCCCTGGAAGCAAGCAGATCATTGAACATGAGTGTCAAGAGAGAGAGCAAGTTTCAGATGGTGCAGCTTCTCTGAGAGTCCTCATGATGGCTGCCACCCCTCCTCTCCTGTGTGTGAGGCCAGTCACGTAGGCAGAGGTTCCACGTAGGCTGAGTTCCCCTCCCCAGCACTACAATGGGGCTGAGGAAGAGAACTGAGCCCAGCTGAGCTGAGTTCCCCTCCCCAGCACTACGATCAGGCTGGAGATCAGTTCCCTTCCCCAGCCTCACTGTAGTGCTGGGGAGGGGAACTCAGCTAAGCCAGGCTCAGTTCCCTTTCCCTGCACTGCGATTGACTTTACACAGGCCAGCCATGGAAGGCGGGGAGAGCCAGGGCTGCGCTTCCTGCTGGGCTGAGCCACATAGAGCTGTGGACCCGCTGAGAGCACAGCCCTGGTTCTCCCCTATCTCTCGCCATGTTTCGAAACTCAAAACATTTTGAAACTTTCAAAACGTTTTGATTAGACTTGTTTTGTTTCAAGGCCCTTAGTTTCATTTCAATTTTGTTGTTCTGAGCTTGAAATAAGTTGGAACAGTGTCTAAATGAAACAGCCAGAGAAATATTGCACAGCCCTAAAGAGCACCTCTCTGGTTTTGTTTGCAACACATCAGTTGATACACACCAGAATTCTAATTTGCCCGGCTGGCTCATATTAATCTTTTGGTCAATTGTTACCCCCAGGTCCCTTTCAGATGCAATGCCAGCCAGTAGACCACCATCCATTGTATAGTTGTGGTGAAGGTTTTTCCTACCCAGATGAAGGACCTGGCATTTGCCCCTACTGAACCTCATCTAATTGCATTCAGCCCATAGGATCAGTTTGTTGAGGTCATCATGTATCCTTACCTGATCCTCAGATGTGCCCACATTTCCCCACAGCTTGGTGTTATCTACAATCATTGCGCTTTCCACCCCCTTGTCCAAGTCATTGATAAAGATGTTAAAGAGCACGGGTCCAAGCACTGATCCTTGGGGGACACCACTGGAGATGGCCCTCTAGGATGAAGCCATCCCATTGATTACAACAATCTGGGATCAGCCTCTGAGCCAATTGCCAACCCAGTTCACTATAGACTGGTCTGGGCCAGTACCCTCCAACTTAATTGAAAGGGTCTCATGGGAAACAGTATCAAAGGCCTTGCTGAAGTCTAGGTAAATTATGTCTACCTTGTGTCCCTTGTCCAGCTGGTTAGTTACCTGGTCATAAAAGGACACCATGTTTGTTAGGCATGACCTACCATTGATAAAGCCATGCTAGTTGCTTCTTAATACCCCACCAGTTACAAGCTTGTGGTCGATGGCCTCCTTGACAATTTTTCCAATGATTTTTCCCAGGACCGAGGTCAGACTGACCAGTCTGTAGTTTGCAGGGTCATCCCTCTTCCAGTCATTCAGGACCACACCCAAGTTCCACAACTCTTTAAGCAGCTTTGCCAGAGGCCCTACTATGAGCTCAACTAGTTCTTTCAGGACTCTCAGATGCAGGTCATCTGGCCCAGCAGACTTGAACACGTCCAAATGTTCTAAGAATACTGTCACCTGTCGAGGACTGATTTAATGTGGACTGTTGTCTCACATTTCCTGGACCCCTGGAAGTCCTGCATATGTGCATATGAGACCACCCTAGCAACTGGCTCCTTGTAGGCTGTCCCATGGCTATGAATTTAGGTCACTACAGCTGAACTTAAGTCAATCCTGAGGGACCAGCAATCTCACAAGGAAAACCCATACATGAACTTCAATGAAAATCAATCAGCATACGCTGTTGTGGGCCCTGGGTTTTCATCCCCAGGCCCAATGCCCCTGGCTTGGTGCCTCAAATGCTTCCTCTTCAATAAGCTGTGATCAGCAGGCTCTGCACCCCACAGTATTACTGTGGACCTTCCGATGGGTCATCACCCCTGCCCACCTCGGCCCCATCTGACCTGAGGCTGGGTCTGGCCCAGTCACTCCTGATGTCCTTCTGGCCATCCATCTCGGCAGCCCTAGTCTACTTTCTGCTGTATGTGGCCACTCTGCTGCTGCTGCCTCATGCTGCCGTGCTGCCAACCGCTCTTCTGCCCAGCTCCCCTCCAGGCTTCTGCCCCTCCTCCAGGGTTCCTCCATGGAGTGCCTCTACCACATCACATGTCCCACTCCTGCCAGCCTTTGTAACATGTGCTGCTCTCCCACCTTGTCTGGTGGCATTCTGCAATCCCTTTCCCAGGGGCCTCTTCTCTAGATGTCTCCTCCCACAGGGCATGCTCTCTGCTGTTTGTATTTTCCCACAGTGTCTCCTCACTGCTCAGCTTTCTCTCCTTGACTCCTCCACCAGATGCTCTGCTGCCCACCTTTTCACAGACCTACTCTCCTGCTGAGTTCCGCCCCTACTGTGAAAACAGTGCGCCAGAGCCTCCCATCCATGTGCCTACCCGCAGCTGCAGTTCATCAGTTCTCTTATGGTGAGTGATGGGAAAAATTGAGGTGGGCTGTCTCACACTGAAATATCTACTTCATAGAATATTTGGCAGGTTTTCCAGTTTAAAGGTAAAAATAAGTTTGGGATTTTTTAAAATAAAATTCATATGTCTATTAGGTAAGCAAATATTCAAGACCCAATAACTGTTAGAGAGCCATTCTTCATCTGGCATGCACATTCAATCAATGTTTTATGCAGTGGTTAATTATATATTGTGAAATGTACATGCATTCACAGTACAGCATGTGCAAAGTTGTTTGAACCTTGTGTGATTTCTTTTATAGGCAAACGTGAACAAATTATGAAACCAATAAGGAGCATCACTCATGATAAAATTAAGAAAAGTAAAATAGAACAAAATGATTATAAAAGTATGTTATTATTTTGATAACAACATTTGAATGATGAGTGAAAAAACTGGCTGATTTTTTGACACAAACATGTCTTTTTTAGAATCACGTACTTAGTTTCATAGTTTCATAGTTTCTAGGGTCGGAAGGGACCTGAGCAGATCATCTAGTCCGCCCCCCTGCCATGGCAGGAAAGAGTACTGGGGTCAAACAACCCCAGTAAGGTGGTCATCCAACCTCCTCTTAAAACCCCCCAGGGTGGGAGCCTGCACCACCTCACTTGGAAGCTGGTTCCAGACCCTAGCCGCCCTGACCGTGAAGTAGCGCCTCCTGATGTCCAACTTAAACCTTCCCTCCGCCAGCTTGTGACCATTGTTCTTGGTCACTCCTTGCAGCGCTCAGGGGAACAGGGACTCCCCCAGTGCCTGCTGATCCCCCCTAACCAGTTTATAACAGGCCACAAGATCCCCCCTCAGCCTTCTCTTTTGAAGGCTGAACAGGTTCAGGTCCCGCAACCTTTCCTCATAGGACCTACCCTGCTG
>NW_017728992.1:76484614-76519437 GCF_001723915.1 Gavialis gangeticus | reverse complement strand
CTTGTTGTCCTTAATCCGGGAAGCCAGCCCCTGTTCCATCTCTGCCTTGGCCTTCCTAACCATCCCCCTACATCCCCGAGCAACTGCAGAATAGTCCTCCTTAGTGATGACCCCTCCTTTCCATTGGGAGTAAGCCTCCTTTTTGGCAAGAAGACATTCCCGGATGTTTTTAGTGAGCCATGGAGGCTTATATGCTCTCCTGCCCCCTTTGACCCTTGATATAATATACTTCATTAATAAACACTGCAAACACTGATACCAAATACCCCAACTACCAGTATATAACTGTAACTATAAATTAACAGATACATTATTCCTTACAAAAGATAAGCTATCCATCATATGTTAAAATTCCAAAGCCATAAAATTTATACCATGTCATCATTATGCCTTATCTGAATTAAAGTAATCCACAATTCTGTATGTCAATTGACCCCATAATAAAGAGATGGAAAAACAAGCATTATGTTTTCCAAGAATGCACCTTAGGTCTAAAATGTATCCTTTTCCACTGAGCTGAATATGTTGATATGTGCAGAATACTGGAGTTGGGATTCATACTTTTCTTATTGCATGATAGGCCTGTGCTACATTAATGTGACTCTATTAGTTTGTTTTGAGGGTGTTCAGCGCTGACGCACTGGGTTTTTAGTATTTCAAACAGAATGAAAGCCAATTGACCTAGGTGATCAAAAAATATTAAAGAGGAATAAATACTTTGACTGAAAGGCTGCAGATGTTTAAAAAAAAAGTGTGGCACTTTGTTTTAAACTTGGCATGTTCCTGCACTGAGCCAAGTATGTGCCCAGCTGAAGCAGAGCCTAAGTTGTAACCCGGCTCTGCAGTGTCTGTATAGATCAGACACTTTAGTGGGGCTTTTTTGGTGCTTTTATGTAATAAGTGATTGAATCAACTTTAGCAAAAAGTGTCAAAAGCCCTGCTGAAGCACCCGATTTTTGTAGACGCTGCAGAGCTGGGTCAAAGTAATGCGCTGCTTCTTCCAGTAAAGCACTTTTTTTTTTAACATCTGCAGGCAACCAAAATAATTAGTGAACAGAAAAGTAGATGATGATACACTTAAAATGTATTTGTATGTACAGTAATATAATATAATTTTAGGAAAAAATATTGAAATCTTGGTTTAAGTGATATCCTGGATTGAAAACTGACCTCAATGGTGCCAGTATTCCATCCTTTTTTAAAAAAATCTGGACTTAACATTTTCTTGTACAAATAATTAGCTTGGAACTTTTCTAAATTGCACTGCTTTTAAAGATATGAAAATGCATGGGTTACTTAGTTATAATTGGCAGGTAGTGGAAATAAATCATATTCTTTTTTTACCTCAGGATATTGTCCTTGAAATAAGATGAAACAGAAGGGTCATACAAGACTGTCATTGGTTAAACCCAGCATGTTGTAGAAGTAGTTTGACTTTACAGTTTTTTTCTGTCTTGCAATGGTAACTGATTCATAAACCATCAAATATTATGTAATGATTTTAATGTGAAGGAGGAATAACATTTTTTAAACAAAAATTAACTTGTTATTTATATCAATCTCCAACTCAAAAGGGTTAATTTAATTTCTGAAATCAGAATGTCTAGAAATAGGAGAGAGACTTTTTTGATCAAGTTTTGCAATTCAGCAATGAAATATAATCCAAGAGCTTGATTTTGGTTTGATTTAAAAAAAAAAAAGAGAGAGAGAGACCTATCATACTGGGTCATGGCAGTGTAAATCTGTTACCCAGTGCATCTTAAATTTTAGATGTAATTTAGAAGGTCAAAATCTGTGCCAGTACACTTTGGGGTCTATTAAAAACATACAAAATAGAAAAACTTATACTTTCAGATTTTCTAGCACAATTGTAATATGTTGTTTTCTTGAATCACCAAGTCAAAGTTACAGGAGACAGGTTTTTGTTTATGTTGGAGACAGAAAAATCCTATACACAGATCATGGGTGACTATGAAAGGGTTTGTTTGTTTTTTTTAGCATATGAAAAAAGCACAGAGCCAAATTCTAAAAAGAATAAGAATCTGAACATTTTCAAAACTAAGGATGAATCAGAAGAGGAGAGAGTAAGAAGCCAAAGAGAAAAACCAGTCAGCAGTCCAACCATGTGACAGACCCAGAGGCAAATTTGAAGTTGTCAGTACTACTGCCCATTGAGATTGCCTTTGGGTCTGTCAGAGACAACAGCTGGAAAAATATCTTCCACTGTTTTACTTTAAGGTCCTTTAAAAGCCATCTGAGAATGAAGAGTGGTAAAGAGGTAGTGGGGTAATTTAAATAGTACTCCTATAGTTCTCTACATTAGAGAATTCTATTTTAAAATATTTTTAATAGAATATTATTGCCAGGATTTTAATAATCTTTCTGGGGAGTGTGTGTGGGGGGGTGCTTTTATAAATTAGTTCATGTTTAAAAGGCAATGTATGTAAAAGAATAATCCTAAACCTCTTCTGTAAAAGGATTATTTGTTATTTTTTTCCATTTTACATAACTGTTGCTAGCATTGTCAGTTCGAATATAGCAACAGCGACTTCAAGTAAGCTGCTTTTGCACTTGTTCAATGCTTAATTTAAGCTACATGAATAAAGTTAAAAAATTGTTCAATTTTTTTGTGCTGATTCAAAGAACTGCACTCAAGGGTGAGGTCAGAATTATATTCAGTACATCTGTAGTGCACAAGCAATTTATAATGTACCATAGCCTGCATAACCTCTATTGTTTAAGCTCCCATAACTTCATTGAGAAGTTACTAGAATAAAGGTGCAGTATTTGGAGAATATGGCACGACTATTGAATTTTGATTTGATGAACTCTCTGCCTTTACGTGTTATGGGTGTCTTGCCGTAATCCTTTACTATGTATTTTGTGTTAAGAAGAGGGGAAGTGGCACCAGGATGTCTGCCTCATTATATAAGACTATCCTTAATTATAAACAGCCACACAGGCCCTCCTTTAAACACAACAATGGAGTTGATAAATCCTAAATAAAGGGGTAGGGGGCATTTTTGTTTTTCATCTGAACTTGAGAAGGGTAGCAACCACACAATATACCATCTGATGGGCAACCTTAGTCACTTGTTCTGGGGCTTGAGGCTGACCACAAAAGTTGTATGCTGAAGTGACTGGAATATTCATAACAACATCTGCTCAGGACACCTCTCTCTTTCTCTGTCTCTCTGAACAAACCAGGAGGAAGAGGTTGTGCTAAAGGAGTAAAGGCTGGAAGGAAAGGCCTAGAATCCTGAAAGAACTGGAGAATGAAGAAATGGTGAGGAGGTGGGGACAGAAAAAAGCATGCAAGTATTTTATATTTTTCATGATTTTACCTGTCTCCTATAATAAAGGCAAGAGTGATTAGTTTAAAATCCACTAGAGACTCTTGCATTACCTTCCAGTTTCAAGAGTTACTCAAAAGTATAATCATAAATCAGGCTACAAAGGAAGGTAGAGCTCGGAGAAAAGTTTACTTAAGCACTGGGGAGTCTTAGAGAGGTAGGTGACATTTCCAGTATTGGTCTTAAATGCCTTGAATCTCACAAGGTTATTTCTGCATAGGATTAGGGCAAAAACAATTATTTCTGCTGGCGTGGTTTGTTTCATTCTCCATGCTGGATGCTTTATCCTTTCTGGGAAGGTCTACTGGGAAGGTCCACATAGAGTGCTTGGTACATGAACATGACAGTCAGGAGAAGAGTCAATTCCCAAATCTTCAATTAACTTTGTGGATGACTAATGAAATCTCTGTGCCTCATTTACACTGTTTGTGAAAAATAAATAGGTATAACAATATCTTTTGTGAAATGCTTTTAGATCTACAAATGGAAAATAATGTACTTCAGATACTACACAAAAATTCAGCACTCAAAATGTCAGTCACAGTCATCTGTTAAAGTAGTCAAAACTAGGTTTGGGTATCTATCAAATAAAGTTCAGTCAATTGACCAGTCAAATATCAGTCAAGAATTGTAAAAATTGTCAATATAGTCAAATAATACACTGCAAAAGCACAAATTTCCCATGAAGAAACGTGTCAAAAACAATTAAAAAATCATATGCTTGTCAAGAAAACTGCAAAAAAATATATTCACTCCCCATAAAATTGCGATAATCTTTGACCAATCAAAAATATGCAGTCAATTGACCAGTCAATTGACAATATTTGACTGGTCAATTGACTGGCTTGCCAACCGTCATCAAAACTGAGATTAACTCACCCCAGATCTCCAAGGGCATTTTTATATGTGCTCTGGTGTCAGGGTTGGGGGCTCTAATTAAATTGCCCACAGCATCATGTGTATTCAGCATCCTGCACTTCAAAATGGTGGTGGGGGCACTTTATCTAAAGTTTGTTCAATGGCACATGCAGAGGTGTCCCAAAAGACTCAGTCCATCAGGGGAGCTTTTCAGTCCCATGCATTTAAAACTCCTTTTCATAGGTACCCATAGGTAACTCTAGTTGGAAGGCCCACTGGCAGCTCTTCTTCCTTCTTCTTGAAGGTTTGGGGTTTTTTGTTTTTTTTCAATAGGATATTCTAAAAATCACCAAGGCTAAGTAAAGCAGTGTGAAGCTGTCCTGGGAGATTGTGAGACTGGCAAAAGGGCTCTCAGGGCTTCTCAACATTGTGGACTTTACTGCATGCTGAGCAGAATCAAGTGCATGGGGCTATCTTTGTGGGTAGCCTCACAGCCTCATTTTTTTAACTTGGCTTTACAATGAGCAGGAGTGGGTAGATCAGTCTTATTAGTGGATGGTGGTCCTGGGCTTAGAAGAGAGGTAGTGTGAATATACTCTTAAGTTTCACTTGGCTCAGTACTGACCACACACAACAGATGGTTATCTCCACTGAACACCCTTAATCCCAATCCCCAAATGCAGTTGAGCCAAAAGCTGGAAGCTCTGCTGAACTTTAGGAGCAAAGTCAAATCTGCCTCCTACCTCACCCTTCCTTGAAATGTATTTGGAATTCACCAATGGTCACAAGCTAATTGAAGAAAAGATTAGGCTGGACAGAAGAAAAAAACTTGTTTCTGTAATTTTTACCAGAATTTGGAACATACTCCCAGCAGAGGTGATGCAATTACCATCCTCGGATGTGTTCAAGATGAGGCTGGATAAGTACCTTGTTTAGCTCATTTGAGCCCAATAAATTTGAGCCCTGCTCATTTGTCCATGGCAGGGGACTGGACTTAATGATCCTGTAGGTGCCTTCCAGTCCTTTGATTCTATGATTAATTGATTTGGGTCAAACCAGTTTATGAAACTTCTGTCCCAGACCCCTTCCTGGTTTATGTTAAATCAGCGTCCCCCAGCTTCCCAGCATGCTTTCAAGCCCTGGGCTGGGCTGGGCTGTCTGCTCTACAGAGCAGGGTTGGCCTCTCGCCTCTGCTCCCTAGCTGGGGCTGGTTCACTGGCCTCACTGGCTGGCTCACTGCACCCCACCTGCTGCCCCCACTTAACCCTGACTGGGCTGTAAGGCCAGAGATGTGGGTTAAGATCACCTTTCCCAGAGTACAAAGCTGCACTGCCCTGCTGGCCTACTTAGTGCTGACTGTGACCTTGAACTACAAATCCCAGAGGCTCCTGGAAGTAGGAAGAAGAAGGGACAAGCGACCCCATGGGGTCCAGCTACTCTGATGTTGGACTGCATATCTCAGAGACCTCAGGGGCAGTAGGAAGAGTAAGTGAACATACAGCCCAGCCTGTGTTTATAGTTTTCAGTTTATAATTTTTCAGAGAAATAACTATTCTTGTTCAAGCTTTTATTAATTCAATGCTACTGCCTCCCCCCACCTTGCCCCACCCAAGCAGAGCACAGCTTGGGGCCTGGCCATGCTCCCTCAGCTCTATCAGGGAAGGGGAGAAAGCATTGGAGTGGCTGGCAGGCATGCTCTAGCACCTCCTTCAGCCTCCCCCAACCCGGCTTCTGGCTTGAGCCACTGTAGGCACATGGCTGCATTGCCTGAATCAAAAGTGAATGTGTGTTTATTTGCTGATCAGTTCAAATCCTGCAGCTTAGACTAACCAGCAAAGACTGAATCAATTCAGCTTCAGGCTTCTTGGCTGTCTGTACCTAGCCATAGGAAATCTATGAGCAGCAATCATGCAATTTATAAAAAATTGTGTTTCCAACTTCCAGTCTTCTACATACCACTTACTGTCTTTACCGTCCCTAATTAGAGCCAAACATGGAGAAATGAGAGTAATTATTGTTCCTCACACAGAGCCTTTGAAGAAAGCATATAGTAGAGGTTAAGGTAGCTGATGCAGAAGCTGCAAGGGAAACTTGAAGCCTAGATGTGGCTAAGACTGGTTGAAATTAAGTCTAAGGGGATTCTTAAATAACAGTGAAAGCATACCCTGTATTCAGGAAGGATGGTGAGTGGAGTCCTCCACTGGGAGAATCATGTAGGCAAGCACACATGTTCTTTCACTTCATAGAAAGAATGAAGATTGTTGGGAGGTTAAGAGTTACAATTCACTGAAAAGTATTTCAGTTCAGAAGGAGGTTGGAAGAATAAAAAATACACTGATTGCCTTGATAAATATGAATGGCCGTAGACAGTAATAAATATTCTAACATAACAGATTATGCCATTATGCAGACTGAATTTAGTTGCACCTGTGCAATCCCACTGAAGCCAGAGGTAGAAGTTAAGCCTATTTTATTCAGTGGTAGTTAGTAATAACTGTAGGATGTGCTGTTGGGAGGTAAAAGTGTAAGCAGGAAAGACTATAGTTTAAAATCTTGCTCAAAGGATGAAAGGTGGCAGTTACAGCACTTGGTTATCATCAACTTCTGATAAGATTATCATAAGATCATCCTAGATTTTCAGCTTTCCAAAAGGTTCAAGGTCTGGAAAATGATTAAATGATAATGAATGTGTAGTTTAGATCACAGTATCCAGTATTTTGGGGATGCATTTCCTTTCATGTACTTCCCCAAAAGTACAAATTCATTTTGGAACTAAATAAGGAACAAATTTTAGAATAAACTATATCTAAATTTCACTTGTTTGTCTAGATTTCACTTACACTTGTTCAACAAGGACAAGTGCAAACTCCTGCACTTAGGCCAGAACAATCCCATGCATCAGTACAGGTTGAAGGCTGACTGGCTGGGCAACAGCTCTGCAGAAAAGGACCTAGGGTTACAGTGGACAATAAACTGAATATGAACCAACAGTGCTATTGTTACAAAGAAGGCTAATGGCATACTGAGCTGCATTGGCAGGAGTGTTACCAGCAGGTCAAGGGAAGTGATTATTCCCCTCTATTCAACACTGGTGAAGCCACTGTTGTTTGGAGTACTGTGTTCAGTTTTGGGGCCCCTACTACAGAAAGAATGTGGGCAAATTGGAGAGAAAATTGGGCAACAAAAATGATGAGGGGGCTGAGGGACATGACTTATGAGGAAAGACTGAGGGAACTAGTCTTATTTAGTCTAGAAAAGAGGAGACTGAGAGGGTATTTCATAGCAGCCTTCAACTACCTAGACTGTTCAAAGTGGTGGCAGATGACAGAACAAGAAGCAACAGTTTCAAGTTCTAGCAAGGGAAGCTTAGGTTAGATACTAGGAATAATTTTCTCACTAGGAGGGTAGTAAAACACTGAAACAGGATACCCAGAGAAGTGGTAGACTCTCCATCCTTGGATGTTTTTAAGACCCGGCTAGACAAAGCTTTTCCTGAGATGAATCTAGTTGGGGCTGGTCCTGCTTTGAGCAGGGGGTTAGACTACATGACCTCCTCAGGTCCCTTCCAACCCTAATTTTCTATGATTCTATGATTCTAAATTTTCGATTTGCACTGAAACTGATGAGGTGATCATTACAGCTGACTGTTGGACAAGTATATGTACAGAACTGCAACTTGTTATATTCAATAATAAGTGTCCCAATTCTCCATTAGCTTCACTGACAAATGGGCAAGTTCAGTAGAAGAGTAAGTCCCCTGCTCTGCTCAGTCAGTATGACAAGGGAGAAACCTTTCTGGCTTTACTGTTAACTGGTCACTTTGTTCCCCCCCAGCATCAGCAGAGGTACTCTACATATCCCTCTACTTCAGAAGGAAAGCACTTGTAATTGGAACAAGTTGAAGACCTACAACATTCATCCATTCTACCCTGTTTGAAGTCTAAGCTGGCCTGTAGATGGGACTGATTTCCAAAACCTTTGCTGTCATGGCTAGCTGATATGAGTAGATGTGTTTATCCATTGTTTTTTCCTACCATAATAAGGACTGAATCTCTAACACATTGCAAGTGTGAAGTCAGGCACCTTTCAGGCACAATGACACAGTATTTTCATTATTTAAAGAAACAGAGGCAAAAAGTAAATAACTGTGTAAAATTTATCTGGTTTGAAAATATAATTCAAGTCTATAACCCAAAGCAAATCTAATGAATGTTCTTGGATTTTTTATTTTACCAAGATAATATTTTATCTTTTCCAGAATAGAAAATTTACATAGGTACACAATGTCAGAAGCCATACGTCTTTAGTCACTTGGTATTAAGACAAAATTAACAGTAAGGCTCATATACGGCATAAAGTTAATATCCCCACAGACATTTTAACACAGCTGGTGTATGTGTGATTCAATTGAAAGGTATAATGATTGAAAGATAATAGTTTAAAATTAGTCTGCCTTGCCACTAAACTGATGGAAATTTAAAATTCAGTTTATTGCACATATGTCTCTTTCTCCGCATTGCAGCATTTTTAAAAACTAGGCAAACAATTCAATGATACAAGTGCTTTTCTCAGACACCTTCAAATGGCAAAAAAGAATGTGAACTAGAAATTGTATAACATATGCTAGAAGAAGCTACAAGAAGGCATAGTATTACCTGTATAACCTTTTGACTCTTACCCCAGATTTAGTTTCATAAGCTATAAAAGCACAAACGTAAATACCTTGGGCACTAAATAAAGACACAGTAACTATGTCTATTAAGTATCTCACTTTTTCATTTTCTTTCTTTTGCATAATTTACAGGTACTAAGGAATTTTTAGAAGAGAAATTGTGGTAGTGTCTGCAGCCTTTTTGTAGCAAATCTGGGCAATGAAAATAGTTTTATTTCTTAGAGCTTTATGGCATAATAATAAACTGCCACAATGTATTATCTATACACTACATGGGCTGAGAAGGAATTTATCATAGTATTTTATTAACTAGCATCTGTTCAACAGTGCCATCGCTACCATGCTCTTTTAAATAATGTACTTATGCACTGTTAGATCAACCCATTTCAAACTTTGAAGCAACTTGAATAATGCCAAAACAATCAATAGAAATTGTACAGGTTTTGTAGCACAGCACACTAAAACGCACACTAATGTCCTGATAAGTTAAAGAATGAAAAAGAAAGAAAACTGAGAACAGAAAAGAAAATGTAGTTCAAACCCATAGTATTTAGGTTAGGGCTCAGTCCAAGCTGCTACATGGTCAGCATTTTTGCAACCAAAGCCTGAGTAAGGCATTCAAAAATTATATCCACTCCTATCCTTACGTTTGTATGTTTAAAGAGCCATCGTTCCACTTCAGCCAAATTTAAACAGTAGGAAATTTGCTCCCTAGTTGAAAAGTTTGGTGGTACATTGCAATATGACGCTAGTAATTAATTTTGTTCCAATTCCTGCAGGCAGAGCTGAAATGAAACCAGATATTATCAATTTTCATGATTCAAGTTCTTTTGATTTTTTAAAAATTAGAATAGTTTCATATATGTACTAAGCAAAATTCTACTCAAATGTCAATGCCCTAAATTCTTTTGTTTATTTAGTTGCAAAAGATATTCTTGTCTTTATTTAAGCATTGCCTTTATACTGTTCCATGCAAGGAACATTGTATTTAATGTCTGAAGTGAAGTGATCCTTACCTATTTTACTTTCCATAGAGTACTACAATACTGGCCAAAGAATCTCTGTCAAAACTCATAGATAACAACAATCATTTTATGGTTGGAAGCACATGTATTTTACCAAATGCACAGGATTTATGGCCACATAGATTATATTTAAGAGTGTTTAGGCCCTAGTTATATGAAGCTTAATTGCAGGCATTCATTTGTTCCATTGTAATTATCATATATCTGAAAAAACCCTACTATCTCAAAAGGAAAGCAAGTGTATCTTTAGATAAAAATTACTTCTTACCATTATAAGTTTGTTATAATATTGGATCACCCATAGGCCTAGTAATATGTGGAATTGACTGAATACCTTAATTTATTCATGGGCACCCTTCAAATATATAGTGTATTCTTTTCAGTCATATCCACTTCCATTTGTGTTTCTGGTACAAATATTACTGGAAAAAAAATCAAAGTATGAACCCTATGAAAATTTCCACAAGCCTCTTTTAGAAGTGCTTATCCAACAAATAAGAAAGCAGAAACAGCATCCTATGATTTATCTGAAGGTACAGTAATGCAACTTAAATAGCAAGAGTCAAATATGGAATGAAAGCTAACAGATCAATACATATGAGTTGACTTTACAAATATATATACATCTTGATTTTGTAATTTTTAAAAATAAAATTAGGTCTGCTTATAAGCAACCCACAAACCTCTAAAAGAGACTATGGCCAGATTTAGACATTACACTTTTACTGGTATAAATGATCAGAAACCAGCCTACACCCATAACAGAAGTTTGGTACACATACAGCGCACCTACACAAGAAATTTATATTAATTAGCAGTGCAGTAAATGTTGCAGGTCTACATGTGTGCTCCTGTTAGGCTGGAGTAAACTATTTACCGGTAAATACAAGTATTATCCTGCTGCAGAGTAAAAATCTCCTCAGCAGCGTATGCTGCCTCAGCTGGCCAAGGCATGAGGGTGCTTCAGTGTGGGGACTGCCTGATGGCAAACCCCACACTGAAGCACTCTCTTGCCCCAGCCAGCCCTTCACAACACACTGAGATGAGGGGAGCAGACCTGGGCTGGCGGGCTGACCCCCCCATCTCCCCCGGTCCCCTGCCAGCTGGGGTTGCTCTGATCTGGCTCAACATGCTGCACATGAATACAGTACGCCAGCTCATGTGGCATGCCTGGGAGCAATAAGCTCCAGAGTTTATTCAAGCACATCAATTGCATGTGTACAGGCAACCATAGACTGGTTAAAAAGTGGCAGAACCTGGTTTAAGATCTGCTTCTCCTGCCCAGCCAAAGGGTGTGTGTGTCTTCTGTTTGCTACTGATTTAAACTATATCACTAAAAAAAAAAAACAACCCTCATAACTTAGATCAATTCTGCCTCAGTCTTCTTGAATGTCTGTACCTAGCCTAAATGTTTTTAGATAAATTAGTTTCCGCAAATATTCACTCTTCTCCATTAACAGGCTTTTGTCTCTAGTCCCAATTAAAATCTCATTTAGGGCCTCAATGTTATATCTTGACATATATAGAGGTTCCTGCAACAAACCAAACTCTGTGAGCTCAGCAGTATTTCTGTTCAGTAACCTGCAGGGTTGGGATCCTTGCCTTTCATTATTTCCTGAAACATTTTGTCATCTAATGTTGTTCAATGTGAAAATGCTTGGAGGTTCTCCTTTCATTTCTTGGTAAGTATCCATGACATAAAACCATTACCTTGCATTGGAACCAATATACACTGACAGGAGAGGGAAAGAACAGAATGAACATGGGAAATGGTTTAACTTTTGACTGTAAGGTGCATCATTCCTGATTGGAATAGAAATGAACAAGCCTTATGAAAGGTCTTCTGTCCCCTAGCTTTTCAATACATCACATGAAATAGACATGAAAGAAAGCTCAAAATCTTAAAAGACCTTCTTTAAAGTCATATACAAAAATGGGAGGAAAAATTGCAAACTGGATAAGAAAATAAGAATCTACCAAATCATTATTTTCAAGGTGATGTCCAAGCAGAACAAACCAGCCCATCTGTACCTTTATTTCTGACAGACCAATGGCAGCTCAGTGCTGTGTTAGCCTGAGGAGTTTGCCAAGAAGCCAGATGTCACCATCACAAAAAATAATTCTTCCACAGCTTGATCTCAGTTCTCTGTTTAAAGTCCAAATCAGGTGAACTTGTACCAGTACAAGAATGGAAAACTATCATTCCCCACAACATGTGCGTGTTTTCCCCCACCCCACTCTGGAAAAGGTCTTACATTGTAATATTGAAAGTGCTTAAGAATTTCATAAAGAATCTATACCGATACATTGATTTCTGTTGCCCCTTTTGTTTTTAGGATATTATTTATGTAAAAAAAAGGGGGGGGAGAGGGAGTTGGTTTGGGGGTTTTTTTGACTGGTAAAATGTGATGTTGAACTAAGTGCCTGTATTTCAAGGAAACATCCAACAGTAGAGTAGAGAGTTGGAAAATTGCGTATGACCTATAACTACAGCATAGGTTTTTATAATAGAAAAATCTAGCTGAGATGTTGATTAATCTCATAAAATATTATTTGTTTAATGCCATATGTTTGCATGGCATTTTAGCTGCTCAGAACGTTACAGAAAGAATAGGAGACATTCCATTATTTTATTTATAAATCATCAATAAAAGAAGTTTAGCTTATCTCTTACTATGTCTATATAAAGTATATATCAAAGAAATATGCACTTTTCAACTGAAAATCTAGTACACATACAAATACATTCTATTGACAAATAATAAACTTCTTTATAAGCCAGATACTAAGTCTGACAATTTCCCTCCTCCCTCCATGCTATATTTTCCCTACATTTTTCTGTCTTTTTATTTTTAAGATTCTGAGCTTCAGTTTCAATATTAGTAATCTTATTAATCTTTTAAACTTTCACAGGCTTTAAGTGCAAAAACAACATATGGCTGTGAAACAGAACACCTCTGGAGATTTTATACTCCTCCAACAGCACATAAGACTTTATGTTGTATTAATTCTTATTCATTGCTTGTCTGTGTTTTAACCCCGCAAGCATTAAGGTATCAGCCTAATTCATTATGTTTTATTCCATAACATCTGCACATCATGGATGGTATTCATGGAAAATTAAAATATCCTTTCACAAGGGCAGTCCAGGAGTGCTATCTTTATTAACAGGACTGTTACAATGATGAATAGCCAGATACACAACTGTGTCTTTGGATGAAACATTTAGAGACTTTGCAAGGCCAATGTGCTGCAATTTGTACATAATGTTGCACATTCTGAGTCATGGTCATGGCTCCTGATACCTCAGAGGAAAAAGTGTGATTATATTCAAGAGTTTAAGCATCTCAAGCCCCAATCTAACAATTCCTTGAGCATATTCTTCTTGTTTACAATATAAAATTACAAAATGTGATTATTGAATCACAGTTTTATCTAAAAAATGTAGGTTGCACAGCTAAGATACAGACTTAATGACAGGCATGTGTTATGACCTCCTCTCCAACCCAAGGTTGACTGGCCACAAAATAAACCCTGTCCATTCATCCCACTTGAGAGGGTTAGCTAGGGACCAACAGGGCTTTGTTACACATTAAGTTTAGGCAGCTCAGGGAGCTCTTAATTCCTGGACTGTTTACACATTAAGACATGAAAACTACTTTTAAGTACCCTTTGGGCATAAAATTTTGCAACTCTACAACAGGTTTAGCACTAATCCATGTTAGCCAGCTTGTGTTCCACGAATGTTTGGCCACTCCCCAGAGAAAAGCAACCCAAGTTTCAGCCCTCCAGCATCCCATGATGCAGCGTCCCCTCCTGTTCTGTGTGGGCAACCTGTTCTGTAGCTCCTAGTCAGGCTCCTGCTCATCAGCCTTCCAGCTGCAAGTCAGAGCTGTGCAGGTCGGGGACAGAAGGTTTTTAGCCTGAATGTGTAACTACTCTAAACTCTAACATTAAGACTGATCAACATTGAGAAGCAAACAGTTAGGAAGGGAAGGTAGGTCAGAAATAGCTCAAACACTTTGCACCAAATCAGAGCTACTGCCACCACCATACCACTCACAGGATGTCTCAAGTGAGTCAGCCTGAGTGTCAAAAACCAGGGCAGCAGGCTAGCCAAATTGCCATCAGCTGACCCTAGTTGCCTGATTTGGCCTAGTTGCCAGTGACCTAATTACCCCAAACTGATTCATGTGACCTGTTAAGTGTAGCTCCTTGCTTTTAAATAGAAACCATTTCAGAGTCCACCAGGCTAGTCAATTCATCTGGATTCATGACTCCTGTTTCCCTGCTTCCAAGGTGATTACCTATGTCTGGTCCTCTAAGGGCTCCTATACACATGCATGGAAACTGCTCTGATGCACAGGAAATCCGGTGCAGTGGAGCAGACTTGATAGAGGTTGCTGGAGCACAGAAATTGACGTGCTCTCACAGCCTTCTGAGTCATGTGTATCAACATCCCAGCATGTCTCCGCACTGAAAACAATGGTGATGGGGTGCTTTAAAATAAAACACATTCAGTGAGCTACCATTTTTTCAGTGGGGGACATTGATACATGTGATGTGCGGGCACTCTAAATTAGCATAGCTTGCTAATAAAAGTGCCTGGCGCTGCATCCTACACCACACATAAAAATGCCCTTAGAGTTCAGGCTCTTGACTCATCTGTTCCTGATCCCATGACTCACAGCTATAGTTTGAAACTTTGCTTCCCTGACCTTGCTGGTTCCTGATCTGCTGGACTGTGACATTTAAGGGCACGCCCCAACTGCCTATGTACTCATTATGCCCTGATACTGAATGGGGCACTGAGTTGTACTCAGGGCTGCTCCGAGATCACTAATCTGCTTAATTGCTAGTTTCTAAGGCACCCAACCAGGAACAAATAGTCAAATAGTCAAAAGTTTAGCAAATACAGTTTCAGTTATCCTCCTTTTTGTGTATACATTATAACAGTCTTGTCCAACATGTCATGGCAAGCTTGTGGCAGAACCAATGCTAGACTGAGGTCTTAACTATAAGAGAACATTCTTTTTTTTTCCCCTACAGTCTCCATCCTTTTTCTTACTATACATTATGCTCATTGAATGAAGCTAAGATGGAACAAAAATATATGATGGAGAATAATTAAAGAGCTCTCTACTGAGTAGCTCCACAAAACCCTTTCTTGCTGAGGCTGTCAGTGGATAAACTAAAAACTACGTATTTCCTAGGCATCCTAACTATACCATCTTCCTCAGAAAGTGTCATAATCTTTTGTAACAGTCTGTTCTGTTTAATAGCCTAGTAGGAGTTTTCATTGCAATGGATATTTTTTCTCTGCCAATGTCACAGAAGCCAATACAGATTCTAGAATTTCTTGCCACTGACCTGTAGTATGGAAAATATGAAATCTCTCTTAAAGAAGCACTGAGAAAAGAGGTACAGAAATAAAATAAGGAACTACAAGCAGTTGTATCATTTAGCAGAGAGCATGCTTCTCTTTGAATGAGTTCTGAATCAGTGTCAGGCATGAAAGCTTTCTGAAAAGCATATTGGCAAAACACTTTTTTTTGAGAAAATTCTGTTACCTAAAACAAACAGAACACAGTTTGAATTTGGTCCCAGTTTCTGAGGGATCTTTTTTTTTAAGTTCCATGAAAGGTAGGGAGCTTTGCTCAAATTTTCTATATTCCTTAGCATATAATGAAGTTTTCAGGCTACATCATCAGGGCAAGTGCTAAATAGAGAGAGGGCTGGGGAAGAAAGTCTGAACCAAAAGACATTAGCACAGGACTAAATTCTAACACTGGAAAGGAAACTAACTACAGCAAAAGCTTTATTATCCAGCACCCATGAGGAATGGGAGATGCCAGATAACCAAAAATGCTGCTTACCTGAGAGGCCCAACAGGCATCTTTGCCTGTTCAGGTCACCACCCCTCCCCCTGCATCACTGTGCCGGGGGACAGGAAGGGGGGCCCCAGGTACGCTGGGGACAGGCTGCTTTCTCCAAGGCTGTAGGGGCTCGGCAAAACTGGAAGTGCCACGATGGGCCCTTCCAGTTTCACTTTTGCCGTGTCGACTTGCATGCCGGTTTGTAAGGTGTCGGATAATGTGGCTTTTGCTATAAATATTTAAAATGTCAATAAAGTGCTTAAGTCAACTCTACATATAGGTTCTTTATTGACCTACATATAAGAACTCTACGTGTAAATTGTATTTAGTGACCATATTGGGAAAGAAATCAGGCTGGTCACTAAGGAATTGTTCTTGGTGAAGTTATCTGAAGCAGGAGTGAAATGAAACCAACATAATGGTAAATGGGCATTTTTTAAATTTTCTTTCTTTTGTTGGAGTATATTAAAATAATCCATGTACAGTTGATTTGCTATTTTACCTGATCTCTCTAGAAATCAAAGGGGGAGGGGGGAACACAGCAGAAAATATACCTTTTCCATAAATACCTGTCATTAAAAATCAAAACAAACTAAATTAAATTTGTTCAGAGTCATTTTAGCCTTTAGCAGATGTATTCTTTAAACAAATTTATTGGCCTTATGAATAAAGATTAGCACTCTTCTGTACAACACTGTTGAAGAGAACATTATTCTACAGTAAATGAAAATAAATTCAACAGCGGGACTATTTAAAACAAAATTATTTGTATTCATTGGCTAAATTTTCAAAGCACCACATAGGAGGGATTCACACAAATACTGTTAATGAGGAAGTTTTACAAATTTGCACGTTTATCCCTATTTTTAAGCTGAAGATAATTTCTAACGTCTGTAAGGAAAGAGATATAAAGAACCAAGAGAAAATTAAGTGAAAACTATCAATTAAGGGTTTTCTAAGTTAAAAAATTAGATATGCATATCCTACCATATAGTTGGTATATATATCCTGAGCTATGAATTTGTAACAGCACAAGCAATGAACAGTAAGGCCTGAATATCTGCACTGAGAAAGAAAGCATTCAGAAAAACGATAAGGAGCAACAGAATGGTATCATTTAGTACAGAACATGCTTCACTTTGGATGAATTCTGAATCAATGTTCAGTCATGGTAATGGGGGAAACCATGATGTTAGAAGAACAGACATGCAGGTCAACTATAGCCAGTCTGCCAGGATATAAACAGAAAAGTGGTTTTATGATTAAAATAATGGAATTATGGTTATCCTTCTGGCAGCCTATGCGTCACATGCTACCCATGGAGAGCTTATTTGTGGCCCCACACAGTCACCTCTTCCTCCATCATTATGGCTGCAGCTGGGGTCTTCAACTTCTTCCTCCTCCTCTGGTTTCTACTTCCTGTCCTCAACCCAGGGGCCAGGACAGGGTGGGACAATGTGGTACGGAGCCCCACAGCAAAACCCAAAGGGGCAGAGAAGCCCATGGCTGAGCACCTAAGGCACCCGTACATGTGGTGCAGCCAGGAGGATGCCTGTATAGTATGTGGCCTGCAGAGTGGGGGTGGTCCCTTACCACTTAGAAGTTTGACAGCCCTGATTAAAATCTTTCCTCTTGAGATAATTTTAACCACATTTTAGAGTATACTGCCCTTTTTCTGCACTTTTGTAAGGTTTTATTCCCTTTCTCCTACATGAAAATTAGCAGTGCTTAATTTTCTTGGATGTTCCTGGATGAAAAATAGCTGGTGGAAGCTAAACCTAGGTAAGAAAAAATGTTATTAATGGTAGGGAAACCTAAATCCACACCTTTGGTTGAAGAAAACTGCCAAAGGAACATCCAAATATCTTTCACCTCTAATTATCATTTATTTATTGCTATGAGTTTCTCAGGTATGAGCTATTAGGCAGCATCTTCCATTTACAGCTTAGTGAAAAGGAAGGCTTTATCATATGGGATGGCAATTTGGCCAGAATGATCCCAGTATTCATGATTTCAGGTCTTGACTACTCTCATGCACTGTACCTGGGAAAGAGGTCGGGAGCTCTGAAAAAGTTCAAGCTTGTTCAAAGTATTACTTTTTATCTTGTTCTATTCATGAACAGAAGGAAGCTACTCCAGACACTATGCTGACTTCATGTAGTCAAACAAGTTTCAGGGCTTTATTATCAAAGGCTTGGATGGACTAGGTCCAGGCACTTACAGTCTAACTCTTTATAATCAGGAAGTTCAACAACTAATGCACTTTTCAGGATGAATGACATTGCCAATTACAGGGAATGAGAGTACGAAAAGAAGCACTTTCTTAGCAACTAGGTCAAGCCCCCCCCAGTTTATATCTTTCCCAAGGACATTAAAGAAATCTTGTAAATTACTATTAGGTTTTAAAGCTATTGGTATACTCATTCTCTCCTGTCCAAGGGAAAAAGAGAGAGAACTACATAACACTAATATACGTGGCTGAGTCACACAATTCTGTAGACTGATCAAACGCTACATAACATTGGGTCACGTAGGGGGGAAATAAATCACTTACAGTCTTGTATATGGAAAGCCAAAGACAATATGCCACTGCAGTCAAAGCTATGTGCATGCCAGTGCTGCAAATACCATACATATGATTGTGACCTGCAGGACCATGCACAATGTTTGCGAAGCTGAACTTAATATTTATATAGAGAGTAGATCCTGGACCCTAATCCATACCTTATCCGATTCTTCCATCTTGTAAGCATCCCATTACACTGGTTTGTTGGTATTGAACTACTATGAAACAGGTTCTGATATGTAACAAGGTTCTAGTTTCTGTTAAGCTTATTTTTTAAAGGGCTTCCAGGGTGAAAGGAGTGCTAATCTGTATGGGGTATTTTGTACCTAAATACTTTTATGGATTGCATTGGGTAAAGAATGATTTAGTTACTGAAGTAAATACCAATTTAAATGCAGTTCTCTCTGTTTACTCATTTGAGGACATGGGATGATGCCATTTTATTGACCTGTGTAGATGGCTTACTGCTTTTATATCTTCATAAAACCTTCTTGGCATAGCTGTGGCTTCCTATTTCTTTGCCCAAGTAAACAACAAGAAGTGTTTAACAACATGATACTGTATTATAGTAACAAATGTTTACAAGGAAAACCTTTAGAGAAATGCAGCCAACTACTAACTAAAAAGTAAATTGTTTTGGTAGTTTTGTTGATGTGATGGGTCAGGAAATATGCAGGAGCAAGAATTCTTGTGGGTGATCCATTTTAATTAGACCAATTGCATGGTTGGGATAGACACAGGCAAGCTTTTGGGTGTCATAGTATCTTCCTGAGACTAGACAAAACTATAAGATGCATAAACAACTGGTCTATATCCACAAACTAAGGGTATTTATTAATGGATCCATGTCAGAATGATAGGAGGTTCTGAGTGGAGTCTCACAACAGTCTGTCCTGGACTTGGTGCTGTTCAGTGTGCTTATTATTTATTTGGATGCTGAAGTTTCTTGAGCACATCTGCACACTACATGACATTGGGAAAGTCTGTGAACATACTGGTGAACAGGTGTACAATTCAGAAGGACCCTGACAGATTGGAGGAAGTTCACTGCTGTTAAATACAAGGTACTACACCTTGGGAAGGTACTACACCTTGAAGAATAAACAAAAACACAAATACAAAATTTGTGACAACTGGTTGGATAGTACTAAAGAAAAGGATCTGGAAGTCTTGGTAGACCACAGTTTCAATATGTGCCTGTAGTGTGGTACAGCCACAAAAAAGGCAAATGAAGTTTGATCTGCATCAACAAAAGCATTAGGTGCAAGACATAAGAGGTTACAGTACCTCTACTTGACACGAATTAGACCTCATCTAGAGTACTGTGTACATTTTTTAGCTCTACATTAAAAAAAAAAACATGGAGAAGTTAGAGAGTCCAGAGTTAGGCAACAAAAAATGATAAAAAGCTTGGGTGTCAAGCCATATGAGGAGAGGTTGAAGGAAGCAGGCACATTAACTTTGCTGGGGAAAAAAAAACAACATTTAAGGTGGGACTTGATACCAGTCTTCAAATATTTGAAAGGCTGGCATAAAGAGGAGGGAAAACACCTTTTCTCTCTAACTGAAGAGAGAAGGACGCAGATCAATAGCTGGAAGTTGCAGAAAAGTTTAGATTATATATCCAGAAAAAATATGCTTTATTGTTAAAACAGTGAGGCAGTAGAATAGACAGCTTTGAGGTGTTGTGGAAACTTCATCATTAGCAATGTTCAAGATGAGGCTGTAGATGAGACCGAACCAGTGCCAAGTAAAGAGGTACTATAACCTCTTGTGTCTTGCACCTAATGGACCTATTGATGCAGCCCCAAACTGCATGTCCCTCCCTTCCCCTCCCCTTTTCACCGATTCCCCATCCTGCAGCAGCCAATTGTGGTATGCCCTGCTGTCCATGCTGTCCTGGGAGCAAGAGGAGCTATTGTCCCATTTCAGCCAGGCTGCATAGAGAATGGTCTCAGTGCAGGATAGCCGTCAGTGGCAGTGGCAGTGGCTGGAGGGTGGATTCCTGCTTGCTCTTGGAAGGGCAGAAAAGCCACACACACACACATACACACACACACCACTGTTACTGTCCCAAGCTCAGTCCAGCCCCCACACAGCATGGCTGGACACCAGCAGTGGCAGGTGGGTGGCAGGAATGCTTCCGTGTTCGGGACTTTAAAAGTTCTCAGCTGCTGTTTCTACAGCATATTTTAACCAGCCTTCTCAAGCATATTTTAACAAGCCTTACAGCAGCAAGACATTGGCCACCACTGTGCCTCTGCTTTACCTGTGGCAGGTTATAGTGCTATGCTTTTTTGCTTGTGTGTTAGGTTTGTCTATGTAATTTTGGTAATAGGTTAGAGAAGGATTCGCTTGGGATGGTTTAGATAGGGATATTAATGCCTCAGGTACGGCATGGGACTAGATGACCTCCAAAGGTCCCTTCCAGCCCTAATTTCTATGATTCCATAAAAGTAAAATGTGTTTTTGTTAAACTATCAAACAATGGGCAGTGTCCAAATAAAAGCACAGATTAGTATAAAACAACAAGAACAGGGAGCTTCAATGGCAGTAATATTCTCTGTAGCTTTTTGCTTCTGAAGTCACAGGGTGCTTACACAAGTAACATTTTTCTTACTAGTGGAACCCTGAAAACCCTCTACAGCCATAACTTAACACATGTGAATGGCTGCAGAGCGCTTTTTAAATGGCTGAGCATGTGAAAAATTAACCCTGGTAACAAAGTATTAGATTAACATGCTTTAAAGCAGAGAGAAAGGGGGAAAGGAAGAGGGCAGCCAGCACAGAGTTGCTAAGCTGGGATAAGGGAATGGAACAGAGCCCCCTTTGCCACACAGGCCTCCCCATCAGCTATCCCAGGAGGGCAACAGGTCTCCATTCCACCCTGCCCTCCCCACTCAGCTCTGGCCATTCAAAAGCAGCCAATGGCCACTTTCAAGAGGCCCAGGGGCAGGAAGCCTCCCTTCATTTCATGGACCTGGTCTAGCTCCCCCCAGTACCTCAGCTGGGATAGCTGGGAGGTGGGGGGTTGTAAGGTGAGGGGGGCTTCTTTCCTCTACCCTCTTCCCAGGCCTCTTGACAGTGGCACCAGAGAGCTGCCAGCTACTTTTGAATGGCCAGAGCTCAGGGGAGCAGGGGTTGAAACAGAGTCCCCTCACCTCACAGGCCTGGTTCAGCTCTTCCCAATACCCCAGATGTGGTAGGTGGGGAAGCCTGTGAGGTGAGTGAGCTCCATTCCACTTTGCTTCCCCCTTCCCCTCCCCCAGCTCTGACCATTCAAAAGCAGCTGCAGCTCTGTGCTGGCTGATCCCTCCCCTTCCACCCCCATTGACCACTGAGGGGCGGGCATGCGAGGGAGAGGTGCAGTTCAGCAACCTCCTTGGAAATCCAGTCTTCCAAGTTTTCAGGAGTCACTTCTTCAGAAAGATCCATAAGAACATCTCTATCCATAAGAACATCTCACATACCACAGCCATAAATCATCCAATGGAAACTACTGTCCCTCCTGTACTCTTCCTGTGGGAAACAAAGCAACCATCAACATGGAATCCTCAGTAAATCTTTCTATCATAAGAAAAGCATGCAGGTATCCCTGTGTGCATGTGTATGTTTTCCAGGTTTAGAGTGCATATCCATTTAAAGTCCAGGAAGTATAATTGGAACATCAGATGAGATTTCTGTTTCATGCTTTTTCAGTTGTTATGCTGATCTCCCTTTCTAGATATATCACAGGATATTTCTATGACTGCACCTCCACTAGACAGTACAGATTTCACACAATTAACTAGTTATTTGCACAATTACCTTGAGACCAGCTATATGTCCAAAGTATATACCAAGCCATAAAAAACTCCAACCAGCCATAATATGCTAGACCTAAAAAATATGTACTAACTTTACAGCTGGTTGCCACTGAACTTTAATTTGCAGGTGTACCAGGGTCCCCACTGTGGCTGTGAGTGCCATCAGCTGAGGCCAAAAGAAAGCTTGTGAGGTTCAATAAGGACAAGTGCAAAGACTGCACTTAAAATGGAACAGTCCCATGCACCAATACAGGCTGGAGACTGACTGGATAAGCAGCAGCTCTGCAGAGGAGGACAACAGTGGACAACAAGGTGAATATTAGCCAAGTGTGCTCTTGTTGCAAAGGACTAAGGACAGGCATTACATATTAATCAATTTAAATGATCAGAAATTGGTTTAAACCTATAACAGAACGGAAGTTCAGTGCACATAAACCAGTTTGAAAATGGTTAAAATCAGGTTGAGATAAACCTGGTTGAATGTAGTATCAGACTTAACCAATTTGGGTCAAATCAGTTCATGCAATGTCTGTCCCAGGCCCTTTTCTGGTTTAAGCTAAACCATACACCCCCAGCATCCCAGAATGCTCTCTGGGCTGGGTGGGGTTCTCTGCTCCACAGCAGGGCTGGCCCTTCCCCTCCGCTCCCTGGCTAGATCTCCCCAGCTCCCCTTCACCACTTCCTGCTAAGCAGGAATCCCCACCCTTCTCTCTGCCTTTCTAAGGAGTTGTCTATGTATTAGATACCAGACCGCATACTGGCTATAGTCTGTGCTGAATCAACAGCCAGAAGCAACAAATAGCTGGTAATGTCCCTCTGTTGTTTTCTTAATTGGGTGATAAACACTGTTATCAATTCCCTGATGGGCTAATCACAGCATCCTGGTGGAGACTGGCCATGCCCCCCTCAGCTCTATCAGGAGCTGTGGAACGAAGGGAGGGCTGCTCTAGCACCCCCCAGCTTCTAGCCTGAGCCACTGCAGGTATGTGCCTGCATTTCTGGGATGTCTGTCTGTTTACAAAACTGATTTAGCCTAGCCAGGTTAGACTAACCTGCAAAGATTGAATCAATTCAGGCTCAGGCTTTTGGATGTCTGTCCCCAGCCCAGAAGGCTAATGGCATACTGGGCTGTATTAGTAGGAGCATTGCCAGCAGATCGAGGGAAGTGATCATTTCCTTTTATTTGGCACTGGTGAGGCCACATGTGGAGTACTGTGTCCAGTTTTGGGCCCTTCCACTGTGGAATGAATGTGGAAAAATTAGAGTGTGTCCAGAGGAGGGCAACAAAAATGGTTAGGCAGCTGGGACACATGACTTCTGAGGAGAGGCTGAGAAAACTGGTCTTATTTAGTCTGGAGAAGAGAAGAGTGAGAGGGCATTTAATAGCATCCTTCAACTACCTGAAGGGTCGTTCCAAAGAGGATAGAGCTAGACTGTTCTCATTGGTGGTAGATAATAGAACAAGAAGCAGTGGTGTCCAGTTGCAGCAAAGGAAGCTTAAGGTATCAGGAAACACTCTCTCAGAAAGAGAGTAATAAAGCACTGGAACAGGCTACCCAGAGAGGCTATGGACTCTCTATCCTTGGAAGTTGTTAAGACTTGACTAGACAAAGCCTTGGCTAGGATGATCTAGTTGGGTATGCTCCTGCTTTGAGCAAGGGGTAGAACTAGATGACCTCCTAAGTTCCCTTTGAATCCTAATTTTCTATGATTCTGAGATGCAACGAAGAGGCTGAGGTCAAAGCCCAAGCAGGGTCAGCCACAGGTTGTCAGATTTAGGCAGGGTACAAAAACAAGGAAGTAGCTAAGCAATTATTTCCTTTTCACTCTGCCTTCCTTCATCAGCTGTGGTCTGATAAAAGGCTAAGCTGGTACTTGGCCCCGAGTCCCAGGATTGGGGGTCTGGATTCCATCCTGACACTCTATATCTACTATTAACTGTGGGCCCATCTACATGTGGCCATACAGTGCTGTTGTTACTGCACAGTCATTTGGTACTTCCTTTACGCGGGAGATTTCTCATTTATTGCCATGATACCAAAGGCATAATACACAGCTCTGAACCACTCCTACACCATGTCCCATGCTTCACAGATGGCATCCAGTTCCACTATCATTCACCTGGCCCCTTTGCTAGGCTACACTTGGCCTCTGGCCCAAACTTGGCCTCAGGCATCCTCAGACATACCTTGGCCACATGCCTTCTCACTGTGGCCTCAACTCTGGCTGGCCTATGAAAAGTCCTTCAGGCCTCCCACACACCCTACTCTACACATCCTCCAGATGCCATCCAAAGTCCTTCAGGCCACCACAGACCCTACTCTGTGTAGCATTTGGCTTTCATTCTGCCCCCTCAGTGGGGCCACTACTCTGCTCCCTCAGTGAGGCTTCTGGGCCTTATGCCACTTCGGCCTCATGTCTGTCAACATGCCTGGACTCAAGGCGGATAAGGCTTTGCCTTATGCTTTTCTGTTAGGGTGCACTCCCCTATTCTTTCCCCTCCATGGGGTACCCACATGGCAGCAGGGGCTGAGGCTTTCACCCGGGTGATGTTACCCCTTCGGCTTCTCAGTTGCAACCAGCAGCCCTTTTCCTTAAGTCTGGTCTTATACCGAGGCTGCCTAGCCCTCCTCCAATCAGGTGGCCTCCTGGTTACCATGTGACCACCTGACTGACTCTGCTGTCACAGCCCTTAAAGTGACAGGCACCCAAAGATGCTCTACCACAAATACCAGAAAGAAAGTAGACCTATGAATACATTAGAAAGAAGAATCAATGACAGAACATAAAAAAATTAAAAATAATTTATGATTAGACAAGTATGAAGTAATTAAAACTGTAGCTGCATTCTTATGGAGCAAAATAACATGGAAAGAATCCTTGGAAAATATATATAGTTACAAGCAGTTCATATAGCAATTAAGGAAAATAGTTAATGAATTTACCAAATAATTAATAAAGAAAAACTAAGAAAAGATTGGGAAAACCTACATTTGTCCAGTGCCTAAGACAAGTCCAAATTTCCTATGCTCTTTCAGTGCTAATGTTATATAAGTGTTAAATAATAAGCTTGGCAATTATTGTCAAGAAAGCTTTATTGCTTAATACAATCATAGAAAACAAATTAACAGTGGAAATCATCTGCAAGAACTTAGGACCTGATTCTACAAGTCATTGCATATAAGCATACTCTTTTAACTTTGTTCACAGTCACACAGGAATGCATGAAGTAGCTTTTACAAAGAAACCATTAGCAAGAATGATGTAGAGCAATAGGCTGTTTAAAAATAGTGAATACAATAGTTCTAAAGAATAAGTCTTGCCAGTGGAAGGAAGACTATTTCCAGTACAACTATAAAATGAGTATGTGAAAGTAATGCAGCAGATGCTATGTACTTACACTTCAAAGAAGTGTTTGATATAAAACCTACTAAAATCTTTTGTGAAAACTTAAATTTAAAATTGCCTGAGCAGAAGTACCCTCAGGGGGACTGAAAACTAGCTGGAAACACAGGAACAATGAAGAATGATAAATGGCTGGGTAAGCAGCAGACTGCCACAAAGGTCAATGTTAGGCCTCATTCCAGGTACATTTTATTTTTGAATTAGTAATTTTAAATTAGACAATCCAAAGTAAATTTTCTATTTACATCAGAATCTCTTATGAACCATAAGACATGATTTAAAAGTGTCTGTGGATGAAATGTGCCAGAGTGATTTAGGAGACTAAGTCCCTTGAAAAAAATCAGTGAAACATGGGAAACTAAGTCCTTCAGGGACTATTGAAAGTTTACCCTAAATATAACTGAAAGTCATGAAAGGTGCGACTAGGTGAAAAATTTCACCCTTTTAAATAATATTTTCATGGAAAGTTAAAATTAGAATGATATTAATAAATATTGATAATGAAATAAATAAATATTAATAACTCAAGTTTAACAGTATTTCAAATCACCAGAGGTTGTGCTTTATCAGTGCTTATCCACAAAATAATCTGTTTACTGTAGGATATGGGGCAGTTCTTTTAAATGCTGAGAATGTCCTGGAGTAAAGTCTTCTCTGGCTTAATCTCCATTTACTTAAAGGGTCATTATTATGTATAGCTGCTGCTTACAGGTTACGCTTATACCACCCATAATAGTACATGCTCACAAAAGGGCAAGTAAGGACAGTAAGAACAGACAAATATAAACAGACCTTCTATTATTACAAAGGTAGGTGGCAGCCCTCCAATTTTACTCAGGTAAAGGTCTCAGGATTAATACTGAATAAGGATTTCAGGAGCAACATAAGAAATAAATTGAGAAACTATATGGGAAAAACTAAGCTAATATCTACAAGGAAAAGGAATTCCAAGTACAGATATTTAGTGAGAGAAAAAAAATCATTAAGGAAAATGCTTTGATTCATTAATTAATGAATATGCAGGAACCTCTATATTGGATACAATAAAATACCTCTTTTTAAAAATGCAATGAAACAACTATGACCTTTTTCCTTTTTCAGCCACCTCATCGCATAATCTGTCTTTAAACTAAGAGAAACAAAGAGCAAACCAGTCAGAATGCAATGGAATCAACTCAGACTAATACGCTGCAAACAGATCAGCAGCACTGTATGCATACAGAACACAGTCTAATAAAATACACTTGTTTGAGGAACAGATAAATGAGATAGAACAGACAAAAATACATCTTTCAAAAAGGCATTTTTTTCTGGCAGAAGCAGCTTGTTCAATCTTTCAAAGGGGAATCTCAGCAGCCTATTGCCTGCTTCAACCATTTTTTTTTAGGTATTTATTTGATGTTTGCATTCACTGAAGTTTCACTGAAAGAGAATCTGTTCAGAACTACACTGCATGATTACAGATTTTTAGCAAACTGTTTTCTCATTTAGCAAAAATGGGAAGCAGCCACTAATACCCAAAGGACCTACAACCAGAAGGGCCCCTGAGGCAAGAACAGCTTCAGTTTCTGTGTGTAGGGAGGCTCCAGTGACTTTTGACTCAGTTTTAAGGACAAAGAAAAAGTCCATTGAATTCAGTTATTTACTAAAAGAAAATTTTAGCCCCTGAAGACTCCACCCAAGACAGAGCTATGTACTTCCTTGGATCTAATGCAGAGAGATCTCTTTACTGCTGCAGATCTCAAATGATGTAAAATTGATGAAAAAAAGGAGAATTTGTTAGTGTTTCATGATTTGTCCTGAAAGATCTAAGAAATGACAAATAAAGGGATTAATAATCAATGAAAAGTACTCAGAGCTTCATGATGTGATATGTTGCATTGTTATATCTGAGCCATGTTGAAGATGGAAGATTCAATACAGAATATCCGAAGAAAGCTTCAGAATGGAAAACATGAAGGCACTTCTGAATGGATGTCTTTGTGCTGCAGGCTGTTCACATGGCCAAGCTAGGACTTGCATTTCTGTACAGTCATTGGTTTTAAAGATTCTACTGACTGTAATAAATACAGAAAAAAAGATCTGATTGAACACTTCCTGGTACCCTGTGTAAGGCAAGTGTAAATTGCTACTCTTCAGATTTGGTACCCTCCCGTACTGATGCTGTGGGCAGCCTGAATCCTGTGAACAGCTCAAGGCTTGGCAACAGTAATGGCTGCAACTCACAGGCCAATATTTTTCATTTTGAGCTAGAACAGGCCTTATGCAACTGAATAAAGGAGTAAGGTTCTCTCCACATTTGTATTTGACTTCCTTTGGCCAAGTCTAGAACTTGCATACAAATCTGGTGTGCAGTGCAGCGCTTTCCCTTAAAATACTCATTTCCCCTTTGAATAATTGGGAGGAGAAGAGGAGAGGGAGGGCAGGGACAGCTTTTGCGCTTTATCTTCCTCATTTTCTGATCCAACCCAATAGCCTTAATTTTCAAGGCTTGCAATACTAGTACTTTGCACCAGGATGAGATAGATAATTTAACTGTTTTTTTTCCATCTACAGTTGTTGCTCATGATACTTTTCTCCTTTGGGAGGTCTTTCATTCAGCTTCTTGATGGCAATAAGAGAAAGATGACTTCTATCTTCCGATGGGTCCACTCCCTCAGAAAGAAGCAGCTCTATAGACTCTATTTTGCTGTTTACTAGGGAAACTGGGACAGGGTACAAAAACAATTGTGAGGCCACATTTTGGGAAGCTCAGATCTGGCAGATCTGGCAGCAGCAGTCTGCTCAGAAGCACAGGAACACACACTCAAACACACTGTAGGTGTGCCCCCCTCACCCCTGAGTGCACACATGAGTTTTCCCAGTGACAAACAGCAGCAGCACATGGTTGTGCTGCTGCTGTTTGTCCCCAGGGAATGCACCTGCACACATGCTCTGATGCATGGCAAACTGCCGTGGGTAGGGGAGGAGAGGCTGGGGTCAGCAGCCTTACCTCTAGGGCCCTGAGGGCCTCCCAGGCCTGCAGTGACAGTGATCAGGGTGTACAGAGCCTGGGCAGCAGCCGATGTGTGGCTCTGGCCAGCCAGATTCCCATTTCAGGCAGTGCACACTGCAGCCATGCACGCCACACTGCTTTTTTTTTTTTTTAAGAGGGGTTTTTTGGGACTTTTTTAGATACCAAGATTTTCTGGCACCCCGGAGGTCTATTTTCATGCTGCTACAGTTCAGGCACATTGAAGCACTCTGGAGAGAGGGGTGGAGCAAAATAAAGATCACCTGTTTCATGATCACATTGTGCTAGTAGAGAAATTGAGTGGATACTATTTATATATACTATAATAGCATTTTCCTTTTCTCAGTTCCATTCTTTTCACAATAAGAGTAACAGCAACACAGCTGCACAGGCATTATTTTAAGCAAAACTGTCCTTCCTTGCAATGAGGAAGGGTTACTGTGTTTCTGAAATTTAATAAAAATGTAGAAAAGCATGAAGAAAACACATACTTATACCTCCCATCACAGCTATTAAAGATTACAAGTCAATAGTGTTTCTAAAGGAGACTTGCTTGCTCCTTTCACCCACTAGAATGTTTTAATTACATTGCCCCACAGTATATACTCAGACAAGTTACATTAAGAAACATGAAATACCTTATCTATTTCATCTAGGCATTAGACTTAGTCCCTCAAATCATTTTATCTTAATTATTAATAGATGAAAAAGGACTTGCCCAACATAATTTCTGTCAAAACAATTTTAGACCAATGTTTTAACATGAGCTCTAAGGAAACTGTCATGACATTCTGAGCATTGATTTAAAGAAGAAAAAAAAAAGTCTTCTAAATGACCTTTTCATACTCATAACTCCTGCCTGCAACTCCAGTGTTCTCAAAGTTCACAAGCCTTAATAGAAATCAGCAGTGAAATATTTTTGGTAAAACCTCAAGAAAATACTTTTTAAAAAGTTAAAACCTTACTTGCTATTAATAAGTTGTGATGATGATAATGATGACAATTCTAAAATTCTCAAATGCCCTTACTAGAAGTATTTGATTTGACATCAGCTTTCTTTATTGAGATAGATGCATATCCACACAAAAATTCTGTCTCTCTCTCTCTCTCTATATATATAGACATATCCATACATATTAATGACAATCTTGATTTCTAAATTGAAATGCCTTAGTTCTTTATTCTCATTTAGTAGTTGACAAAAGAGACAAAAACTGCATGCAGATGTTCAAATGAACTGGGGGAATTCTCCCGGGCTTGTTCTCCCAGTAGAAAAACTTATTCAGAGATCCTGGAAGAGGAATTTGATTGCTGAAACCCTGAAAAGCAGAGACCTTGTGAGCTAACACTGTAGACCCAGGGGGGCTGTGCACACATCTCAGCAGGCTCTGCAGGCTCTCTCAGTCTTCTTGCAGACAGAGGTCAGCCCTGATTAGCTGACCCAGACTGCTCAAGGTCTGCCTGTGTCTCCCTGCAGCACAATGTGGGAATTGGAAAAGAGGCATGTTCTGCTAGCTGCTCAGCTGGAGCTGCAGAGTCCATCAAGTGACACACTGGGAGAAATTTGTATGGGAGTGATTTAATTCTGGTCATTCCCAGGTTATTCCCCCCCTCCCCCCTCCCCGAGCAGCCATTTTTGCTTTGGTAGAAAAGTCTGGAATGTCTATATCCCTGGTTTCTCCTGGGAGAGCAGTAACTCTCCCAGATAAAACTGCATGCCTGTGCATGGCTGAAGTAAACACATAACTTACCAAGTGGCCAATTGATTTCTAATATGGCCATGTGTAATGTTTCTATCAATCCTCCTTGGCAAAATCCAAGTGAACACCACATAGTTTTCCAAAACCTCACTGCTGGGGGACTTATGCCCCACCCAATTAATCTGGTCCTATAGCTCAATGATTAGCTTGAAAAAAGATAGCCCAGAACATGTTAAAAGGAAAGTTCAAGCCAGATTCACAGAGACTTAGGCATTGTAATGCTCAGGGTTGCCAGTCCCAACCTCTTGGCACCTAGCTCCAGGAACTGCTAATGAATTTTGTATTGAAGAAGCATTGGACAAGGTGAGTGAACAATGATGGAAGCAGATATGAAATCCTCGTATTTTGCCTTATACAAGGATGAACTTCATTCCCAACTGCTTGCCTTCCCTCTAGCCCCAGGGATTTTGTATTTTTGGAAAGGAGAGATGTGGATATGGATTTCTTCATAGTGAAAAGGGCCTAGGATCCAGTTAACCCACTTCCTTGTAAGGGCTCCAACTATTAGTCTATTAGTCAAAAGGTAGACACTAGTCAGCTTAGTGCCTATTCTCTGGAGTAGAGACTGGGCATTCTGCACTACAAACAGACCAATAGGTCCAATATACAGTCTCAGTCATGTGTCTCCTTCTGTAGAAGCTCCCATCACCTGCACTTAGTGTTTCTAACTGGTTTCTTCTATGTGCCTAGTATTGGATACAGTACTCCTAATTTATAAGCATTTATAGCAGGGCATCATTTACATGCATATCTTTCACTTTGACATTTGTGAATAATTTTGTTTCTCTTAAATAGCACCAGAAGAGTAAGTTTCTTATGTCTCTGATCCTTCATCAGTAAAGTTTGACTGTTGGCTTCTAGGGGGAATGAAAAGGGTCTCCCTTTTGGTAAGCACGTAAGCACGTGCTTAATTTAAGCATATCCTACAGAATTTATTTCAATACATTTCTGAATATGATTTTTCTTGATTTGGATTAATTCAGGTATCACTGTTAGTATGACTCTTTGCTAGCTTTTCACCCAACAATTCTGGTAAGATCTAGAGTAAATTCTCTCATTAATTAATCAAGCTCCTATTAATTAAAAATCCAAGATTGTTAAATCAGATAACTGTTGAAAACAAAGTTAATTGAGACTGACAGTGGAGGAAAAGAAATTTCCTTCCAAATTCTAGCAAATGGACTGTTCTATAGGGATTCAAGTTAATGACAGAACTTTCTGATTATTAAAGATTGTGCAAAGCTTTTTTCACTATGTTAAAGTTACCTCTGAAGTCTCTCAACTTCACCAGAAATGTAGATTCCAGAATTTCTGAGTGACAGTTTAAATGTAATAATCATCATTATCCACTCTTTTTTGTCAATGGCGTATTCTCATAAGGCTATGCTGAAGAAAAGTGATATAATATATTGTATACATAAATACACATACACACAACCAAAAGTGCAGGGTGGCACTTCAGAAGTTCCAAACATAACAGTCTTATTTAAGATACGATATTTATATTCATTATATTAGATGTGGATATGTGCAACTGGGAGTAAAATTTAGCCTATTATTTTTTCTTCTGCATTCTTTCCAAGATATAGGGCTAAATAAAATAATTTATTTCTACCCAATTTTTTTAGTTATTAATTTTCCATTGATTTAAAATGAAGCAATCCCAGATACATTTCATAATATACACAGAAAAGAACACAGATTTATTAAACTAGTCTTCAGGTCTCTAATTGTTAATATTTACATTATGGAAAATGTAATATTAAATGGGGAAGAAAAAACAATCCTAGAATAATCTTAAAATGGAATACAATTAAAATATTTATTTTTAACATCTCATTTTTTTACTTCTTTAAATTAAAACTCTTTAACACAACAATAGCATGCTATGAAAAGGCAATAATTTAAAAAACAGATAAGCCAACAGAACCTTGGCTTTCTCACAAATGTCCACTTCTTTTGGCTGACTTGCATTCCATTTTTTCACCTGTGTTATTTTTATACAGGGGCTTTATATATATGGGGATTATTTATGACTATGCATGCACTTTAAATTAATCTGCTCAGAAATACAGTGAAGCTGGGAGTACTAAGTACTCTATGCAAAGATCTAACCAACTCATTGTATCCACGGATATGAGACCTATGTTCAGGAAATGCAAGTTTCAAGTTTAGATACCTCAAGAATGATACCAGAGACCTAAATGGCTGTTAGGTACTTAACTCTCCTTGTCTTCCAGTGGGAGTTGCTATCCAACTTCCATAGTGCCTTTGAATATCTCCCGTGACTTCTATGTGACCTGGTTTTCTAAAGGGGATGAATATGTATAGTTTGAAATGCTTCAGTGAGACCTGTAGAAATCACTTGATTAGATTAGAGGACATGGGTTTAAGTGTCCAAATATAGGGGGGGAGGGAGGGAGGAAGCCTTTCATTAATAAATAAATAATAGAAGTTAGAGATGGAAAAATGGGAAAGAAGTATTAGAGAAAACAGTCTCTCTTCTGGCAAAGCTGGATCCACCATCAGGTTTTCCATTCTGGTACTAATACTGTCATGCATCTACACTTCCTATATTTTGGTTTTTGCCTCGGGCATAACTTAAAGTAGCCTCAGGACTGCTCTAAGTAGCGCTGCCTTGTAACAACATAGAACAGCTAGAGCACAGCACAACTCTGGCCAAACTACCTTCCTTTCCTTCATAATCCTAGTCAGGACTATAAAATGTGTAGACATAGAACCATTCTGGCAGCTCTACATTTGCTGTAGACCTGTAAAATGTTTTTAATAATAATCTATTTCTAGTCAACGCCACATAAAATTGCTAGTTCATATAGGTTAATACAAAGAACAGTAATGCAAACACAGACAATTAAATCAGACTTATGCCTTTCAGGAGCATATCAGTGGTTTCAGAGCTAAGGTTAATAAACAAAACTCAGAAGGAACCTTATAGAAGCATGCAAGCAAATTGTGTTTCTCTGCTCTGACCTTTTTGTAACCATGTACTAGTCATATCTGGTTAAGCCTAAAGGCAAAATTCACTTGTTCACTGTTTTCCATATATATACTCATCAGAGGTGTTTTTGACTGACACAATTATTTGGGGCCGAATGATTTTCACCAATGAAAAAGAAAAATATTGCAATTTATTTTAATTCCTTAGTTCTCCAATACATTAATCTAATCTATTTAATGGTCTCTAGCTAGATGAATTAAATTTCAATTAGATTTTGATTAGAACAGAGATAATGAGACTGCCAAAGAAGAAAACAACAGTATCGCTAGTAACTAACATTACCATCAAGAAACTAAAAAGAAAGAGCAGCATTCCCATTTAAAAACCAACTCCAATGCTTATATAATTGTAGCATCTTTTATCATAAAAACTATAAATAACTGTCTTCACATAAGGTTCATTTGTATCCTGTGGAGTGGGAAAAATATAATATACACAGGATACCTTCTCCAAAAATTCTCAAAGACTATCTCAAAGAAAGTATACACAATCTTTTCATTCTTTCAAATTCTTGTTCCTTTCCACTCAAAGGGTGTGTCTACACATCACCATGCTTTACTACTTTCTTCTGGAAGTACCAAAGTACAGTGCAGCGTGAGAGGTTACTATGCTGTATGCACAGTGCGTGGTTAAATTTTACGACTATGTCACCATAGTGATGCACTATATCCAGGGAGAATGCCATGTAGACACACGTGATCACTACATGGCCATAGTACACCATACAGTGATGTAGTGCATTGCTACATCACTTTAGCGTGACGTGTAGATGTGCCCAGAGTGTATATACACTTAAAAAACAAACAAGAAAACTAACCCCCCCACCAAAAAACAAATAAAAACAAAACAACAATCTATATAGGGATCAAGGTTATTAACTGACAGGCTATAACGAACACATTAATTCAAAGGTCCTGAAGGCACAATACTTAGTACAAAGGTCCATAATACAGAAATCTGTGTGCACGTAAGAGATCCTACGTCAAGAAATTAATGCAAAGTAGTGAATAATATCATCAGGAGTGTCCAAACCTGTCTTATGGTATTAAAAGAGGCCAGACTTTCATTTCTACCACTGGAAATTTCTGAGAAATCTTTCTGGGAAAGACAGCATACAGGCATTCACCCTGAAGCCACCCCTTATCCCCTTCACTCCATCCCTTCTCAAGACTGCTGTGATCTCAGTCTGAGAAAGATGTGCCCAGTAGTATAACCATTCGTGGGCAAGAGGGGCACCAGCCCCAAGCACAGACTTAGGAGGGGCATGAAAATTGTCCCACACCCTTGCAGAAAAGAACAAAAGCAGCCATACAGCACAGCACTGCTTTTGCAGCAGCAGCCTTTGCACAAACACCTCGCTGCTATTGCTACTTTAAGAGCAGGAGCCAAAGGGTAAAGTGAGCAGCATCAGGGACTGAGTAAAACTCCTGCTGTGCCTCCTGTCCTCCCCAACACTCCCCCCCCCCCCCC
>NW_017728992.1:76481288-76484420 GCF_001723915.1 Gavialis gangeticus | reverse complement strand
CCCCCCCCCCCCCCCCCACACACACACACATACACCTTCTGCTTGTGCTCGACTGTTTTCCACAAGGTTTGCCCAGGGAGCAGCTTCCTCCACTCCTGTTCTCTGAGCAGTATCTGGTTTGGGAAAGGGGGTGAGGGCTTTGCCTTGCTACTCCCTTCCCCTCCCAGTTCAGGAAGGGAGGGGAGAAGTTGGGCAAAATCTAAAAAGTGAGCAGGGAGCAACAAGCAGCTATTCTTCCACAATACTCCTGGTCTCAGGGAGTGGAGGGAACAGTGGGGCAAAACCCTAGCCCACTTCTCACTCCAGGGACTCCAGAGTGAGAAACAGTTAAGGAACAGGGGTGGTTGTTCCTCCTTGCCATTCCTGGTCTATGGGAAAAGAAGAAGCAGCTTACCCTTGTGTCTTCTCCAGACCAAGTTGACCCTGGTCTTCAGAAGGGTCACCTTTCCCCACAGCTGCACTCCTCTTGGTCCCCAGCAGAGGTTAAGCCTGGAGAAAGTGTTTCATCTCTCCAGATGAAACACTCATGGGATCGACCTTGTAGTTGGGTTATTTTTCTTCCAGAGCAGCCATTTCTTCTCCAGAAGAAAAAGCTGGAACATCTTCACACTTATGGTTTCTACTAGGAGAGCAGTGATTCTCCAAGTAGAAACTGAACATCTGTCCATGGCGTAAGTAAGAAAGATATGCTTCTGAAATCTAAGACATTGAACAGTATGCAGCACCTGAATTAATGTATGGAGTCTAAGATGACACTGGCCCCTGATCTGCATGTAAATGTTCAGGATTGCTGCTGACTCCTAATTCTAGTATTGCCCTCATATCAATTTGCTGCTATTTGAACAAGAGAAAGTGTGTGAAGTCTTGAAAGAAAACATTTGTTTGCGACACTGTCTCAATAAAGCACATCTTAAAGAACTAACAGTTCAAGAAAGGTTCAAATAAGTCAAGTCTTGAGTATTTAAATTGAGTATGGAATCATTTTTGTAGTACTAGTTAATTGGACATTCTAGTTCATGGGTTTATGGCAGTTCCTGAGTTATTTCCAAACTGAAGCATATACATCTATGTTTAAACTCTTCTACTTTGAATATATCTTTTTCAAGTTCTGTTTCAGAAGTGGCTGACCTGGCAGTGCCCAACTGCTTGAAGTTACTAAGCTTTAATCCCAAATAGCCATAAAAATTCTGTGTGTCATACAGTCACTCACCTTCACTGTCACGGTTCATAATAGAATGAATATGGAAGGAATCTATGTCTGAACAGGTATGTTTCAAGAGCTTCCCAGATGGAATTTAGGGCTCCACTTAGATCATAAAACCATGAAGATCTACATCATTTGTGTACAGTGAAAATTCAAAGCAACCTATGAGCATGTAAATAAATGAAATTAAAGGTAATTGTAAAAATGACATAAGAACACTTTACATTTTTTCCAGTACATCTTCAGTACATCTTCAAAGTATTTTAATGGACTAATTCATTCTAAAATTAACTTTCCAAAGCACATATTGTTATCTTACTTTTCCAGGGAAAAAACTTGCAGAAAGGACCAGGACTAGATTTTCAGAAAAGCTTAGTTCCCACTTAGGCAGCCTGTAAAAAATCGGATCCCATGTAATAAGTCCCAGACCACACTCAGAGAGACAGGTTTAAAACTATGGCTTCTTGGCTCTAGTCCAGTTCATACTTGAAGTAGTGTGTGTGTGTGTATTAATATACTGAATTTACAGTACAGGCAACCCTTGCTTAATGCTGTTTCACTTAGCACTATTTCATTATAGCTCTCATTTTAAATTCATACCTGATTCCACTTAGTGCTCTTTGAGTTTCATTATCATACTCTGGCATGTGGTATTGGAGTGGCCAGTGGGGGGTGGGAATAAACTTCTGCAGCAGCAGGTAGGAAAGCAGGGAAATAGCAGGGAAGTGAGTGGCACAAGTGGGTGGGCAAGCAGCTGTGATCACGGGGCCGGGGCCAGCAGGGGCTCAGGTTGGGGTGGCAGGAGTGTAGGATCCTGGCTGGCAGGGGCTCTATGGAGCCAGGCTGAGTTATGCCAGCAGAGAGAAGGGGGAGCTGGCCTGAAATGACCGCAGCTATGGCTATGACTGACCCGCTGCCTGCCACCCAGCATGGATGGGACCAACAGCTCTGCCTCCGTGACCTGGGCAAGCAGCAATGGCACAGTGCTGGCCGAGCTGGCTCTGAGCACACAAGTAGGTAGAAAAGTGGAAAAGCATGTGAAATACTGTGGAAAAGTATGTGAAAAATCAAATAGTGACTGTTTCAAATGAGAAGGTCTGTACACCAGTGAAGTGAATAGTGCCATCTTGCCCCCGAAACATAGTCAGCAGATAAAGCTCGGCATGTGCCTTAAACTAAAAGATTAGATTGTGCTTATATCTCCTTAGCAGAGCATAAAGTAAGGCTGATACCTGGGTAGCTGTCAGCTCTAGATTCAAAAGTATCCATCAATATGCAGAGAATATGAGCTTACAAAGAACAAATCACATAAAATTGCAAAGGTGGAGTCTTAATTTATAAAATGACACACTGGATCACCTATTTGCTGAAGGGGGAAAAAATTGCATTTAAAAACCAAAGTCTGACTTTAAAATATTTGTATCCTTGGAAATCTGCATGAGCTTCAGACTACAGAAAAATTTCACCAATTGGACATTGAAAATTATCCTGTATACATGCAGAAAAAATTAATAAGATTATTAGACATAAAGATAAAAAAGAGGATAAAGAGGGCAATATTTTTTCCCATTTCTCTTAAATATCTTCATTCCCTTCTCTGTTTTCTTTAACACCTGAGGTGCAATACCCAGTGAAGGATTAGTCAGTCTCAGAAACCACATGTGTCAAGGACATAATTTTCATAAAAGTCAAAGTTAGAAGCAACTATTAGTTCATTGAGTCTGACCTTCTGTATATCACAGGCCATTACCTTTTGCTTATATAAACTCCATCAAACCTGAACACCAAATAGTTTGGTCCTAAAAAACCTAAACAGAGGTAGAGAGATGGAGAAACTAAGACACTAATGAATTTATCCCTTAGGTCCACTGCATTGTGGGCACTTAATCTCACTTTTTTTTCAGTCTTGGTCTATGTATTCCCTACTT
>NW_017728992.1:76452025-76476288 GCF_001723915.1 Gavialis gangeticus | reverse complement strand
TTCTGTATATCACGGGCCATTACCTTTTGCTTATATAAACTCCATCAAACCTGAACACCAAATAGTTTGGTCCTAAAAAACCTAAACAGAGGTAGAGAGATGGAGAAACTAAGACACTAATGAATTTATCCCTTAGGTCCACTGCATTGTGGGCACTTAATCTCACTTTTTTTTCAGTCTTGGTCTATGTATTCCCTACTTTCAAGACCCACACCCTATTGGGGTGCTTCTGAGAGACTCTGATGCAGAGTAAAGCAGAATCAGCACCAACTGGAAATCCCTCATGTAAGTAGTGCCAAGCTGTTGAGGCTGAAGATCTGACAAGAAGCGTTAAAGAGATGCTGCAGGTGAGCTGAATTCCAAAGTACTGGCCACAAACATCACAAGATCAGTTTAGATGGAGAAAGGCAAACCCTTTTTAGAGAAAAAGATCAAGTTATTAAGTCTTACTCATTGAAATAGGTATTTGTATATAGGCTTGTTTCCATAACACAAAATAGGAAAAGAAAATACATATACCTGTAGCAGTGTCTCAGGGTTCTGTTGTGTGCCCAACTTAAATAAGCTATACAGCTAATTTCTTTCACAATATATCAGTATTTCAAATTAGTTAATAAGCAAAAACTGACTCTGTCTAGATGACATGTCCTGTGAAACAGTTACTTTTAAGACATAATATCAAGAACAGAATGGATAAAAAGTAGAACGTAGCTACGAACAAGAGTTATTTTAAGACTAGCTGACTATGGTCAGAGATTACTTTCAACTTTATTTCCCCATCCAACTAAAGCGTGTTTTGGCTTGCAAGCATTATCCCTCTTTATTACAGGTTTCAAATGAAAGGACTGCTCAGTCATTACCATATCACTTGCAAAAGCAATATGTCTATTGTCAGAATTGAAGATTACACAGAGAGAGATCCTGCATAAGAGAGATGGATAGAAATGCTGTATGCATTTGTTTGGCTTTCAAGAACATTCTGAGGGTCATTTAGAGATAGTTCAATGACAACTAATGTCTGTTTGGCAGAGTTGGTTACCAAGGACCTGCCTTTGTTTTATGTGTTTAGGTGCTTTCATTAATTTATATATGGTATATATTGTACTACAAAGATATTTATGATATATCTGACAGCAGGGTGTGTAGAAAATATTTTTATACATGCAGGCTTCTATATCCAAATGGAATACAGTCAAGCCACTTCCCAAATCATGATTTGTGAATTAATCTAAAAGACAGTAAACAAGCATTACTGAAATTCTATTAGGTAAAAATACTTAATGGGTGATTTGAGCAGTTAGTTCTGCCCTATATAGTTGACAGTTTAGTTACCTTGTCTCTGATCATGACCCCAGTCAGCATACTCATGTGACCCAAAGTAATTTATTTGTAGAAACTGCTTAAAGGACATGTTTGCATGATCATTAATATTTAAGGTGGACATGCAAGTGTAAGAGGATATCATTGTATCCTCTAAATGAAGTTGATACAATAAATTTAAATGCAAAGAATCTGCAGTAAACTGCCTTTATGAAAAATTCAATAAACAGTTACTTGTAATAAAAATGGAAATGAGCACGTTAGTTTAGTAAATAATAAAAGAAAACTGTAGATGATACGTTTTATTGGACTAATTAAGAAAAGCTTTATAGTATGAAACCATCCTCATCAAAATTAAAGAAATTCATTTTTGAAGAGTCATAAAAATGGTATTGATTTTCTTACTGAATTTAGTGAGCTGCCAGGAATTCAGTAAGTGAAAGTCCTTACCTGCAACTATATTCAACGTAGCAGGAGCTTTATTTGCATAAATAACACCTAGTTTGGCACCACATAGTATTTCCTACTAGAGAGAGTCAAGAAGAATTTACCTGGTCATGAAAAATGTTATCTGAATACCAAGAAAGGTGTCCCCTCTACATGTGCTGATAAAGGTGAAATGGGATCTAATGTGCGATTCATACAATCGCGCTTCCTGCCATGCCACACATGCAATGCAGGAGACACAACTGTGGGGTCGCTTATTAGGTCCCTTCATGCCTTGGAAGCTCCTCAAGCACCCCTTCTCTCTCCCTACCATGGCTGGGAGACGCAGCTGCATCAATCTCCCTACCTGAGAAGTGTGCAAAACCCTTGGAGCAAGGAGATCCCTGCAGCAGCGATCTTCCCGCTCCAGGGGTTTCATGCACCCACAAGGTGGTGAGATCACTGCAGCAGGGATCTCCCCACCCCGGGGATTTCATGCATCCCCAGGGCAGGGGGATCATAGTTATGCTCTGTGGGTCCCAGTGCCAGGATGCATGCAGGGGGGCCCAGTATCCAAAGCTGTGGAATTCTGGGTCATGGTAGCTGTGGGACTCTGGGTCCCAGCAGCTGCAGGGTGCTGCCAGGATCCAGAGCCAGCTGTTGCTGGGACTGAGAGTCCCCAGAAGTTGTAGGACTTGCAGCCCCAGCTAGGCAAGGTGCACCCTTGTGGCTGGGAGACCACAGCTGACAGGGATCCTAGCCGCATGGGAGACCCTGCTATATGTGCAAATCAAAGCTCAATAGTCACCAGCTATAAAGTTAGCACATATTTTTGAGGTCTAACTGTATAGCTGGCTGGAGGTTTTTTATGGCAAGATAGGTATTTTGCATGTGTAGCTGGTCTCAAGGTAATTGCACAGTAAACCTGTTAACTGTGCCATACTGTAATGTGTAGAAGGGAAAGGAAAGGCCCAGATAGGGCCAGATTCTCAAATAAGCTATTGTCTGCTCAGATGTTACAAAGGATTCATCTTCAAGAGCTGATTTGAAACAAGCTAGCTAAGGGACAAGAAACAATATAGCCACATTAGTGAACCATTTTACCAAGATTGACTAGCCCAGCTGAGAAAACTCATTTGGCCTATTCCAGGAATCTCTGAATGTCACTACATTGTGATACTATACAGACATACCCAAAGGGGCTGGAATCTGTCCAAAATTCCCAGCAGAGAACTTTCCTACCAGAGTGAAGCTCTCTCCCCTACCAGGGAAACTGTGCCAGACTGATATCTGTACTTGTACCTGGCACAAAGTACATGGTAAGAGCTGGGGAATCATATAACCTGGCTCATGTTTGCAAGCTTTCCTCAGTAGGGATAGATGATTAGTTTTGTGTGCTTATAGAGTAAATCATCTTTAATTGCTATGTGAAATCAGTACCCAAATAATTACCCTTAAGAATACATTATACCTGCTCTCATTTAGTTTAAGCAACAACTGTCAAGAACTCTAAGTATTCAGAAAAAAAAATATTTCACCATTGCATTTCATGTTTGTTTGTGAGTGCCATAGGATGTTCCTGTATGCTCACAGTTTCAAATGATTATACCTTAATTACCATCAGCACTTGAAACCATCTGCAGCTAACAGAAATCACTGCCATTTCAGCTCCTTTTCATCATTAAACCTGAAACTATGTTTGTTTCTCTCTTTAGATCACTGGTCTTGGTTGCAGGTCTGTTCTAATAGTTTCTACGATCAACAGGTGTTCAACTAACATGCAGGGCTATGGCAGAAGTTGAAAACTTCTGTTTTCAGCCTCTTTGGTCCAGTTTATTTTTAAAACATATGGATCTGTAATCTAACACAAGTGACAACAAAAATCTAATGCACTCTTTTGGATCCCAAGGTTAGGGATAGAGGGAAGAAAATGCCAGAGCTGGAGGCAGCCTAGCTGCTTCCTGCAGCAGAGCTGGTCCTTTAGAGACTTCCCTGCCCTTTCTTTCTGTTCCCCCTTGGAAGTACTTCTTAAATCTCCCAGCTAGAAGCCTGTTCTAGGTGGAACGAGTCTCTCACCAGCCAACTGACCTTACCCAAAACACAAATGGCTACACCCTGCTTCTTCCCAGTGCTTAAAGGGCAGACCACCATGTTAAACCCAGAGAAGCTTTCAGGGTATGTACAAGCATTCTATTCAGATTGATCTAACCAAGGCTAGGTCAATCTTAATGTGTAACTGTGCAGGAATTTGCAGAGCTTAAATTGCCCAAAACATGGCATGCCTGATCTAAGGTAGTTCACCTCTGGAGGCTGGAAAAGCCCAGCCATAGGGCTGTGTTCTTTTTAACCCCCCACCCTGATTTCCTCCCTGGACCCAAAAGCCCATCCAGGGACCCACCAACTTCCCCTACAGATGCATCAGCTCCTTTCAGTTCTCCCAACCCTTGCCCACCCAATTTACTTACCTCCAGTTGCCCGGGTGAATGCCTGCACATTGCAGAACCTGACTCAGGTTTAGATGGCTCAAGGCACCCTCAATTTCTACTCTTGATCAGCAACATGACACTGACTTTGTGAACGGACCCTAAGCTAGTTACCCAGGCAAAGAAGAAACCTATGAAGGTAACAGAACTTGACGAAGGGATCCTTTTGTCACTCCTCTGGCACTGCTCCCTATGGAGCATAGGCAAGAGTCACAGTTCCTGTGTACTGCACTGACCTTCAGCCATGTTTCCGGCTACTGCTGGCATTGCAACCCACATGAAAGAGAGCAGCCTGAGAGAATGAGCAGAGCAGCCACAGGGTCCAATACATGTGTAAGCTTTAAGGCCGTTTTGCACATCATTCCTGAATTCTACTCTGTGCAGCTAACCCAAAACCCAGGGTTTGTCCCCACAACACACTATACAATAATTGTTTTATTAAGCTACATTTTAACCCTAGTTTGAAATGTCATTGACTGATAACTTTGTGAAATTTGAGTGACCCCCCCCCCACAAAAAAAAAACAACAACAAAAAGTAAGTCTTTTAGGCCATTTTCCTCAAAAGACCTTCTCTGATTTAGCATATATTCAAGGATTCAACCAGACAATAAGGAGAACTTTTTCCAGTGCAACATTTTCTGCAAGGAATTAAAATTAGCTTTTTGTGGCAGCATTATTCTAAGGGTTGAAGCTCAAAAATCACATATTCAAAATGCATTTTTAATTTTCCTCCAAGTCATATGAGCTACCATGTTCCCCAAAGTTCACAGTAATTGCCAACATTTTATTGTGCTGCTGTGCATCCAACATCACTTTATTTTGTTAAACTTAATGTTGGGCCTAACCCAGCTGAACTGGTAATGAAAAGATGCCCACTTAATGAGTTGGACTGGACCCATAATTTGCAAGATGTAATGCTACTTTGATATTCTAGCAAGACAATAATACATTTTTTTGTTTTCCTTTAAAAATACACATATTTTAAAGAACATTATAATTTCTCTATTTTTTTATAATCCTATTATGCTTCACAAGTTGAAAATTAAAGTTTAAATGACATTTGCCTACTTATTTAAATACTAAAAAAATTAGCTCTCTACATAGATCTGTCCTTGTGAATAGGACAGGAAGTATAATAATTTAGTGCTCTATATTGATCAACAGCAGCCCAGCCTTTTGCTGTTAGTTTTAGAGAATATCTGCCTGTTATATTTAAGTCTAGTGTTACCAGCCCTTCAGGTTTGGTAATGTTACTTCCTTGGTAGATTTTTTTTTGTGGTTTTGTTTTTTTAATTTTCAACTTTGATGAAAACCTTTGGGCAATCAAGGAAGTGAGCAGTGCTATCATTTGTCAAACAAGTAGGGGACTGGATGTACAGGATTGGAAGGGACTTTTAGAGGCCACTGATCCTAGAGTTCTCTATTTTTTCTATATATAAATCTAAATTTGTGGAAAAGATGACATTTTTATTTAAATTGTTCATCTAAGATAGACTAGAAATTAGAATATTACTTGTGAATTTTACATATAATGATATGCTTGGTAAGTAGGCCCAATGTTGTATTATATTATTTAGTTTGTAGAACATCATGAACACACTGGATCCCCAAACAGGAGCTGACCTGCACAGATAGGGAATGTAGGGTGGTGGGGGAGCCCTAAGTGGGGGATTTACTTCCCATTCCTCCCTAAAACAGAAGGTGATTCCTCTAGCCATGTTAAACTTAATGTTGGGCCTAACCCAGCTAATCTGGTAATGAAAAGATGCCCACTTAATGAGTTGGAATGGACCCATAATATGCAAGGTGTAATACTACTTTGATATTAGTAGTAGTCAGCTCCTCCCTCTCCCTGCTGGTGCAGCCCAGCCTGGCTCCACAGACCCTTGCCAACCTGCGCCCTGCTCTGGGCCCCACCAGTGCTGGCCCTGGGACATTGGTCCCAAGACATTGGGACTTTGGTCCCAAGCTGGTGACCAGGGGACTACCTGATCCTGGCTTGGGCGGGGGGCATGGGGGCTGGGTCTGCTGAAGGAAAGGGGAGGCCCCAGGCTGGGCTGGCACACTGAGGAGGAAGACGGTGGTTTAAATCCCATCCCTGGCCTGAACTGGACCCCAGCCAGGTTCTGCCTGGTGGTGGGGAAACAGCCCCTCCTCGGCTTTTCCCCCACTCCACAGACAGCCTGCAAAGCATCCTGGGATGCTGGCGGACTGTGAATTACCTTGAACCAGGAGGGGGTCTGAGACAGAAGTTCCATAAACTGTTTTGACCTAAATCAGTTAAATCTGATACTACATCCAATTGGGTTTTTCTTAAACTGTTTTCAAAATGGCTGAAACTGGTTTATGTAAGGGGTGGGCAAAATACAGGCCGTGGGCCAGATCCGGCCCATGAGGCCATTCTATCTAGCCTGCGAGGCCCCTAAAATTTTTTGAAAATTAAAGTTAATGTGTCCTTTGTTCCTGTCAAAGATGATAGGAACCAGAGGCAGTAGGAACCAGGGAAAGCCCGGCAGGCTCCTGCAAGAGCAGGGCCCCCCCAGCACCGCCCCCCCAGACAGAAGCCCCAGGCGGGGCTTCTGGCCTGGAACCACGTGGCTGCCCCAGTGCGGGAACCTCAAGTAAAGCGGAGAGGGAGGGCAGGGAAGGATCTAATGTGGAGCATGGGGAAAAGTGACCCCTCCCCTGCCCTGTAGCCAGCGCTCCCTGCTGCAGCCACTCACAGCCTGCACGCAGCAATCCTGAGCTGGCACAAGCAGCCCCATGTGGGTTGCAAGCAGCTGCAGCATGGGGCACCAGCGCAGGGCCAAGGCTGGCAGTGGGGGTGGGTTACAAGCTGGTGCTGAGCACAGGGGGGTGGAAAGCAGCCCCTGCCCCACCCCATGGCCAGCACCCCATGCTGCAGCCACTCACAGCCTGTGTGGGGCTGCCTGTGCCTGCTCAGGACAGCCCTGTGTGGGCTGCGAGCAGCTGCAGAAGGGAGCACCAGCCAAGGGGCAGGCAAAGGGCCACATTTCCCCACGCTGCACACCAGCTCCTGCCCTGCCGGTGAGCAGGGGGTTGGGGCTGTGTGCTGCCCCCGACCTGTACTGTGAGGCTGGGGGGGCACTGGGAGTGAGCAGGAGCGTGGGGCCCACACCAGATTCCCAGGGCTAGAGTTGGCAGGGCTCAGAGCAGGGTGGCAGGGGTATGGGATCCTGGCTGGCAGGGGCTCTATGGAAGTGGGTCAGCTCCCCACTCTCCCTGTTGGTGCAGCCCAGCCCAGCTCCACAGACCCTTGCCAACCTGCGCCCTGCTCTGGGCCCCACCAGTGCTGGCCCTGGGACATTGGTCCCAAGACATTGGGACATTGGTCCCAAGCTAGTGACCAGGGGATGGGGCACCTGTCAAGGAGCAGGGATACCCATGTGGCCCTTGACAGCTTGACAAAACTGGGTAAGCAGCCCTCTACCCAAAATAATTGCCCACCCCTGGTTTAAGTGCACTGAATTTCTGTTGTTACAGATTTAAATTGGTTTCTGATCACTTAAACCAGTTCATATGTAACTTCTGTCCCTAGCCAGAATGTCATCAGAGTTAATATAACACATTAATCTTCCCCCACCACACATCTTGCTCCCTCAAAGAGTGCAGAGGTTAATACAATAATAATAAAACAGTAAAATATCAAACCTGATTTAGGGCTTTATCCTAATACCAGCAAATGGAATGTCCACTATCAATTCTATCTTGCTCTTTTCCAAATTTCTTCCCAATTTGCCTACAGTATTCTGATATTAAATGTGTAAAACTAAGTGCTGCAGTGCAGTTCAGTCAACCCAGAGTTTCCTTGGATCCCACAGGTGGGCTAATATCTTGCTATTTCATGTTGTGATAACCCTGTAGATCACATAGCAGTTTCCACATTATATATTAATAAGTCTTCTTACCTATTCTCAATTCATTTCTCCCTATCAGTAAATAAATTTGGAAGGATTTCCATCTGAATAGATGGGTTTACTTCTTGATCATAAAGCTGCCATCTATACAATTTAAGGAACTTTTCCAAGTCATCATCATGATTACTAGGCAGAGCCATTGCTCAACAGATACCTGAACAGTTTAATTCTTCCAAGGCAGTCTGAAATATGTAGACCTTTAGAAGCTGAGCTATAACAATTTTTCATTTTCCACATCAGCATCATACATTTCACTTCTAAATTTTAAGTCACTTGTAAATCAATGTTAATCTTCCATCCCTTCTTCTTTTATGATCCTTTAGTAACATGCCAGTTATAAGAATTGTCCTACCATCTTTCAGCTGTAATCATTAGCTCCATCATTTAGCAGCACCCCTAGTTAATGATATTTCTTAGACTCTAGGCATTTGTGTATAATCACTTTAAGAAAATGAGCATTGACAAACTCATCTTCATCTTCAGCTGTATAACTTAATTTCACCTTATCTTCTATCTTAGAGGTACAGAAAAGATTTAAGTAACAACTTTCCTTATTTCTCCTATTTGATTATTCTTATAACAAGCACCAGCATTTTGAAAATATCAGTACCTGTGCATGTGTGGGATGCCTGCTCCGATGCATTCAAATTAATTGAGTCTGCTGGAGAGTTCTAACTAGAATGTTCCAGCAGCCTTGCCATTGCATGCATTCAGTGTCCCCACATTTCAAAATAGCAGTAGGGGCATTTTAACTAAGGCGAGGGGTGAGCGCCCCCCCCTCCCGCTTGTTGACAGAAGTAGTAGTAGAGGGGAAAAGAGTCATGGCTATACTGGACTTGGGCTCCAAGCAGACAGTGGTGCGCAGCGATGTATTACCAACAAGGGAGAGGGGAAGAGGGGACCGCATAAGGATGCAGTGCTGGTGCGGGGATGCCCTCGTTTTCGACAGGGTAAGGGTCACTCTGCAAGTAGGCAACAAGACCCTCCCAAAGTTAGTGGGGATCTCAGACCATTTACCTTACCCAGTAGTACTGGGCTGTGACTGGCCCAAGTTGCTAGAAGAAATAGCTAATGTGAGGTACAAAGAGACCATGGAGGGTTTCGTGGGTGAAACTGAGCAGTCTCCTCACAAGAAGAGCAGAACAAAGAGTGGATGTTGCCCATTTGTGGGAAGATGAGCACTTTCAACTAGAACAGAGTCGAGAGTCAGACCTCTGGTGGGCGCTGCAGAAACACCTTGCTCAGAGAGATGATGAAGTATTGTGACCAGAACTAATGAAAACAACTCCAAGGTTCAAGGTAACTGACGGCCTCCTATACCGGATCAAGCAAGGGAAACCAGAAGGAGGGGAGGTAGCTCAGCTGTTGGTTCCGTGGCGATACCGACGGGCCCTATTGAAAGTGGCTCATGAGCTCCCCATGGGCGGGCATTTGGGCCGGGAAAAAACAGAGGCATGCATCCAGGCAAGGTTTTTTTGGCCAGGACTGGTGCGGGAAGTCACATGATATTGTGCTTCATGTCCCAACTGCCAAAAAGTGAACCCCAGACTGCCCCCAAAGGCCCTTTTGACTCCAATGCCTCTGGTAGAGGTCCCCTTTGAGAGGGTAGCAGTGGACATCGTGGGGCCACTTCCCCGGAGTAGCACAGGCAGCCAATATATATTAGTGCTACTAGACTATGCGACTAGGTACCCAGAAGCAGTACTGATGCAGACGGTGTCTGCGCCGAAGGTGGTGAATGAGCTATTAAAGATCTTCTCCCAAGTAGGGCTTCCAAAGGAAATACTGACCGATCAAGGGATGAGCTTTACATCCCGTGTGTTCGAAGGAGTGAGTAAAGTTTCAATCAGACACTGAAGCAAATGTTGAAAAAGTTTGTGGTTGAGAGCCCACAGAATTGGGACAAAATGATACCCCCTCTGTTATCTGCGGTAAGAGAAGCACCTCAGGCCTTGACTGGGTTCTCACCATTTGAGTTGTTATACGGCCGGCAACCAAAGGGAATTCTGGACCTAATTAAGGAGGGTTGGGAGCAACAGTGGCACAGGGACCAGAACATCCTCCAATATGTGATCCAACTGCGGGAACGCCTTGAATCTCCAAGAAGCCCAGCAATGACAAGTGCAGCATTACAACAGAGGCACCCAGGAAAGGAGATTTGATGTGGGAGACCGCATGTTGGTTCTGCTGCCAGACAGCGAGAGCAAGTTACTTGCCTGGTGGCAGGGATCCTACGAGGTCGTACGCCAAGTGGAGCCCGTGGATTACGAAGTATACCAAACCGATAAGAAGAAAAAGAGGCAAGTATACCATGTCAGTGTGTTGAAGAGCTGGGAAGACCGCGAGTGTATGTATTTAGCCCTTCACCCTGAAGAGTTGGAATTGGGACTGACGTTAACGGAGGAAAGCGGGCCGGGGGACATAGAACTGGCCATGCGACTGTCAGTAGACCAGAGAAGACAGGCTGCCAAGTTGGTCAAGGAGTATGAAGACATGTTCCAGGGAACCCCTGGGGAAGCCCGAGGCGTGGTACAAACGTGATAAAAACCCCTCTGGGCCCAGTAGTAGGCAAACATTGGAGACGGATTCCCCAGCACCTCCAAGACCCGATAAGAGTGGAGATTACAATGATGCCAGAGAAGAATCTCGCAGCGATTGGTGGAGTCCCATAGTGGCAGTACCTAAGCCTGATGGAAAAATCTGCCTTTGTGTTAACTATTGAGGAGTAAATGCAGTGGCTAAGTTTGATGCCTATCCGATGCTCCAAGTAGACGAATTGGTGGAAAACATCGGGCAAGCTAACTACATCTCCATGTTGGACTTGACCAAAGGATAATGGCAGGTTCCCGTGGCACCCAAAGACCAGGAGAAAACAGCTTTTGCCACTCCGTGGGGTCTTTTTCAATTCCGACAGATGCCATTCAGATTGCACAGAGCTGCAGCCACATTCCAGCGATTAATAGACAAAGTTTTGGCTCCCCATGGGGGTTACCCCACGGCATACATTGACGACATCGTGATATACACAGAGGGCTGGGCTGAGCACCTCACTGCACTGAGGGCGGTGCTGCAAGATTTAAGAAGGGCCGGGTTGACGGCCAACCCAAAGAAATGTACAGTGGGGGAAAAGGAAACACAATATCTGGGGTTCCTAGTAGGAAGCAGAAAAGTGAGGCCTTTGCTGAGCAAGGTGGAGGCAATGCGGAAATATCAAGCACCCCGTACTAAAAAGCAAGTGAGGGCTTTCCTGGGACTGGCCGGTTATTATAGGAAGTTTATACCCCGCTTAGCAGATGTAATAGTAGCATTGACAAACATGATAAAAGCAGGGGCTCCAACCAAAGTGAAATGGACATCAGAAGCAGAAGAGGCATTCCAAGCCGTGAAGAATGCACTGTGCCTACAACCGCTTCTGTATACTCCGGATTTCAATAAACCCTTCTTGGTGCAGACCGATGCATCGGATGTGGCTATCAGAGCTGTGTTGGTACAGCAAGAAGGAGAAGAGCACCCTATAGCCTACATAAGTAGGAAATTACACCCACTGGAACAAAGTTTTGCCACAGTGGAGAAAGAGTGTCTGGAGATAAAGTGGGCTATTGAGACACTGCGATATTACTTGTTAGGGTGGCGGTTCACCTTGGTCACCGACCACGCACCCCTGAGCTGGCTGCAGAGCATGAAGATGGATAACGCAAAGCTGATGAGATGGGCCCTTAGTCTGCAGCCATATTGTTTCGATGTAAAACACCATCCTGGAACCCAAAACATAAACACCGACTTCCTCTCAAGACAATATGAGGAAGAAGTGGGACCAGGGGTCTGGGAGGCTATTAGATAAGGAAGAAAAATAACGGGGTGACAGGAAGGCGGATCCCCAATGACTGCAGTGAGGCACCCACTGCCTCCACCAGGAAGGTACACCATGACCAGAACCGTCTACCTGAACATGGAGAAAGTAGAAAAGAAAATAGGCCTAAAGGCACCCTACCAAGGCTGGCTAGTGTGGGGGGACTACCTGTGGTGGGTAACTCCCAAATCCCACATGGTGCGCCTTGGGTAAAAGATGAGTAGGAGGTGCCTGAAAACCTCCGCCTCCTGAACTTGAATTACCGGGTGCTGGGGAAAGGGCTGAGAGGACAGCCCCAGATGGATGGAGCAACACGTGCAAATGAAGACACAGCTCAGTGAGTCGGGAGTTAAAAAGGGGGGGAGGTGTATTGCAGAGCACTCGGGTGCCCTGCACCTAAAAGCAGAAATGGCTCAGGAGAGACCCCTAGTGGTGAGAAAGGGGAGGTTCAACTGCCAATCACCAGGGCAGCACAGGTGCTGGTTGCTAGGGGAACCAAGGGAATCAGCTGACAGGAAGGGGCAGGGCTTGGCCCCTTCTTAAGCCCAACCATAAGGCCAGAAGAGCAGTTCCCCTCTGGCAGCCAAGGAGGGGGGAGCTCAGCCAGTGCAGAGAGAAAAGAGAAGATAGATTGCAGGAGCATCCCCTGGTTGCAGCTATGGGTTGGAGTATTTTCCCAGTAGGGATAAAACATGGTTTTGACCAGACGGGTTAGTTTACATTATAGCCCAGGGGCTTTGTGTTTTGTGTTTAGTATTTTTACCGGAGGATTGGGTGAGGCTATTAGGAGTGGAGGAGGCCTCATAGGGACGCCATGGTAGTGTGGGGTTTCCTGGCACCAAAGAGGGCGCAGCATTGTTTGGGGCACATTGGCCCCAGCCCTGGAGCCAGGGGACAGCGAGGAGCCCCCGAGTGAGAGGGGGCAGCGAGGAGCCCAGAAGTAGAGGGCCAAGGCATAGGGCAAACCATGTCAAGTAGCATCTGCGAGGCTTGGGCTGCGGTGTAGGGGAGGAAAAGGAGCTGCAGATAGTGCCCTCTGACACCAGGCATATAAAGTGGGCAGCATCCCGCTAATTATATCACTCAATCAATTAAGATCAAGGCGTGGCAGGAGGGTAAGCAGGCAGTTAGCCCAAGACAGGAAGGCAGAGCCACCAACAGAAAGTCTCCAGCAAGATACCCCTGTCACAGTGATCTTGAAAATTCATTTAATCTCTCTACCTCAATACCCATTGCATCTTCACTGCACTTTTTCCCCATTCTGTGTTTTAACATTTTTTCTTATATGCTCTTTAGAGAAGGAGCTCTCCATTATTTTGTGTGGTAGAGTGCCTATAAAAATGGGGCTCCAATCTTAGCTGGGCTTTCTAGGTGCCACAATGATACAATATATATTTGGTGCTAATCTCAGTGATAACACATCATCTCTTCATTGCTTCAAGATCTTTGGGATAAAAAATATGCAGTATAATACAGATTTAAGAATACATCAGAAAGATTGCTTCATAATCCAATATGACTGTAACAGACAGAGAAAGAGAGAAAGCACAAGTGCAAGAAAGGGTCAAGAAAAGTACTTTCAAAGGACAAATTAATTGTAGGAAATGGATATCATTTCCTACGATTAATGTACCAGTGGAAGCCTCTTCAGGATACTCCAAAAGATTGTACTTGATGTTTCTCATACTATTTAATGTTGATATCATTGCATTTACGTTGACTTCAAACATCTTCATTCTTAAAAGAAAATGAGTCATTAACAATGCCAACAGATTTTTACTGCCATATTCAACTAAATTAGGGTGCTAAATAGATATCATACATATTTATGAGCACAGTTTATGCAAAAGTGTGCTATTAAGTCCCAATAAAATGAAAGAGTGATTCCAAAATGTTTTGTGTAAGATTAGGTAAGGGGTTAAACACAGTAAAGTTGATTTCAGACTTAGTGATACAGGCAGTTAGAGAAAATGAAAATGAGGAACAGATGTATAGAGCAAGTTTTGTTTAGTTATTCATGCATACAAAATACCATTCACACCTCCTATTTTTAGTAGAATTTATGGATGCTGCTTCCATACTAGTCAGGTAGGACAAGTGGGACAACCCTAGAACTAAGATGTGGCTTTTTTATCCTGGGAGTTGGAGAACAACACCAGATGGAGCATATAACTCCTGTCACTCTGAATGTAGTCAGGTAATGTTAACATAGCAATTTGTTTATTAATAGAATATTCTACATTTTTCATTCAGTGTGGCTGAATATAAAGACAGCCTTGAGTAGTGTGGTAAATCGATGTCCTTTTATGTGCACTATGCCTTTTACAATGCCACCAAATCCTGCTGAAGGCACTATTTAAAATGCTGTTTAGAGCTGGTGCAAATTTTTCCTTGTACTTCTACCCTCATGAAAGGATAACAACAAATGCTGCATTTGTCCTGGCACTAGTTGTGCCTGTGTTTGTTCTGGAACAGAAAAGTCTCAGGATTGGCATGTAACCCATGGCTCTTCCAGTTGGGGTTTACTGAGTAGGGGAACATTTTGCCACTTCTGCCAGGACCAACTGTTAGCGCTTCCCACCTATGAACCTTCTTAGGGCTTCTCCCAAAAAAGCAGACATAGACATCTTAACAATTGCACTTTGTTCTGGTCCAAAATGGTTTCTCCCAACAAATGCAATATCCGTTTGCAGTCTAAAATAGTTTCCTCACCCTGCTTTCAGATCTTGTTACGAGAACAGAAGGAATTGGTCAAGAGCACTTAGTAGTCCACATAGTCCCCTTAAACTACAAATCTCTTTCTAATGTAATGAGAGCCTGACCTATTACTAAAGCACTGAATTATCAGTATTTGCCTCTATGAAGTAAAGTTGGTGAGGAACATTTTTCTTGCTCAACTTTTTCACCTTGTATTTTCCTTTGAAGCGGCACATGGCCTAGATTTAAGATGTATGCATTTCAACAGCTTTTACTTCAGCCTACTTTCTTCATTTTCCCATATAGCTTCTTTGACTTTTATGTACCTGAGCCTATCTCCTTTTCCAAGCCTCTGAGTTTCTGTTCTTCTCTGTGTCTTCCTATGAACTCAATATCATATCTGGCAAATACATGAATGTTAACTTTCATAAGCCCCATTTTTTGTCTTTTGTGGAAAGACAGCTTATTGTAGCAATGATTATTCAGATTACTCCTCAGTTCCTACTGATGAGGTTTTCCTTTATTCACTACCATGTCTGGGACCAAATTAACATCAGATAACACTGGTGAAAATCATATGAGCCCCTATTATTCCAGCTTTAAGCCTATGCTTTCAGAGGATCTGAATGCAGAATTCAAAACCTGTTGAGAAGCTTAGATATGCAGATAGTAACTCTTTAAAAGAGATTTCAGCTAAGATGCTGGGGTAAACACTTTAGTTCCTTACTAGAATCACTAAATGATGAAAACTATTGAGTTTACCCAAAAAGGTTTTGTTTTGGGAAAGAAATCCTCTTAATAGCCATGGATGGTACACAATAATAATAGCTATAATGATTGCTATACTCAGATACTTGTTATTGAAGGAGAATCCTGCATAATGCTGACATTCTTTTAATTTGCAACATAAAAGCTAAATGCTGCAAACATGATCAAAGTCACATAATATAGAACATGATCCTTGAACATTTGGCAGTAGAGATCTGTCCACATTACTATTTTTTGCTGGAAAAGTCATGGAAGCCTGATCTTCCAGTCTCCCAGCAGAATGGAATTGATATTGAGAAGTAAGAAATAAAATTATGAACCCTACCACCAATCAGATTCTTCAGGACATAGGAATGACACACTGACATGCCCTTGCTCTTGGCTATGGTACAACCATTCCAAGTATGCTTATAAGGCATTATGTAGCAAAGCATATATGCATGAAGCATTATGTAGTATATTATCACTTACATAAATCAGCACAATTTTTTGATACCAGGAAATATATATAAATTCTGGAAGTGCTCAGAAATGTGTAACCGAGTTTGTTCTTTAAGCATCACAAAGCAAGAATTTTACAAAAAGATCTACCTTTCTTAAAAAGGTCAAAAAGTAGGTCATATCCATTACACATATTAGAATATTACTTATTAAAAAGGAGATACATTCTCATACATACAGGCATGCACACACGTACGCTTGTGTGTGTGGGTGGGTATGCACATGCATGTGCACATGAGGCAAAGAGCTTGCTTCATTTCTATAGTGCCTTCTCTGCAATTTTTTATGCTTTATTTTCTTTGGAATGCTTTGACTCACATATTCTACCTACCTCCTCAAAATGTCATGTTTTATCTCGGAGTTTTCCTAATGATCACATTGCTGTCTAGGGATTTGGGTCCTTGTTAGCCTTTACTCCTAAAAAGCCCTGCTGAGCACTGTTGCTTTCTAATTATTTTAAGCATATCAATTAAAGCTTCCCCTTAGTGTTTACATCAGAGGCTTCTGTACAAGAATGGCATAAACTCTGACAGAAAGTCTCCAAATCACTTCCAAGACTGAATGGCAAATGTCATTAAAGAAATGACCAAACGAGAAAGCTTTCTTCCTACACAGTACTCATAAAAATACTTTAACAAAATAAAAAAGAAAAGAAAGCCTAACAAGAAATCTACTCAGGAGAATTCAGTTTCTTTATGCTGGCTACAGCTCTAAAAATCAACTGATTACAAGGAGCCATTTCAAAGAACTTCTCTTTGAATTAAAAAAAAAAAAATAGGAGGAGGGTTTTTTCCCCCATTTAGTCAGGACAAATTTATATTTATCCCTAATTAGAGGCACTATACTTTTCCAGGAGATGTCATGTCATTTCTTTAACCAATGATATGTGAGAAATAGAACAATCGTCTCCCTTGGCGTATTTCTGCTTCATCTCCCAGCTGAAATAAAGTATGGAGAGGTATATCAAAACTAAGAGAGAGGCATGTATTTCTTATTTCTCCTAAGGGTTCTAGTTTAGATATAGTTTGAGCTTCAACATAGGTTTGTGTTTGTGTCTTGTATATATGAGACACAGACCAACTTGTTTTGCCTTTCCATTTTCCTTTTGTTTTTTCCCTGATGATGCAACAGCAGGGGACATCACTCTCTACCCAGAATGTAGGGCCAACAGTCAAGGGCTCACTTCTCCCACACCTATCGAACAGTCCAGATTTCTAGGACCACGTAGAAAATGGGCCTCCATGCTTGCAAAACAAGTGCAGGTTCCTTCTTCTAGCTTACGTATTACATCTCCTGTGAGGCAAGTGTAGGGGCTATAAATCCAGGTGCACATAATCCTGCCAGTTCTGATCACTAGGGACTTGGAACTTTCTCCTGTTTGGGAAAAGTCCAAGGAACCTGGTCACCTCATAGATGGCTTAAAATACCTCCACAAGCCAGCTCCCCCACCATCGGCATTATCCTAATTGCTTGGAGGTCTCAGAATTCTCTAGACATTTCTTTCTCTGCAATATCTTGCATTCTCTCAGATACCTTTGTTACTGTACAGTTGTTTTATTTTTTTCCCATTACAAGTAGACAATAGCTTGGGTGCCCACCCTGCTAGTGGCCCCTTCTGTCTGTGATTGGAAAAGGCAATTGCCCTTGGCCCAGCACACAATGGCAAGAGATAGAGATTAGAAGGCCATATCTTACCCTTGTTCAGCTCCACCTATCCACCTCCACAATTAATGTTGCTTTCTTGTTGATATCTATCCACATTCTTCTGTTTAATTTTTCTCTAATTAAATTCTGAAAAAAATGATTAAACCCATGTCAGATTTATTGAAAAGCTCAAGCAAAATTTGCTATTAAGATTAAAGAGCTAATAATGTTATAAAGTGTAGATCATCCATAAGTATACTTTATAATTATGTTGTCATTTAATCTATGATTAGATTTCTATATAATGAAGCTATAAGAATATTCCATAGCAATCATTAAGAGGCATTTAAAAAAATAATACATTCAAGACCCCTAGTGCCCCTCTGATAAAAATCATAGAATTCTGTAGCTGCGATTAAAACATTACAGCTCCTACAGCTGTTATCACAATATTTTGAACCAATATAATCTTTCTTTAGTGAAAGAATATTTTTTACATTGTATTTAATTATAAAAATGTTTTTACCATCAACAGAATTATGTGCTGTTACTTCACTTTGTAATGTCTAACAAAGCTTTTACAATGGAAAGGAAAAAAAATCACTATACTATTTAGGCCTAGCCAGATTTCTTATAATGTATTATAAAGTATAATTGTAAAAAAAAATAAATAAAAAACCACATTTTTATCATATAAATCTTTTTTTTTTCAAGAACACCTACGTCCATATCAGCCTCATAATCATAAATTAATCCTTTTCTTCACTTCAGTTACTGACTTCCACACCCTGGTATCCCTTTCAAGTTTTAACTCAAAAGATAGATTACCTAAATTGCAAATGATCTTTTGCTACAGGAGCTCACCTCTTGGTCCTGGTTAAGCTTTAATTCACAACTTCATAGAAAAAAAATAATTTGCTTACTCAGTTTTAACAGCAGAATTCTTTGATCTCTTTTTACACCTCACCTCCCTTAATACCTGCTCCCTGCTGCCAAATTTCCAGACCTGTGGGGGAGCCCCAGGCTCCACATGCAAGACAGACCACCCAATCCCAATGTACCAGGCTGTACTGGTACTTTTTTATAGCTTCATTATGGCTTGGTGGGTGGAACTGCTCGAATGTTTGTTAAATTTGCATATGACATCAAGCTGTATGGGATATCAGAGACAGTAAAGGACCTAGGGTTTGTAGGAGAGTGCAAGCTGAATATGGGTCAACAATGTGGGATTATTGCAAACAAACAAACGCAAGAAAAAACTAAAAAGGTAATACTATAGTGGGACATATTAACATACAAGTTGTTGGTAATAATTCTACTCTGTTAAGCACTGATGAAGCCTCATCTTGAGCAGAGACACAAGAAAGATGAAGATAAATTAGAGTCAAGACAAAAGTAACAGAATTGATTAAGCCTAGAAAAAATGATATACAAAGAATGTGTGGAAGGACTGGAGAAGAGAAGCAAAAGGGGTAATTTGTTAACAGTCTTTAAATACAAAAACAGTTGTTAAACAAGACAACATTCAGTTATTCTCTGGGTATATGGGACAGAACAAAAAGAAATTGTCAAAATCAACAAAGCACTAGGAAAAATATTCTAACCATAAGGTTGGTAAAACAACAGAACAGGTAACACAACAAGGTTATGGAATCTCCATCGCTGGAAATTTAAGTGCATATTAGACAAACATTTGGATGGGATGGTTAAGACTTGGATGATAGTGCCTTGAGGTTAGACTAAATGACCTTATGGGGTCCGTTTCAGTCCTTCCCTGCCACTAAACAGCCTGAATTCTAACACACAGTCATCAAAAACTACAAATAATTTATAATGGGGTGTATAACAACTTCCACCAGCTGATCTTCCTGTATGTTGTAAAAGCCTTCATAATACATTAGTTAGATCATTGGTATAATACAACACAATGATTCCTTACAATACTTTACTAGTATTATGATAAAAAATATCAAAGCCAAACCCAGTCTGGTCACACAGGCACCTACATGTAGGAGTTGCAACTCCTATGACTTAGTGCATTCCATCAGGAAATTGATCCATTTTGACCAAATTTACACACTGAGGATTGCTATATGGAAAATGAGGAGATGTCAGTGGCTTTGAGGAGTGATACAGAAAAGAGAAGCAAGAAGGTATCTGGTAGGAAACTCTTAACATAGAATTGTGACTGAACACCCTCATCTCACACAAGAAGGGGTATGTGATTCAAGCTGCACAGTTAGCACCTCCTTTTACTTTGGGATCCAAAATACCTAGTCCCATTTTTGAAGGTGGGTGGCTAACTGACTAGTAGAGGTGCAGCCCATTTTGTGTAATACCTTAATATTTCAAATATTTACCCAGGAAGCAAGAGACCCAATATCCAAGCCATTCCATGTCCTCCCCACCCCGATACAATGGGATTCAAGCCCACATCTCCCACTTTACAGGGTAGTGTTCCCAGGCTACACAGTGGAACAAAATGGTGACGCCCTCCATAAATCAAGTTAAAGCTGGTCTTCTGTAGCAAGAGACACAGGGCAGAATAAAAACAAGCTCTTGCTTGCCTCTGCAGCGTTATAGCTAGAGCACACATCCAAGAGGAAGGAGCTGTGGGTTTTGATTCTTCTGCCCCTGTTATTAAGCAATGCTTGTTTAAAGAAAGTACACAATATCCAGGAAGTAGAGGCCAAAGCTCGAGTTCTGCCTTTTATACTGGAATGCCTTTATCACTGACCTACAGAAGCACTGTCACTCAAGAACTGTGCTCTACAGCTATACTCATGGACATTCAGCAAACTGATGCCTCACTGGGCATAATTTTATTGTCTTGCGAGAGAAAACAATGTCTAAGGTCTACTACTACTGCTACTGCTCCAGAAGCATCATCACCCTTGCTTGATCTCCTTCTGTCCCTATGACTCTTGCATTCTTGGTTATACAGTGACCCAGCTCCAACAGGAAGGGTGGAGCATGCTCCTCATCCTATTTTATAGCTTGGTGTCTATGACACTCTCTTGGGAAATGGGAAATATAGGTTTGAGCCCCCTCATTGGGGTAAAGGTGGCTTAGAACATATTACAAGCATCCTTTGGATTTGACCAGAACTCATTATTTTCAACAGGAGGTAGGTATGCTCTTGGTTTGTCTACTGAATTAAGTTCCTTTGGGGATCTGATCTGGATCAAATGGTTTTGAGACAAGAGTTAGTAACCTACATGATCAAAGTAGCTAGCTTCTGCACATGTACAGAAGCCCAAGTATAGGCCCTAAGGAGACTAGCTGTCAAAAGTAAAAGTATTTTATGAAGTTAGGCACATAAAGAGTTTAGTGGCTAATGGAGCAATAGTAAAGTGGATTTTTTAAGGATTTGAGGGTATAGACAGACTATAGGTGCTCTTTTATTCACCAGTGGGAACAACCTAGAAAAGGCCAATTGGAGTCTGCTATCATCACAGCTGGGGTCAAAGGAATAAAAATAGTTCTGTGGAGAGATAATGAGCATGGAAGAATCCAGACAAATTGTATTGGCTTTCAAAACATCTAGTCGTTAAATTCAAGTATCACAAATACACAATATTTTGAGGTGTTCACGAGATGCCATGTATGTTTCCTTGAATTAATTTTACTGGTATGGCATGTGTAGTGTCTACAGATAGGTGATTTCAAGCTGTATTTAGCCTTATCATCCTTATGTTTGTAGGCATCGTGGTATTTGACATAAATCTTTTTTTTTAATATGTTACAATAGAGTCAGGATTGCATAGCATGACAATGATTTTAAGTGTTACTCTCTAAACAATGAGTTTTCCCCCTAAGAGAAATAAATGCTGCAAATTAGCATCTCACCCTTATGCTTAATGGTTAGTCAAATATACCCTTGGAAACAATCTGAGATACCTGAGCCACACTCCCCAGACAATGGCAAATTTACCTGTTAAAAGAAAAGACCTGTAGTGAGAACAACAACTGGCTACTATTCAGGCTAGCCAAAGAGTGTTTTTTATAGTGTAGAAACTGAGTGAGACACAGTACTTTTAGGATATTGGATTAGTAATGTTTATGTCTGTGCACCCATCGGGCTTCGATCATCCGGTCCAGTGTCGCCTGGCTTTGGGTGTGTAGGACTGCTCGTCGCTCTGTCCCTGTGGTTGTACTGCATGGATGTCCCACCCCAGGGTAGCCTCCACCCCAATCTCTCCTGCCACGACTTTGCTTGTTCCTTCAGTGGTGGGGTCCGACTACTGGGGCTTATCCGGTGTCTGGAATCTCTAGATGGCAGTCTTCCACGAGGCTCCAACCTCCCCTACACCTCGCCCTGATACCCAGCCTCAACGAGTTGCTGATGTCTCTTGGCCAGACCCTCACCTATTGGTGTTATGGGCACTTTGGTAAAGATGTACAAGGTCTAACCCAACCCCTGATTGAGCCAACTCTAGGGCCCAATGTGCCTGGCCTTCCTACCCCTCCAAAAGTGGGAAACAGAAAGAAACCAAAGGAAAAACACTGCCCGTAAAATTCCTGACTATACACAAAAATGGGCTAACTTAGCCCTGAGAATTTCTAGCTGACCCTGTTCTGAGTACACATATGCGGTTATCACACTCTCCTTTCCACACTGCAGACCCCCTGCATGTCAGCTGGACCCTTAATGGTCCCTCTAGTTCCACCCACTCTGTCCCTCGCCGGGCAGCTCTATACAGTAGGAGCTTGTCTTCTGTAGCCTCTCTCGCTGCTTAGGCTCTCCGTTCCCTGTCTGGGTTTGCTCCTGGAGCCTTCCCAAACCCGTACTGATCCCACCTGGGTCGATGACTCGAGTTCCTTCACTCTCTCTTCAGGACAATCCCTGCTGTTGGCTTCTTCACCCTGAAACCTTGGATCCTCTCCCTCAACTCCTTCATCTGGAAGAGGTACATCCACCTTCTTTCCCTCCATGCTGATTCTGGCATCCCTCCTTCAGAAGTCTTCAAGGCAGCCTCATGGAAGGCAGTCCTGACTCCTCTTACCCCTAACTGGGGTTCCAGGGATACCTTCCCTGTTGCCTCTTCTCCTGGTCTTCTCCCTTCTTCTTCACTCGCGCCACCTTTATCTTCCCGCACCGGCTCCACTCGCTCCTCCCCACAGCTGGCCGCAGTTCTAAAAAGATGAGGCTAACAAGCCACGCGGGTCCCGCCGCCACTTCCAGTTTCACTGTGGCATCAGCTGCAGGTAAGGGATTCTTCGTTTTTCTCTCTCCTTCCTCACCTTCCCTGGTATATTCTGGCCCCCGGGGTTCCCCCTTGGCCCCTCGGGGTCTGTCCCCTGTATCCTCCCTGTGACAGTCTGAAAGGATGTAAATATTCTCTTGGTCATAATTAGATTGGAAAAGACTCTGATTGTTAATGTATGTAAATATCCAGAATTGAAAACATTCTTAAACCTTGACATGAGATTAAGTGTTTGTATTTAGTTTTCCTGAACATATGGAATGACTTTAGGTCCCCAACCTTCAGACTGAGTGTAGGCAGGCTGACAGGAGAAGTTGCAGGATACTATGACAGGAAGGTCAGAGACAGCAGTTTCTAATCTGTTGAGCTGAGGAGAAATTGTCTTCTCAGAGCCAAGGGTAAGGTGGGATATGCTAAAAGTATCACACTGATATTATCTTTTGTTTATTCTTATATTTCTGGATGTATCTCAACACGCTTAACTGATTCCTTATGATTGCTCTTGTTCTTATAACAAACATTTTATTATCTTCTGTAACTTACTTTTTGTAAAGGATAAGTGATTTCAGATTACTTGAGCACACAAGAAGGCCTCTTCCAAGGAAGAGAGGATCTAAAATTTCTGAGTACATGAAAAGGACAAGGTTGTGTTTTTTCTAAATAAAATCCCTTCTGCTAAGAGCTGGTAAAAACCTAGGTGACTCAGACAAAGCTGAAGCACCATAGGTCAGGGAGGTAACCTTTAGAGAATTTCAATCTGTTTTCATGGTCAAGAAGCATATGGTAGAGAAGATTGGAGATGAAGGGCACCCCTAAAGGTGTGAGAACACCCTGGAGGTGTGTTTCAAAAGTGTATCTGACCAAATCCGGAGTCAAGGTGCGTCACACCAACTTTGCAGAAAATACTCTTAGAATGTGTAAATTGCCCAGTCACTAATTCTTCCTTTATATTGTTATATGGGTAGGCTAACCTCTACACAGTTGCAAAAATGGGTTATGGGAGTTTTAATAAACCCAAATATCAATCCAGAGGGAGAAATGTAATCTACTGAGCTACTATGCCATCAATGCCATCTCCTCTTTTGCTTGTGTACATCTATACAGCAAACAATTCAGATACTGACCAGACCTAAACATGTTTATTTTAGGTCTGCTGAAATTACATCTTGAGGTGATGTTTTCAGTGTCAAAAGAGCACCAAAGTTTATGATCTCATAGGGAATTTTGAGAAAATTATTCTGGCACATATCCAAGAGGGGCCAGCAGGGAAGGTCATGCTTAGGGGCAACCAACATGGGCTCATTAGAAGCAGGTCCTGTCAGACCAACCTGGTGGCCTTCTATGATCAGATCACCAAATCATTAGATGCAGGGGTAGCAGTGGACATAGTCTTCCTGGACTTTCGGAAGGCCTTCGACACTGTCTCTC
>NW_017728992.1:76413297-76447025 GCF_001723915.1 Gavialis gangeticus | reverse complement strand
GAGGAGGGCCACTCACATGATCAGGGGGCAGCAGGGAAGGCCTTATGAGGAGAGGCTACGGGACCTGAACCTGTTCAGTCTCCACAAGAGAAGGCTGAGAGGGGATCTAGTGACCTGTTACAAACTAGTCAGGGGGGGATCAGCAGGCACTGGGGAAGTCCCTGTTCCACTGAGCACTGCCAGGAGTGACCAGGAATAACGGTCACAAGCTGGCAGAGGGTTAGATTTAGGCTAGATATCAGGAGGTGCTACTTCATGGTCAGGGCAGCTAGGATCTGGAACCAACTTCCAAGAGAAGTGGTGCTGGGTCCTACCCTGGGGGAGTTAGATGAAGAGGTTAGATGTACACCTTGCTGGGGTCGTTTGACCCCAGTACTCTTTCCTGCCATGGCAGGGGGTCAGACTAGATGATCTACTCAAGTCTCTTCTGACCCTAGAAACTATGAAACTATGGATAACAGAGACCTGGTGGGACTCCATATATGAGTGATCCACAGGTATAGAAGGCTAAACCTTGTACAGGAAAGACCATATTGGGAAGGGGGAAGAGGGTAGCTCTCTATGTGAAGGAGCACCACACCTCTCTTCAAACTGTGTTTAGCAACAAAGGAAGGCATCTTGAGACCCTCAGGGTTTAAATACAGGGAGAGTGTGGGGAAGAGGATAAAACTGAAGGAGTCTATTAGAGATCTCCCAACCAAAAGGATGAGCTGGATTGTGAATTCAATAAGCAACTGGCTGAGGCTGCACACTCCTGATGCATGGTTGTCATGGTGACTTCAACTTCCCTGACATCTTGTGGGAAGAGCACACAGCTAAATCTGACCAGTCGTGTAGCTTTCCTGGTTTTGTTGATGAGCTCTACCTAATGCAGGAGGTTTATGGGCCAACTAGGGGAGAGGCACTGCTGGATCTGGTTCTGGCCAAAAGGGAAGATCTGGTGAGTGACCTGAGGATCAAGGGAAAGCTTGGTGACAGACACCATGAACTCATAACTTTCTCTGTCCAATGCAGGGCAGGAAAATCTCTCAGTAAAAAAGAAGTCCTTAACTTTGGGAAGACTGACATTCACAAACTCAGGAGACTTGTCAGTCAGGCACTAAGAGACAATAGACCCTTAGAAAGGGGAGTCCACTAGAAATGGTTGTTCCTTAAGAACACAATCCTCAAAGTACAAGGAAAGTCCATTTTGTCCTGCAAGAAATACAGCAGGCTGGGAAACCCCCTTGGCTCAATAGGGAACTTTTGGACCTCCTGAAACTAAAGAGAGAAGCCTATACCAGATGGAAAATGAGAATCATCAACAAAGAAGACTACACAACACCAGCCCACACCTGTAGAGAGCAGACCAGAAAAGCCAAGGCAGAACTCAGGCTAGCCATGGGAATCAAAGACAACAAAAAGTCCTTCTTCAGATATGTGGGAAGTCAGAGAAAGAACAAAGTCAACACTGGACCCCTGCTAAATCAAATGGGGCAGCTGATGTCTGACACTCAGAAAAAGGCCCATCTCCTAAATGATTACTTTGTGTCTGTCTTCCACCCACCAAGAAGGTCACCCTGTTGGGTGGGGATGGGTCCATAATTGACGTAGATCCAGTGAGGGAACACCTCAAGAGGCTTGACATGTATAACTCTGCAGACCTGGACAAAATGCACCTGAGAGTCCGGAAGTACCTGGCGGACATCATAGCACATCATATGACAAAGATATTTGAGAACTTGTGGTGCTCAGGAGAGGTAACGGAAGTTTGGAAAAGAGCCAACTTGGTCCCAATCTTTAAGAAAGGAAGGAAAGAAGATCCTGGGAATTACAGGTCAATCAGTCTGACATAAATCCCTGGAAAGATCCTGGAGAAAACCAAAGGTTCCATCAGCAACAGGCTGATGGAAGGCAGCTTTCTGAGTGCCAACCAATATGGCTTTGTTGCTGGAAGGTCTTGCCTGGCCAACCTTGCCTCCTTCTATGACCAGGTGACGCATTGCCTGGACAAGGGAGATGAGGTCAGATACCTGGATTTCAAAAAAGCCTTTGACTTGGTCTCCTATGATGTCCTCACGGTTAAGTTGGGGAACTGCAGCCTCAACCATCTCATGGTTTAACGGCTGGGGAACTGGCTCCAGGGTCAGACCCAAAGAGTATTAGTTGACAGAAGCAAGTCAACATGGCGTAAGATGACCAGTGGTGTCCCTCAGGGCTCAGTACTTGGGCCAGTACTCTTCAACATCTTCATTAATCATCTGGATTCGGCATCAGATGTAGACCAGCAAAGTTTGCAGATGACACTAAACTGTGGGGGAAGGCGGTCACACTGGAGGACAGGCTGGGGATACAGGCAGACCTGGACAGGCTCACAAGGTGAACGGACCAAAGTTGATTGCATTTAATGTTGAGAGGTGCAGGAAACTTCACCTTGGGAGGAAAAACCAGCATCATACTTATAGGCTTGGCACTGCTACACTTGCTAGTGCCATGACTGAAAGAAACTTGGGGGTCTTGATTGACCACAAAATGAACATGAGCCACCAATGCAATCCTGTAGCCGGCAAAGCAAACCAAACTCTGGCAAGCATCCACCAATGCATTTCAAGCAAAACCAGGAATGTGATCCTCCCACTTTACTTGGCCTTAGTGAGGCCACAGCTGGAGTACTGCATCCAGTTTTGGGGCCCCCACTCCAGGAGGAATGTTGGTAAACTTGAGAGTGTCCAAAGGAGAGTCACTGACATGATTAAAGGCCAAGTGAGCAAGCCTTGAGAGGAGAGGCTGAGGGACATGGGACTCTTCAGTCTGGAGAAGAGAAGGCTCAGGAGGGATTTGGTGGCAGCCTATAAGTATAAAAGGGGGGGTGGCACCAGGATCTGGGAGAGCACTTGTTCACCAGGGCTCCCCAAGGGATAACAACATCTAATGGCCACAAACTTCTGGAAGGCTGATTTAGACTAGACTAGATAAGGAAAAACTTCTTTATAGTTTGAGTGTCCAGGGTCTGGAACAGACTCCACCCAGAGGTGGTGCAAGCACCTATTCTGTATTCTTTAGAAATGTGTTTGGATGCTTAGCTTGCTGGAATCGTTTGACCTCAGCAGACTTCCTGCCTATGGCAGGGGAACTGGACTCGATCTCATGAGGTCCCTTTCAAACCCTAATGTCTATGAAATCTATGAAAATTCCAGAACTTAATTACAACAGTACTTAACATCTCATTCATCTAGACACTATACACACACAGGAGAAGACAGTCTGTTTCACAAAGAGCTCACAATGTAACTAAGCATAGGCAGTGAGCATGTGTGTTTGTGGAGTGGTGGGGAAGGGAAATGCTGGAAAAAACAGACAGCTGAAGCGACTCGCCCAAGGTGGTAAAAGGCAGCACCTTTCTGCTTCCTTTGACTGTATTTCTGCTTTCCTCAGTGAAAATGCCAGGGTTTTCATTCTCAGCACCACTCCCACCCTTCTCCTTCCCTATTAAGAAACAGCAACTAAGTTTTGGTGATGATGCTGATAATTATTTACCAAGCACTTTGCATTTTTAAGGCCCACCACAATCCATATTTGCTTGGTTTACAGTATTGTTAATTCCAAATGGCAGCCATGAGCCACATTACAATAGATCAGAGAGATAAATTTAGTGTGTTTTTCTTCCTGCTCCCTAAATAATGCACTTGAAATTCCCCTTATTCACTGACTGCTTTTTGACCCATAAATGTATGCTTTGGTCATGTTTTCAAGCTCTTTTCTGCAGCCATCAGAACTAGAAACTAACTTTTGCTTTCACACGCATACAAATACACACATACACAAGTGAAATTCTCACTTTATCACTTGACTCTAGATGCTACAGTTATTAAAAAAAAAAATACCAAGCATCAGAAAAAATGGCAACACTACATTTGCTAAAGACCCATAAAAAACGATATTTACATGTGCTCACAGGAATCCACTGTTTTCACACTCCAAACACAAACATGCTCAACTTCCTCTTAAGGCTTCTGTGTTGTGTAGACCAACAATAATTCCCTACATACATATTTTCATCATACTAAGTATTAGAACTACCACTAGAGGGCACTCAAAAACACTGTATCATTTTACTGTTAATCCTAACAATGGTATTTCAAAAGAACCAGAGGAAAAAGGAAGTCCAAGAAAAAGAGTGCTCTTGGAATAACACTATCATGGTCTTGTTACACAGTAATTTTAGGTGGCTTCTGGAGCTCTTAATCCCTGGATTGGCTACACATTAACACCTTTATGTGTCTTAAAGCACTTGTTATTCAGTTCAAAGTTAGACCACTTCAGGACAGCATTATCTCTAATCTGCTCCTGTTCCATTGAAGTGTGGCCACCTCCTACACCTACTCTGCCCATGTTGTACAGTCTTTCAGTACCCCATGATGCAGTGGCCCTTTCCCCACCCTCCTGTTCTGTGAATCAGGGCAAGTGGGGATGCCAGGGTTAATGAAGCTGGGCATGGTGCCTTACCCCCCCAGGCATGTCAGGCAGTGACTGCCTTCTGCTGCCACCTGGAGGAGCTCCCTACTCTTGCCATGACAGGGTAGGGGCACCACTCCTTATAACAACCGACTTGAGCAGTAGTAGTACAGTTTGCATGGGATGTGAAGTTCCTGGGGGTAGCGGCAGCTGCTGTTCCCAACCCATGCCAAGTGGCCTTGCCCTGGCCCCAGCCCCTTACTGGGCTCCATTCAGTAAGGATGTCAGACAGCAGCAGCAGTCTCAGAGCCCTGAGAGTGGGCAATGGGAGGCATTTAATATAGGGAGGGGATCCTGCTACAGCTTCTGCCTAGTGCCAGGTGCCTCCTTCAGTCTGGGGATGTCTGGGAGCATGGCGAAGCCCAGAGCCATGCCTCCTCTCCCCAGGTGCTCACTAGTAAATCCATGAGGGCATGTTCAAGTTGGGCAATCCTGACTGCAGCTGCTCCTGTTTCCATGTCTAAGGTTCCAGATTTCACCTGTCTCCCACATGAGCCTGCACTGGGGTCTCAGATGGTGCCGGGGGGGGGGGGAATCTGGAGACCTCCAGGAATCTGGGGGTCTCTTCAGAGTCTAAGGGTCTCCCAGGTGGTCTGGGGATCTCCTGAGGACTTGGAGGTCTCAAAGGTTTTGGAGGTCTCAAAGGATTTCCTGAGGTCCTGTCAGCAAACTGGGAGAAAACAGTTTGCAAGCAGTTTGCTGGGAGCAATAGGAGGAAGGAAAAAAAGGAAGAGGAACCAGGCATCAGGCAGCAGAACCTACCCTAGAAAGGTAAGTGAGCCAGAGATGCCTCTGTTTTTGGCTTGCTGAGTATTTGTTTGGTGGGCTGTGTGTTTGGGCATGTGCTCTAAGCAGCTGGGTGTGCTGCCAGCTCAATGATTGCTAGGTAATTGCTGTTTGTGTCTGACAAAAGCCCTAACAAGGGAGTAGAGCCAGTCCAGGCCCAGCAGTGCATAAAAGAAGACTCCCTGAATGACCAGGGAGGGAGTTAACAGGGACAACAAACAGGGAATTTTACAAGAAATTCACAAAAGTCAGTTTGTGGGTCAGTTTGCTCAGCTCTTTGAAGAGGAGCCTTAAAAAAAATTGGAGAGAGTCCAGTGGAGGGCAACAAAAGAGTTTATGGGACTGGGGCACATGACTTATGAGACAAGGCTGAAGGAACTGGGCTTATTTAGTCTGAAGAAGAGAAGACAGAGAGGATTTAATAACAGCCTTCAACTACCTGAAAGGGGATTCCAAAGAGGCTGAAGCTAGACTGTTCTTAGCAGTGGCAGGTAACAAAACAAGGAGCAATGACTTCATGTTGCAGCAAGGGAGATTTAAGTTAGATATTATGAGATACTTTCTCTCTAAGAGGGTAGTAAAACACTAGAACAGGCTACACAGAGATGTTGTGGAATCTTCACCCTTGCAGGTTTTGATGGCGTGACTAATCAAAGCCTTGGCTGGGATGATCTAGTTGGGCCTGGTCCTGCTTTGAGCAGGGGGTTGGGACTAGATGACCTCCTGAGGGCCCTTCCAATGCTCATTTTTTATGATTCTATGATCTTGGGGTCCTCAGGACCTGGGGGATCTGGGAGATGTAGCTCATGGTTTCAGAGGCATTTGAGGGTCTCCAGGGCCTTCCCATGTTCCCCCTCCTGCCCCACTGCTTAGAGGCTCCCTCCCTCCATCCCTTACCACTGCATCCAGGCTCTGCTATGCCCCATGCCAGGCACCCCATTTCCACAAGGCAAGGGTACACACACTATGTGTCCCCTGCCCTCCACTTTTCCGGGGCAGAAGTTGCTGGCTGAAGATGGAGGGGGGGCTATTGCAGCCAGGCAGTATTTGGGCAGGACATAGCCCCCAAAATGAGGGCTGTTGCAGCAACTATGGGAGGGGGGTGGTCCAGAATGGAGGTGGGCTGAGGGAGGGGTCCCCAGGGTTACTGCCTCCACTTTGGGCCTTGCACAGGTCCTAATTCTGCTCCTGCTCACTAAGCCTGTAGTGGAGGTCACAGCTGTGCAGATAAGGGACAGTCAGAGAAGGTTTCTCACCTTAAGGTGTGACTGCTCTACTAAGTTGATCAACACTAAGCCAATTAACACTTTTGTGGCTTATAGTGTAAGGTTTAACAAAGCCTTCAGAAATATAAGGCTCCTGCAGTCCTAGAGACAGTAGTACCACAAAGCTTGGACAGATAAATCAAGAGTTACCGCTAAATTTTGTGTCAGCACTAATGAGGTTATTTACATATTTTAGCCTGTAGGCCATCTACTTAATGACTATACAACACTGGGGGGGAAATGACAAAATCACCTGCTACATACTGTACCTAAAGATCAAATGTTGATCTTTAACTTCAGTGAGGGCAATAAACAGCAGTTGGTAGCAAACTCTTTACTCTCACCAGTAGAGATGGTGTAATTGTTGAGATGTCTCTGTGGGCTGAGCAGAAGGTCAAACCAAAGAATACATGCAGGCAATGTCCTGATTTCTATTGTTAGAGTTAGACATTTCATTTCATGTTGGTTCAGCTCTGAAGCAGCACACAAGACACAAAAGAAGCAGCATCTTGTAGGTAACAAGGTCTGTCAAGAATTGTCACTTAAAGAAATGTATGCCAACTTTTCCTGCGGGGTCAGCTAGGCACTTTGGGATTTTTCACTATACTCTGTAATTTACCTCAGGGAAAAAAAAAATCCAGACAGAATGGGAATTGCTGCCAGTGATCAAGTCATAACAACTTCTTTTTTAATCTCCAAGTCCCAAAGGGTCATGTAAACTGAACCTTATGGCAATGTTTTACTTTGCCTAGAGGGATCAGACAAGAAATATGTTTACTTTGAAGAGATATTCCTTGCAGGATCAAAGACTCTACAGATAATTATATTTAGATTTTGGATACTAGCAAAGTTTCTAAACATACCTAGACACATTACATGGGCCTAGGACCTGGAGGGATAAATCCTTTAGGCCAGTACTTTGAGAAAAGAACCGTAAGTAACATGTCAAGAGAGGATATGTAATAAAACTAGGGGCCCAGCAGCTCAAGGAAGGACCCAGTGCTCCTCATAATGGGAGAGGCAAACTAGATTTATAAGCATACATAGCCCTACCAATACCTTGTCAGTTCTGAATCCCAGTGTTGACATGTATGAGAGATCTTTCACTACCATCAATGACTATAAGACATTTAAGGAAACTCTCTTTTACTCAAAGAGAAATGTAGTGAAGAACTATGCCCATATAATAGAAAGGCTTTAAAGATATTGTTCCTCCTTGGAAAGATTATTAAAATAATAAAAAATTTAGCTGAATACAGAAATAATGGACTGAATTTAGTCTCCAGCTTTAACACAATAAATCTTCAGAGCTTGCAATGATAAATCCTTTAGTTAGATATTTACTAAGTTTTGCAGAGGACACAAACACACAAAATTGTGTTTTGGAATATCTTCATTTGAGACATGATCATTTTCCTTGGATAGCTGTAAGGAAGTAAGTAAGATCACCACAGACTCCATACTTCGCATAACATATCAGAGTAAAAGACACTTTCAAAGTTATACGCTTAAGACAATGAAAGTTATTCTCTATCATCACTAACCCAACTGATCCCTGCCAAATATAGCCAATAGACTTACTAATTTAATTTACTGGTTTATTTTTATCTATTTTTCTTCTCAGATTGTGCTTCTCTGCCTTATTAGCCATTCCCCCTTCCCTCCCTCCTGGCTGACTGACTATAGCAATTCAGTGTTGAGGCCTCTATGTTCCTTATCATATGTTGCCTACCCAGAGCTCGCCTTAGGGATGGGGCAAATGGGCAAATGCCCAGGGCACTGTATTAGGGGGTGCCACACACACATCAGAGCAACCCATGCTTACAGTAGTAGTTTCTCCTGCCCCATCTTGGCTGATCCCTGCTCCAGGCAGGAGGAGTGGTAACCCAGACCAGCCTGCCCCCCACCTTCAGCCACTGCTCAGGAGGAGCCAAGTCAGGCAGTGCAGGTGACAGTAGTGGTGCCTGCCCGCCTGACTGCCCAGTGCACCATGCTTCTCTGCCTCCCCGCCAGACAGCACCCCACAGCTTGGCCTGCCTGGCTCTGCCATCAGCAGTACCGCTGACCAGGAAGGGGAATCCAGAGGGGGAGGGTACCAAAATACAAATTCACCCAGCATGCCATTTTCCCTAAGGCCAGCTCTGAGCCTAGTGTCCTAGTCCAATGAGCAGAGGGCCTCAGAAGGTTCACAATAGGAAGAAGGTTACTGAGTTTTTTTTATTTCAGGGACAATAAGACTGCGGTGAGATCTCATTGCCGAGTTGCAGCAAGACTGATGCATTGGGTCATGGAGGGCAACAGTGGAAGACAACACTCCCCTTGGAAATGTGGAGGCTTTATTCATTACAGTACCTGAAAATCAGGGGCAGTGATTCAATTCATTGATTTGGATCACTGTCCCTGATTCGATTCAGCTGAATCCAAATCTGAAGATTCGATGTTGATTCAGATAATCAGCAATTCAGCCTTAGAGGCAGCTTTAAATGTTTTTTCTATGTACCTCAAGGTACCAAGTGTGGCTCATGAATGCTGCAATGCTGGGGTGGATGGAGCATCCCACAGAAGTACAGGGGGGCCCCCACGTGCTCAGCAGTGAACCAGGAAGTGGACTGGATATACTTCTAGTCCACTTCTGGGTCTGCCGGGGAGCACATTGGGGGCCCCCCACACCTTCTCAGACCCAAGAGGCACCAGTCGCCAAGCGGGGGGGGGCATGCGGGGGGGGGCAGAGCATGCTCCCCGGTGGACCGGGAACTGGACTGGAAGTACATCCAGTCCACTTCTAGGTTCACTGCCGAGCACTGCCCCCCCACCCCCGTACTTCTCCAGTATATCAACAGTCATTTATTTTGGACAAATAGCACTAACCATTTATCATTTAAGTACTACCATCATCATAGTCTAATTTTTCCATCTCTGGTTGTCTTTGTAAGATTTCAAAGTACTAAGATCCTTGCAGCAGACTCTTCCTCCATTTGGAGTGGTCCTGGGTGATATTTAGGGTTTCCAGCTCTGACTGAAGCTATTCCAGGAGATTTTTTCCCCATGGCGTAATGTCATTAATAGGGGTGCACAGATAGAGATTTTTTGAGCCAATACCAATGGCCGATTTTAAACGAGTCATATCAGTTGATACCAAGCCGATTGCTGATATGCAGCCAGGCAGCTTGGAGAGCAGCATCCAGCTGGTAAGTCTGTTGTGGGGGAAGGAAGGGGAAAGGAAGGAGTGAGGGGGGCAGATTGAGACCCCCATGGTAAGGGTGGCTGAGACAGGGGCAGGGGCAGGCGCTGCACAACTGGGGCAGGGTGCGGGATAGGACAGAGCTGCAAGCAGCTCATCTGGGAGGCACAGAGAGGGGGGTGGCAACCTGAGTGATAGTCTGCCACAAGTTGTTATCGATGTTGCATATTTTCTATTTCTCCAGCAACACTGATTTTGGATGATCATCACCTCAATGTTCAAGGTGTTTGCTTGCAAGAGGGTGCTAACATTGGTGCATTTGTCTACCCACTGGATTCAAATGTTCTTATGCTTAATTGATGATATTTCTCCAGCAGCTTGATATGTATGTTATTCCTGTATGTTATTCATGTCTGAGCTCTGTACAGTTAGGTGGGAGCCATGACTGCTTGATAAACCATGAGCTTGGTTTCAGATTTGATGTCACAATCTTCACAAACTTGCTTCTTCAGGTGCCCAAAGGCTGCACCTTCACATTTGAGGTGATGCTGGATTTCTTCAATGATGTAAGCCTCCTGTGAAAGATGGCTTCCAAGGTATGGGAAATAGTGTTATCCAGAGTTTCACTGTGAATCTGAATTACTGGAATTGAAGCCTATTCATAAAGGAAGTTTACAGATGTGCTCTGGGAAGTGTGGGGGGGAGGGGGCACTTTAATTAGCAAGCCATGCTAATTAAAAATGCCTGAGCATCACATGTATCAGTGCTTCCACATGAGCTTTAAAGCACCCCACCACCATTTTCTGATGTGGGGAGGCAGATACACATGATGCTGAAGACTGCTGGAGCATGTTAATTTCCGTGCTCCAGCAGAGTCAATTAATCAAGTCTTCTCCAACATGTCAGAGCAGCCTTGCTGCACATCTAGGAGCACTAAGAGCAAGTTGATGGAGGACCTTAGTTTTCTGAATGTTACGTGTCAGTCCCATTTTCTCTTATGCCTCAGTAAAGACATCAATGAAGATCTGCTTCTGAGTAAGCACATACTACAGCATCATCAGTGTACTGGAACTCAATGATTGAGGTCATGGTGGTCTTGGTTTTGGCTAAGTTGACTGAGATTAAACAGCTTACTATCCATTCAGTAATTTAGCTCCATTCCAACTGGAGGCTTGCTGATGGTCAGATGTAGCATCACAGTAATGAATATTGAGAAGAGTATCAGAGCAATGTTGCAGCTTTGCTTTCCTCCCTTCTTAATCTGAAAGGGATCTGTGATAGATCTGTTATTGAGAACCACTGCTCACATATCATTATGGAACAGGCAAAGAATGGTGATAAACTTTTGTGGGCACCCATACTTCAGAAGGATCCTTCACAGCACTCCTGGCTTCAAGTGACAGACAACCTTCTTGTAACTTCCACCTTCATGCCAGTTCACGGCAAGGAGTTTCCATACCTTACAGTCCTACTCCCCTCATCTCAAACGGGTTTCCAAAGAACTTAAGAATGTGCTGGAAAATCTATTTCCATGGAAGATGTCTGCGCATAATTTCTTTTATTGTGGAGAAGCCACTGCATATCGGCTTTCACATGGTTCCTCACAAAACAGGACCCTGATCCAATGGCAAGGAAGCCAAGACAATTGGAGATCTTGTACTGCTGCAGCCTTCATCCACCTTTGCAACCACCGAAACTCTTAACATCGTCTTTGCCTGCTCTGCCATTGAGGACTTGTAGACCCATGGCTGAGGGTTAGGCATGCTTATTATAACAGTAACGTGTACTCATCATGTCATAGCACCATCAAAGGATACATGTTGCTTTTCAGGAGGGAAAGTACTGCCATCATCAGTCCCCACCACATCCTGGTGGTGTTGCCGCTGCTTGGTCTGTGACTGCATATTGAGAGGTTTTTTTGATGTGGGGTTTTAGCTTTTTTAGTCTTCTTTACTGAGTATTTCAATTTAAGATGGCCTGTGTTTCCATGCAGGAGGTAATCCTAGCCTAAGGAAGCAAACTTACCTAGAAGAAACAAGTAAACAATCCTTCCCTTTGCACGCCACAATCCTGAAAAAGGTTAGCATCTCTGTCATAGGCCACGAAAATAAATAGCCTACTCAATACTGGACTATTTCACAGATTAAAACTTGAGCCAAAGGTTGTCTCTGTGTCACCTGTCAAATCAGATTTCCCTTATGACTACCTCAATATCTTCTACATTCAACAAATCTGTAATTACCTATTAAGATTGTGTCAGCCACTATGTCAAGGGTGAACAAAGTATATACTTGATCTGGAAGAAACTATTTAGATGCTGTTACTTTCACCTTATGTATTTTGCTTGTATGCACCTGTACTTTTCTAAAGATGGCAGTTTTGGTTGCATTTTTTTTTTTAAGGACTAATCACTTTCAGTAAAATTGTCTATCATTTTTATTATCAGAGTACTTTGAGTTTTCTGTGCAAGTTCAACTTCAGAATTCTGCAGGGTGTGTACTAATTACACCAGGAAGTAAGAAGGTTTTGCATACCAATACATTGCAGTCTAAAACCACACCTCCAGAATACTGATGAGCACGAAAAACAAAAGTTAGAAAACAAATATGCCAATATTACGTACTGCTGCAGTCCCCTTGGTGGGCTATATGATACTACTTCATGAACAAAGATGGAGTAAACTACATTTGTAGCATAATAAGAAAAGGTAATTAGTGCCATCTATTCACCACAGTTAGAATTTGACTAGAACAATTTGATTACTTTTATCACATTTTAAACTTTGAGTAAGATTTTCGGCTCTGTAATCCAGTTAGTGGTGAAGTGTGGAGAATATAAGTCAGCTTCCCAATATGATTGATGAGCGTCTGCTGTGCAGGGTAGGACTTGGAAAAAAATGCAGAACTCATAATATAGACACTGTCTGTTTGCTTTAAAGTAAATCTCTTCTAAATCAGTTTGAATCCTCCAGCAAGACTAAAATATAAGCACTGGCATCTTCCCTGAACAAACAAAAGACAGAATATATGAAAGCAGTTCATATGAAAGAAGAGACTATTTGGGGGCTAACTTAGTTCTATGATCTTTCCATCATCCCTTCTTATTTACGTGTGTTACGATAGCACCCAAAAGTTCTACTCAGGATTGGGGTCCTGTTGTACTAAGTGTTGTACAAACACAGAGGTAGATTATATCATAGTCAAGAAAAAATATCTTCTGACTTAAGGGCAAGATACAAATGTTAACCATTAACAAATAGAGAACTAGATAATGAGAGCTAGATCTTCAAGGTATGTCTAAAGTACACACAATACAAATATGTGACTGATTCTCTCAAGACTGAGATAGACAATTCCATGGCCCATGCAGGTAGGGTAGCAAAAAAGTCATTCCTCTGCACCAAAAGATCTGGCATGAAAAACAGAGAGCTCAGTTCCTTCTAATGCATTACAAAGAGCTACAGATCATTTATCATGAAAAAGCAGCTACTGTGCATAACTGAACAGGCGCAAGTTTTCAAAGACATTTGTGCTGAGAGAACAAAAATGAATTCCATTTTTAGGACCATCAAGGACAACATTTTTAAATGCTGATTTTAAGCACCCATGCTGTTTCATAGTAAGTTTTTGACAATAAAAACTAGTATAAATGTAGGCAGATTCCATGCATTTAGACTACAAGGACAATTTGACAATACATTTTTACTATTCAGCTCATATGTGTAAATATGTCTGTAGCACAAATATGAGAGATCCAGATTCAATTAAGTGCATAAAAGGGAACTTAAAAGATAGTCTCTAAGGAATAAGCTGAATTCAAAACCCAGGCATAATCCTAATAGATTCTCACTGCTTCTGTACTCTGTTTGTAAGTTTGAAGGTAATCAGACATGCATAATGTTTGTATTATATCACAGTATAGCCTTGCCTCCATAGGCCATGGAACAGGGTGGGTCACCCGGGCCATAGCCCGACCAACTTTTAGCACGTTAGCTTAGCTAGCTATGCAGTTAAAAAATAGCTGCACAGTTTTAACTGGAATGACAACTGCACATTTGTGGGTTATATAAATTAATGTGCTAAAAGTTGGTTGGGCCATGGCCCAGGTGATCCACCCCATTCCGCAGCCTATGCTTGCCTCCATGACCCCTGTTCTACTGATACAGCCTTATTTCACCAGTTTAGAAAGCCCTGGTCTTAAAAACAGCCCTTCTCTAATGACTTCTAAGTAGGCAATAAAGGTGAGATTCTTTTAACCAAACATATCCTGCTATCCCCACAACCGAACCACTCATTTTTTTCAGTACTACTATCAATACAAGTATCAGTATCAAAGCAATCTCAGTAAAGGAGAATCACAGTTATCTTGCAATGTGGACTAGCAAGAAGAGGTTCTGTTAACCAATATCAAACTAAGAAGCCCATTATTGGGGAGTGGTTACATGGGCAAGTGGAAGGAAGGAAAGAGTACTTTTCAAAGCCAAACCATTCAAAATCTCTTTTCCCAAGGGAAAGGCAACCCATATACTTTGTCCTTTGTTACTGTTACAAAAAAATACGATCCTTTGAATGAACAGTAAAAATTAACCATTCTTTTGTATATATCTGCTTCATTCTGCTCCTTGCAAATGCTTATTCATACCAAGGAGCTTTTGGGGGTTTTTTTTTGTTTTTTACCTCTTATTTATCTGTCCTTTGATGCATGTAAAATGTTCCACAGAAAGAACATCAGATCATCCTCAGTTTTCTATGCCATGCTTTCAGGGTTCTTTCGTTGTTTCCAACAAAATTAAAGTTATTTAAAGGCTGACTTTTTTTTCCTATTACTGTTGCTATTATTGTTGGCAATGCTAGAGTTTTTTACTGTTTAATTCTCCTAAGAAAGAAGATTTGTATATTGATGAAAATGTAAAAGCCTTTTCTAGATGAGATAACTTGTAATATTGCACCCTGTTATGAATAATCACACTGGTTTCTGCTGTGATTTTTTCATACACATTCATGTGGTGTATAGCTTTGCTCGGATGGTATAACTTTATGTGCTAGAATACAAATTATATTTCTTTATAAAATATTTAAAATGCTTAGGGATTACTCTTTTTATATTTAATTTCCACCCACAGTGTTTTGTGGACTATTTTATGATGAGATTTTTCTTCTTTTTATAAATGCTGGGTAATATACTGAGCCTATATTTTTTTCTTGTCATTTTCCCTTGCGTTTTGCAATTTTTCTTGCAAAAAGATAAACTTTTAAACAAATGGCATTAAGGCCAGATTTCCATCTCATATTTCAGTCTAGAGAATGAAATTTGTGGATTTAAATTAAATCCTTTTTGGAATGGACTATGCCTAAGCAAAGTTCCAATCCTACAGCAAGTACTATTTTGGCATCCCCCTGAACCAGCAGGCAGTTTTATTTATTTTGCTGGATTTGTAGACAACTGCAGTGGTCTATGATTTAAGTATTATTCTCATTACAGGGTCTGGTCTTCAGTACATAGCCATCCCATAGTTCAACACCTCTGGAATGTCAGATATTTATGGGCAGGAAATGTGTGCGCCAAATATGGGTAGGCAATATATGAAATATTAAATACTTTGCACATTTATGGTGTCTTCCACCCACAGACTTCAGCACACATTACAAAGCATGAGCTAAATATCCCTACCCCAAACAGAATAGTATCTCCATTCTAAAAATGGAGAAACAGAGGTACAAATAGTAATAAGCCTAAGACCAAATCTAGCTATCATTCTAGGTATCATAAATACATGTATGACCTCCATTATCATAACACTGAGCACCTCATAATCTTCAATACACTGACCCTCACAATATGTCTGTTAGGTAGAGATGTTCCCTTATTACATTTTAATAAATCTGAAAAGGGTCTTGCACACCTGCAGTGCAACTTGGACACAGAGCCAAATTTATATTATCTGTTAGGCTACTAAATGGACCTAGGGCCTTCATTGCAATTCTATAGGCATGTCTACACAAGATGCTGAAAATGCAGTAGACTAATTCTACTGTGCATTGGTGCATCATTAGTGCTCAGTAGTGCCGATTACAGTGCCTTAAGTTAGGACCTGTTATTACAGGTACTAAACTTAACATGCCCAATTGCTCCATGTTTAGGTCCTGAAAATTCATCAACGCACCTACTTTTGAAACTTAATTTCATCTTACTTTTCAGATTGAGTCACAGAAAAGCAGTGAGCAAAAGGAAGACCCACCCACCTACCCACTCTTTTGCACGGACTGTTTTTCACGGATTTGAGCAGAGTGGAGAAAAATCCAAATCCAGCAACATGCCAAAAGTCCACTTGGAGCTGAGAATGACCTCAGAACATGCATGTCAACTTTGGAAGTCCCTCCTACTTGAAGTGCACCAGCAGCTGAGCCTGGGCTTCTTTTGGAAGCACTGCAGGCCTATTTTGCAAGCATTCAGCAAACAATCCTAGGCTGGGATACTGTTTTGGTGGTTTCTATTTTATGTTGATATTCTACTCGATTAAATTGTTTTGTTCTCTTGCTTGTTTTCCTGATTCATAAATTATTTTTTTCTTTTAATCGTAAGCTGCCCTCAGCCTTTATTGGAAAAGACAGCACATGCATAGAATAAATAAATAAAATAGAATGGAATCTAGGCCATGGACAATTCTGACTAACTCTAAATTTGCAAGCTTGAAAACTCTTCCCAGATGCTGCCTATCCCTGAGGCATCTGAATTTCATAGGCACTTCTATTATTACCCATAACTTCATTAGTCTTAAAGGTGCCTTTCATACTTAAGATGGATTGGGATACAGAAACTAAGCATTCCTTCATCTAAGTATCTGGACTGTCTTGCAGGTGTGCTTAGAGTTTAACTGTGCCAGTACTTTCTTTTAAAGCACAGCTAGGAAAACAAAGGTAGCAACTGTTTTATACAATAACTTAGCAATTAGGGCATTTACTCAGGATGTGGAGTTATCTTTAGTTATCTTCTCTCTGAAGGGATTCAAACCAAATCTCCTAATTCTGGGCATGTCTACACATGCTATTAATTCAAAGTAGGCTTACTGCGCAGTATAAATACTGTGCAGTAAGCCTATCACAGGACCATGTCTACACATGCTCCTTTTTGGGAGCAGCCCAGAAATGGCTGCTCCCGCCCTGCTCTGCCGTCCTGGAGCTACCAGGGGGAGTTCTTCAGGCTCCCAGCTCCCCTCCCCCTCACCCCCGAGTGCTCACCCAGGGGTCGGAAGGGAGCACGGGGCCAGGAAACAGCTCTTTCCTGGCCCAGTACACCTCAAGAGGGGTCCTGATGTTTACACAGTAGGAGACCTGCTGCTGCAGAGCTCTCCCACCCTGTGCACATAGATGACAAGCCCTGTGCCCAATGAGACTTGCCAGTGCAGCCCAGGGCTGGCTGCAAGCCATCCTGTTCTGGGGCAGATTCCAACCAGCCCTGGGCTGGGTGGGGAACTCTCTTAGTGCAGGCAGCTCCTGGCCCCAGCTCTGTGATCATGATCACAGCCAGGGTTGAGAGAGAGCTCCCTGCCCCAGCAACAGGCAGCTCCCAGCCCTGGCTCTGTGACCACAATTGGGGCTGGGAAATTGCTCCCTGCCTCTGGAAGCTGCCAGCTGCCAGGATGGGCTCCAAGCTCAGAGCCTGGCTGGGACAATGTCTCCCTGCCCTGGCAGCAAGCAGATGCTGGCCCTGGCTCCATGATCACAGCCAGGGCTGTGAGATTTTTCCCTCCCCAAGGAGCTGCCTGCTGCCAGGGTGGGCTCCAAGCTCAGAGCCCAGCTGGGATAATGTCTCCCTGGCAGGAGCTGTCTGTTAATGGGGCAGACTATTTACATATTAGAAGCTCCTGATGCTGTGCAGCAAAGGTCAGATGCTATAATATTCCCTTAAATAAATAGCAAGAGTCAATCAGGTAGCTGAGCAAAGCCAAGACTGGAACAGAGCTGGGATAGCTAGCTTGTTAGCTGGAGAACTGTTTGAGTCCTTTATGGCAAAGTATATGGGACTTGTATCACCCATATCCTGGGCATGTGCTCCAACCACTGGGATATTATGTAAAAAGAGAGTGATTCTTGAGTGTAGGCATCTATTTCAACACAGAATTCCAGGATGCAGATCTTGCAAAATTCCACAATGCAGCCTTGAAAAGGCACATAAGCTCCTGAGGAAAATGGAACTTAAATAATAACCCTCCCCTTGTAATTTTCCTGTTTGCTACCTTTGGGTACCTGTAGGGGGGTCGCCATTCTGGATACTGCTTTTGGACCCCATTCTGACATGCCTGATTTCCCTGAACTATATAGGAAGCCTGTGAGTGTGACCCCAAGTTCTAGAATCCCCTCAGGGCTAAGCATCTGAAGGTGAGAAAACATAGTCCATTTTTGGATCTACCCTTAAAATACTTAATTAAAAAAGCCAGTTGCAAATCAAAGAATGGGCATATCTACACAAGACATTTACTGTGCAGCAGATGAATTAGTTGTGCAGTAAACATCTATATGTGTGCCCCTATTAGACTGGAGTAAAGTACAGCCTACCTGAGTTTACTACCTGTAAATACAAGTACTATCCTGTTGAAGAGTAAAAAAACTCCACAGTAGTCATATAGATAGATACGTGTAGATGCTACAGGGGCTGCCTGAAGCACAGGGTGCTTCATTATGGGGACTGCATTCAGCATGTGAGGACGGAAAGCCACCAGCACCTGTGGCCAGAAGAAGGCACAGAGTTATCATGGTGGGTGACTCCCTCCTTGGGGGACAGAGGGAGCAATCTGTTTCCCTGATCCCTTAGCCCATGAAGTTCTGCTTCCTGCCTGGAATTCATGTCCAGAATGTGATGCCATGGATCCCCAAACTTGTCCGGCCCTCCAAACACCATCTCATGTTACTCATTCACGTGGGCGCAAAGGATACGGCACAGAGCAGTCCAGGTCAGGTCATGCATGACTACAGGGCTCTGGGGGCACAGTTTTTGAACCGATCCTCCCTGTCACAGGACATGGGCTCCAGAGGGAAAGGTACATTGGTGAGGTGAATAGAAGACTCTGGTGATGGTGCCATCATGTGGGGTTTGGCTTCTTTGACCATGGTCTGCACTTCATAGAGAGTGGATTGTTGGGAAGGAATGGACTCCATCTCACCTGGAAGGGGAAGCATGTCTTTTCAGTCCAAATGGCTGACCTTCTTGACAGGGTTTTAAACTAAGACTACTGGGGGATGGGCGGTCTATTAATAGTTCTAGCCCAAGTAATGTCAGCCACATTACCAATAACTTGGGCAGTCCATGGGAACCTGCTCTGATGACAACCCAAGAAAAGGTCCCACCTCACCCCATAGGGAAGCATGGGGCTTCTCATGGCAGACTCAACTGCCTATACACAAATGCCAGGAGCTTGGGAAACAAGCAAGAGGAACTGGCCCTTCTTTTATGTGAAAATTACTATGGCCTTGTAGCGATAACGGAGACCTGGTGGGACTCTACCTATGATTGGTCTGTTGCTTTGGAGGTTTATACCTTATACAGGAGAGACCATCTTGGGAAGAGGGGTGGGGGTATTTCTCTCTACATCAAGGATCAGTTCACTTCTCTGCAAATTGTGTTTTCTAACCAGGATGGGTGTCTTGAGACCCTCTGGGCCAAAATACGGGGAGAACATGAGAAAGGGTGACATACTTGTGGGAGTCTACTATAGACCTCCCCACCAAGAGGAAAAACTTGATTGGGAATTCAATAGGGAACTGGTTGAGGCCACACACTCTCAATGCATAATCATCATGAGGGACTTAAACTTCCCTGACATCACTTGGGATAAGCAGATAGCCAAATCAGACAGGTCACACAGCTTTCTTGCTTGCATTGATGACCTCTACCTAACACAAAAAGTCTATGGGTCAACTAGGGGAGAGGCATTGCTTGATCTGGTCCTGGCCAAAGGGGAGGATCTGGTGAGAATCTGAGGATCAAGGGGGAGCTTGGTGACAATGACCATGATTTGGTCACCTTCTCAGTTCAACAAAGATCAGCCAAATCCCTCAGTAAAACAGAAATCCTTAACTTTGGGAAAGCTGACATTTGCAAATTCAGAGATTTGGTCAGTCAGGCAATTGGGGGCCATATCCCCCTAGATAAGGAAGTACATGAGGAATGGTCATCTTTCAAGAACATAATCCTTGAGGCATTGTCTCTCACATGAAATATAATCAATAGGCAAGGAACCTTTTTGCATTGGTTTTTCACCCTCCCAAGGGGATCACACTGTCAGACAGGAAACAAACCAGCCTGGGAATAGGTAGCAGGCCAAAAATTGATGTGGATCAGGTGAAGAAGCACCTTGAAAATCTGGCTGTTCTAAGTCTGTGGGCCCTGAAGAAATGTACCCGAGAGTCTTGAAGGAGCTGGCAGACATCATTGCACCCCCCTGGCAAAGATATTTCAAAATTCGTGGTGCTCAGGCAAGGTCCCAGAAGACTGGAAAAGGGCCAACGTGGTCCCTATCATCAAGAAAAAGAGGAGGGATGACCTGGGGAATTATAAACCAATCAGTCTGACATCCAGCCCTGGAAAAATCCTAGAGAAAATTGTCAAGGGATCCAGCAACACCAGACTAACAGAAGGCAAGCTTCTGAAGGCCAGCCAACATGGTTTTGTGACTGGAAGGTCTTGCCTGACCAAATTCATCTTCTATGACCAGGTGACATGAGCCCTGCACAAGGGAGATGACATGGATGTAATATATCTGGATTTCAGGAAAGCCTTTGACCTAGTACCCCATGATGTTCTCATGGCTAAGCTGGGGAATTGTGGCCTTGATCATCTTATGGTCCAATGGCTAGTTACCTGGCTACAGGATCGGACCCAAAGAGTACTGGCTGAAAGGACTAACTCAACATGGCAAAGGGTTAGCAGTGGAGTCCTCAGGGCTTGGTACTTGGGCCAGTACTCTTTAACATCTTCATTAATGATCTCAGCTCAGGAATCAGTTGCAAACTGACACTCATGGATGACACTAAATTATGGGGGAGGGTGGTCACACTGCAGGACAGGCTGGGGATACAGGCTGACTTGCACACGCTCTCAAGGTGGGCTGACCAGAACTGAATGGCCTTCAATGCTGAGAAGTGTAAGGTACTTCACCTTGGTAGGAAGAACCCTCAACACACTTACAAGCTCAGCAGTGCTACGCTTGCTGGCACCATGACTGAAAGAGACTTGGGGGTCCTGATTGACCACAAGATGAATATGAGTCATCAATGTGATGCTGTGTCTGGCAAAGCAAGCCAAACTCTGGTGTGCATCTACCAATGCATCTTAAACAAAACCAGGGATGTCATCCTCCCACTCTATTCATCCTTGCTGAGGCCCAGGGGGCAGCCTGCTGCTGTGGCTGGGACAATGTCCATGTGCCTTGGCAGCAAGCTGCTCCTGGACCTGGCTTCCCAATCATGGGCAGAGGGCTTGGAAGGAGCTGCAGAGGAGGGGAAGGTCCAAGCCTCCTTCCCTAATCTGCCAGTGGAGCACCTAGCAGCTAGCTCACTGCTAGATGCCCCATTGGCTGGTACAGTTTTCAGCCAGCCCTGGGCTGCACAGGGAAGTCTGCATGTACAGCCTGGAGTTGGCCTGGAGTTGCCCAAAACAGAATGGTCCCCAGCCACTCCCAGGCTGCACGTATTTCCCCACAAAGTCTGGGGCTGACTGGGAACTGTTCCAGTCAGAGGCAGGCTCCAGCCAGCTCCAGGCTGGGTGGGGAACTGTCCCCATGAAGGTAGCTCTCAGCCCCTGCTCTGTGATCGCAATTCTGATCATGGAGTGGGGGCTGGGAAGCTTGTTCCCAGCTCCTGCTCTGCAATCATGGAAAGGGGGCTTGGAACAAGCTCCCAGCCCCCATTCCTCAATGGGGCTCAAAGCTCCCTACTGCTGGGTTAGGGGTACATTGCCCCCACCTGGTCATGCAGGGTGGGTCTGTGGCCTTTGTTCTCTAACTAGGTGTGTGAGAATGGAGCTTGGGGGAGGAGAAGGGGACAGGCTAGAGAGCTTGTTCCACACCAGCTGGACTCATGAAGCTCAGCAGGGAACAAATTCCCTGTCCCCCACCAGCAGGGAGCTCCCAGCACTGGCTTCATGGTCATAGGACCACTGCTGGGAGATGCTTATCTATGAGCCCAAGCTTCATGGTTGTGGGGATGGGGTTTGGAGGTAAGGGTCTCCCAGCCCCCTGCTCCCTGATCATGATGGCAGAGTGGGAGCGGGGAGATAAGGATCCCAAATGTGATCTGGGAGCAGGGGGCTTGGAACTCCCTGCTGCTGGGACAGGGGGACATAGGTCCCACCCAGGCTCCTGTGGCAGAGCCTGTCCCAGCAGCAGGAAGCTCCAGAGCAGGGAGCTATCTCCTTTTCCCTGGTGGATGGATGACCAGGAACAGATTTTTTTCCCAGTCAGGCATGAGTGGTACAGTGCCATTACTAATGCTGAGTAAATTTGCTATTTGTATTTGTAGATAGCAAATTTACTTGGTATTAGGGAGGTTTACTGTAAAGTAAGCATGTTCACATGTAGACACACATGCTTACTTCACAGTAAACTATGCTAATGCAAAGTTAAGCGTCTCATGTAGACACTCCTGGTATGACCTTGGATAGGTTGCTTTTAGGCCAGTATCCTTCTTTCTTTCATTAATCAGATTTTCCATTTCAGTCAAAGATTCATTTGAGAAAATGAACAGCCTTTAAAGCTGAATTAATATTTCAAAAACCCCAGTGCATAAAGCCATTGCTCTCATAATTTTGAGGTATAGTTACTGCAGAAGACAAGGAATTGTCAATTAGCATAATGTAAGTCAACAGAGCATGCGATGCAGCAAGAAATGAGATTACAAATGAAGAATAATGGATTTTTATTCTTGTAAGGATTCTTACAAGTTGTATTTATATGGCTTTTAAATCATAAAACAGTTTTTTAATACAAAAAGTTCAGGAACAGATGTTTTTGTTAAATATGATTTCAGAGTTATAATAATGAGTTAAAATAAAGAAATACAGGTTGGTCACTCCCTGAAGGTCCTAATGTTAGATTCTGTCATCACCTCCTCCAGCTGCTTTGCACTGCTTTGGCATTGCAGAGATTAGTATACTATGCTGAAGGATCAGCCAAGAGTAGGGGAACCTTCAGGCTGCACAAAACTGAGCAGCTAGCTCTCTATCACCTGTACCATCCCTGTCAAAGTGAAACTGTACTGGGGGAAGCATTCAAATTATGTCAAGTACAGGAAGAAATGTAGCAGGGATTGTGATCCTTCTCCTGATTGCCAACTGGTGCAACTGGCTATACCGGGAGTACAGTTACAGTGCAATCACTAGAGGCACATAGCAGGGAGTACCAAATAAGAATAAGAAAGATTTTACCTTTGTGCAATAATATATAGGCCTATAAAGCTATTTTAAGAACTATATAAGCCCCAGACTGGATCAAGAAGACAACAGCAGAAAGGTATTTCATCCCTCTTCTCCTTAGTTTCCTCAACTATACCAAGTATATTCAGCATGGGTAAAAATTGAACCCACATTCTCCTACTTAATACATCAATACAGGTGCAATAAGAGCATTTCAAGACATACACAAGGTTCCCTCAGCCCTCCCTTTTACGGAGGTGAAATGACTAACGTGTTGGAGGAAGGTGGAATGGATACATTTAGATCTAGTTTTTCACCGGAGTCAAGAATCATGGTGTGAACTTAGGTTTTGGAAGTAGGGCTGGATCTCAGAGTATTACAGGAGAAGACATGAAAAAATATGGAAGGCATCAGTACATGGAAGAAAGGAAAAGGTGTAGTCAAATATAAACGCCAACACTTGAGGGAGAAGGAAGATGGTTAGATTGTTTATGATGAGGGAGACATTCAGAAGAAGTGATATACAGAAAGTGTGTGGCAAATCAGGGAATTTAATCCAGACCTCCCAGCCCCAGGCTAGTGTTCTAACCATTGAATCAGATTTCTGACTTGTTCTCATAATTTATCCAAACAGGTAAAGCAAGGATCTGGGAGTCAGGAAGCTGCTACAGAAGGAAAGGTGAGAAGCTCTTCCATGTTTAATTTATTAAAACAGTGAGGACATATCTGAGAGAGATTAGTCTTCAAGGCAAGGTGCTCAGAGAAGCAGATATGAGACTTCTCAGCATAGAGGGAATGACGTATAGCTTTAGCACTCTCTCTCTGGCATGGTAGTATACAAAGACATAATCATTATTTTACATTGAGTATGATCTTACAAGTATTTAGAAATATTATTGGGTAATGCATATTAATGAGCCAAAACCATATTTTATGTTATAATGTATTTCAAGTTCTTATCTAATGTTTTGTCTGCTATCTATTTCTTTACATGTACATTCTTCCCATTTTATATAAGTACTTATAATTTTCCCCTACATATGTCAGCTGTTTTCCCTGAGAATGAATAATATTATTTTGTTCTTCTTTCACCTTGTTTCAGATCTCTCTAGGTCCTGTTGTGTTGCTATATATTTTTTTCTTATTGTTAGTGTTCACAGATCTAGCCAATGTAGAAGAATTTGCAAACTTAATAAGTATGCTGTTTATGCCCCTTTCCAGATCATTACCAGAAAGAGATGTAGCCTTGGGACACACAAAAAATATTTCTAGAAAGCTACACCTGACTTTCAATATTTTAGGATAGGAAAAAAATAATATTTTTGAAGATCCACTGTTTCCAAAGTGCCTGGGGGATTTAAACAGGCTACCCACTCTAATAAAGACTGCAGTCATACATGTAACTTACTGTGACTACAACATCAGTGAGACGACAGATTCTTTGACTGCAACATTTTTTTTCTTGTTCTTTTAATAAAAAATGGGAAACATACTGCACTTCAGCATCTAATCAATAAGATAAACTAGGTCTTACAGAGAAGAAACAGATGAGTGCCAGATGGCTTCAACCAGTAGGGTAAGGACTTTACATAAGAATTCTTCAGTCCCTCCAGCCACTGTAACAACACAATGGGTGTGTCTACATGTGGCCATATGGTGCCTTGGTTACTGCACCATCATTTAGTACTTGCTTTTGGAAGTACTAAAGTATGGCACAGTAACAGCCTGTACTGCACTGTGCCAGTGGTGCACAGTTATTTTTGGCCACTACATCGCTGCAGCAATGCACTATGAGGGAGCGCACTGTAGCGCCGGCATCACAGTTTTTGCCAATGGATGCTATGGGGTCATAACATGTTGCTACAGTGCTGTAACATCTTCTGTAACACACCCAATATAAGATAAGGGCATCAACATGGATTTTGGGTCAGGTGCAGTGTCTCAGCCAAACCATTTTGAGGTTTTTGTTTTTTCAACTATTTTTTTTAATCTGTCGTATCAAGATATTGCTCAAGTCATTATCAAATACTGATTTTTCATCCTCCAAGCTCTTGATCTAATAACTAGTGACGAATTATATAAACTGTAACTTTGCTTCAAGCTCCCATCAAGTTTGCTGATTTGAACCTGTGTTCCTTTTTTTTTTTGCCTGCCCCTCCCCACACACACACTACCAAAAAGATCAATTTGGTTGAAAAGTTCCACTTTTGACTTAGTTCTGGTTTAACAGTCTGTCTGAGGATAGCAGGTGTCAAGCTAAGATAGTATTTTTCAATACTTCTTACATATACTTTATATAAACTCTGCATACTGAACACATTCATTGAAATTTTGTTCTCTATTCCGCATGCAGAAATATGTTAAAATAATATGAATAAGGTTGAAAAATTAAGCATTCAGAAGTTAGGGAGTTGCAGAAATAACGTTGCACCTTCTTTGTACTTATACATTACACACAACCTTTAATTCCAGAATTACCACTGATCCTTGTCTTCAATGAATGCAAAGGAGTGACAGGATTTACTTAACCAGCTATGTTTTCTCTTCATACCCATGCTATTTATTGCAGATCATTCAAACTATGGTCTGAAGATAGATGCTTTATATATATAAGTTTTGCACTGTCACTCATGCCTATGGTATGGTATCCAACATTCACTTGTTTTCACAGTATCCTCAGTGGCAAGGGTAGTATTCCCATTTCACGCAAGGAGATGGAAGCCCAAAGAGATCATGGTCAATTTTGTGACTCCTACAGAGTCTCCTGTGTTTTATTCATGTCACTAGGAAAGAGAGGACTTGGGGACCTTTTCTTCTTCCCCTGCTCAGGAAGAAACGAAATGCTAGTAAGTGTAATTTAAATGTAGTCAATCTCACCACAGTTGAATGAGACACAGATAAGCACTGGAACTGGATTGTTACATTATAATCCAGGCATGGTGATAGCTATGATTCCGCAGGGATGCAAGGGCAAGAATGACGTGTGACTTGCAGAATCACAGTTTAGTTTTTGGTCTAAAACACTGTTTTAAATCTATATTAAAAGCTTATTCCCCTGCTTAGTGCGAGTACACTGTGCTGATTGGAGTGAGTGAGGCCTTAGTACAATCATTCCTGTCTCCAACAGGATTTGACAATCTAGGTGGCCTGTTCATTGGAATTAGGTGACTTCTTACATACTAACTGCCATAAAGAGATGCGCAATTCATAGCTAACAATACAGCTGCATAGACACATTCAAATAATCTTTGATCATTCTCCCAGGTTTGTTCTCCTTGTAGAAAAATTTACTCAGGGCCATGTGTATAGACATTCAAATGCTAAGGCCCTGAAAAGTGGAGAGCTTGGAGTGCTGACATTGTGTAACCAGACAGGGAATTGAGGTGGAGTGCTGTGCACTCATCTCAGAAGACAAAGCTTTTGGGTAAATGTGATATCTTTTATTAGACCAACTGAATAGTTGGAAAAATTGTTCAACAGGCTCCCTTGGTCTGCCAAGTGACAGATGGCAGCAGGTCAAAGGGCATTCCTGATTGGCTGACCCAGGCTGTCCAGGGTCAGCCTGTGTATCCCTGAAGCACAATGTGGGGATATGAATGGGGTGCATTCTGCTTCCTGCTGGTGTAGCAGAGTCCAGTGAGTGATGCACTGTCTCCCTGGAGGGGGGCTTGGGACAGGAATGAATGGCTATGTTCCATTATAAGAGAAGGCACAGCACTCTCCTGGGAGTGATTTAACCCTGTTTGATCCCAGATTATGTTTCTCCGCAAGCAGTCATTTATACCCTGGGAGAAAGAGTCTGAACATCTATTAACTTGTCGTTTCCTGTGGTAGAGCAGCAATTCTACCAGAGAAACTGAGTGTCTACATAAGGTCTAAGTCAAAGAAAGGATTCCCCTGCATTCACTGGCTTGCTAATCACCTTGTATTATAAATAAAGTATGAAAAGTGTTATGTAAACATGCCTACAATATGGCTAGCAAAGGAAAATGTCTCAAGAAGGGAAACAGAAAAAAAGTTCTACCTATTTCACTGCATTGGTTAAAACTTGGATCCACCCATAATGCCATGAGTCAAAAAATGTTGAGAAGCCTGGCCTAGAATATATCGGTCTTGTGTTCAATGGGAGCATATACACATGTTCTTTAATGAGCAGTACCCAATTCTACTGTGCATAAAAGTGGCATGTAAAAAGCCATGCTAATACACTAAAGTGTAGTAGAATAGGCTACTGCACATTAAGCATTACATTAAAAGCATGCACTTGCACTACTGCACATTAGCACAGCCTAATGCACATTTTTTAGTACCTCATATTGGATGGCACTTTTATACATGCTCCAGGGGTGGGGTGTGGGGAGGGATGCTTTAACTGAATCAGCTCTCAAAGCTCTGATTAAAGCAGCTCTTAGAGCTCTAATTAAAGTGCCACCGTGTTTCCTGTATCAGCCTCCCCACGCTTCAAAATGGTGGCAGGGGTGCTTGAATTAAAGCTCATTCAACAAGTTTTAGTTCAAGTGCCCCCACTGCCATTTTTAAGTGTGGGGATGCTGACACATGAGATGCAGGAGGTTTCTGGAGCATGGCAATTGCCATGCTCCAGCACACTGGAATTCCAGTGCATCAGAGCAGCCTCTGCACTTGTGTATAGGTGCCTGGAAGTACTACATTTAATGTGCATTAGGAAAAGCACATTAATGTACTTGTACAAGCACCCAGTGACTAACATGGCAGTCACAGTTGTCTCAGACTATACATAAGAAAATGAAGATAAAGGATGGAAAAAGGTAAATATCATCTCTAGAATAAGACAATATGCTGCTATCAGTATAGTGCTGCAAACATAAAAGCAGTGCCAGGATCCTGACTACAGAGCTTTCATGTAAACAAAAGCAATTTATTCACTTCTGTTTATTTGCTTTGGATTTATCTTTTGCATATGTGATTGTGAACCTTTTGGCCTCTTCACATGCAGGGAAACACATGATAGGAACTAACTCAAAGAAGCTTGCCTGATAGGAACTAATGCATTCTCCGCACACTTACGCTTCCTGCCATGCCACACATGTATGTCAGGAGAGGCATGACTGTAGGATCCAGCATAAGATCCTACCACATCTTATTTCCAGTACACAGGGAGTCTGGGATCGCCATCCCGGATTCAACCTGCACCAGTGTTGAGGGGACCCGAAGCCCTGGCTGTACCCTACACATAGCTGGGACTGAGTCCTGCAGCTGTGAAGCTATGATTTTCTAGCTCTGGGAAGCATCGTAGACTCTCTGGGATGGGAGATCACAGCTTCTATGATCTACCAGCCACCAGGGTGTGTGGAGTTCCCCTGCACCAGGGAGATCACAGCTACAGTCTTCCAGCTGCAAAGATGTATGAATCTCCACAAGGCGGAGAGATCACAGCTGTGTCCTGCAGCTTCTGGGTGCTGCAAAGGTGAGAGTCCCCTCAGCTGCAGGACTCCCAGCACCCAGCCACAGCAGGGCATGGTGCACCCTTGCAGCTGGGAGCTTAGTCAACCTACAGGGCTCCCAGCCCCAGAGGAGACCCTACTAAATGTGAAAATTAAAGCTTGATATCAACCAGCTACAAAGTTAGCACACATTTTTGAAATCTAACTTTATAGCTGGTTTGACCCTTTTATGGTACGATATGGCATGTATAGCAGGTCTCTGCTTAATTGAGCAATTAAGTAGTTAATTGCACAATAGCTGTAACTGTGAAGGGAGCCTTTGAATACAAGGTATAAATGAAATAAGGCATGCTTGGATGAAGGGAATTATTATTTTCTTATCTAAGAACCTGCAAAATACATTTTTTTTCCTTCACAATAAGCCATTTTTTCTAGTCTTACTCCATAAGTAGACCCATTGGATAATGTAGTGGTCTTATTCAAGTTCACATTTTGAATTCAAGACATACCACTTATGGACTAAACTATTGATCTTCTACCCATATTCATCCTGAGCAAAGCTAGACTCACTGAGACTTCATAGAATTAAATCCAGTCTTTGCTGGTAGCCATTTTATTTTATCTCAGTTAGCATCAAACTTGTACCGCAGGGAATAAAGGAACAATAAAATAACATGCATTGTTTGCAAAACCTGGGAAAACAGCATATACATTCACTTGTCAGTAAAAAGCAAATTCAGACTTACAAATTTTCTACATTTTTAAATATATCTTTCTACTGTTCAACAAAAGTGGATGTAGTGCTCTACTACCTTTTATTTTACAAAGTCACTTAAACCTGTGCATCACTCTGATCTGGTGACTTGCACAGATTTTACAAAGGGCTAAATTGTTAGAAAACCTGTAGGATGGAAAAAAAATCAAGCCTAAAATACTCATTGACTAATATTTAGAGCATATTCCTAGGTCTCCTAGGATATTTTTAATTATACCTGCTGCAATATTAAAAAGGGGAATACAAATCCTTCTGGCCCTCTGATATGACTAAATCTTTTATTTTTACTCTATCCTTATGAAGGAGTGGTATCTACAACACTGAACAATAGAATCCATTATTTTTCTATGTTGCATGGACCTTATCAGTTCACATTATCTCATACCTTCCCACCAATACTTTTAATACTGAGAAATCTCTTCCACTGTTAAGAAAATTATGTAGAAGTCATTATCTTCCATGGAAAATGCCAACAGCATTGTTAGTTGAGATACAAATATCTACGAACTGGGCCGATCCACACATGCAATTATGGCACCCAAAAAAACTGTGGAACTTATTTCTCTGGAGTGAATTGCTCCTGGGCATGCCACTTGAATATGCACCCAGAAGCAATTGACTTGGGAGCAAAAAACTCTGCAGTTTATTTAGGAGTAGCACATGGAGCCTGGGTCGAGCAGCCCTGGCTGACAGGGGGCCTCAGGGGCCAGCCTGCCAGTCCAGGACTGCTCCCCCCGGTTCAACGTGCTGTGGAGGGGCTGGCTGGGGCATGAAAGAGCTTACAAAGGCAGCCCCTGCACTGAAGCACCCTCATGCCCCAGCTAGCAGGGCAGCATCTACATGTGCACTGCTGCAGAGGTTTTTACTCTGCAGTAGGATAGTACTTGTAAATACAAATACTATCCTGCTGTGGAGTAAATTTGTTTACTCCAGCCTAAAAGGAGCACACTTATAGACACCAAGAAATTTACTGTGCAGCTAATTAGTCAATTGTACAGTAAACATATCATCTAGATGCACCCACTAAGACTGAAAAATGGTCACCACTTCATTTTGCTTTTGCCACTGAACAGTATAGTACTGAACAGTACAAAGGTAATGTAAAAAGAAAAGTTTCAGTCTTTGCTAAGTGAAGCCATATTTATAATTGTAATGGACATGTTATTTCAAATCCTCTGAACTATTCTGACCATGATTTGACTTGACTATTTTCACTCAGAATTACTCCACCCACTCCCCATTATATTCAGGGACATAGAAATTAAGCAGGTATTTCTCTATAGTGACAGCTGTTTTATAAGCACTTACAAGGGGATTAGTATGATAATAATAATAGGTATAAACATAATTTATGTAGAATATAGCCACATTTAATGAACCTTTGGATACTAAAAACTAGCTGCAATTAAAAAAAAATAGGTTCTATTTTCCAACAGCAAACACCAGACAATATGTTCTCACTCCAATTGAGAATATCCTCATGTTCAATAGAATCACACAAAAAGGGCTGGAAGATACCTTGAAGGACTACCTGATTCATTCCCTAACCTAAGGCAGGTAACCATTTGAATTAACAAGTACACTATTAAAAATTAACTTTATATAGCCGCTACCTTCCCGCCACTTTCTTTTGTTTTTCTCTTGTCCTATGAGGCACTTACGCATGTGCAGGGAGGCTGCTCTGATGCACTGTAATTACCATGGTCCAGCAGACTCTAGGGTCATGTGTATCAGTGTTCCCACACTGAAAAATGGTGGTGGGGTTACTTTAACTAAAGTTCTTTTCACAAGCTTTAGCTAAAGCACCCCCCACCACCATTTTTCAGCCTGGGGACACTGATACATGTGACACTCCAGGTGCTTTAGAGTGGCCCTCAATGTCACACTAATTAAAGCACCACCCCCAGAGAATGTGTATAAATGCCCAAGAAGTTTAACTGCTTTTATTTTGCATGCATCGGGTATGATTGTACTACCAGAAATTTCTTGAAAAGAAGCAATTCATTATTCATTTGATCCAAGAACAACGCTGTTACTTTTACCTCTTCATTACTCAAAACAAGTGGTCTGTCATTTATCCTGTTGAATCCATTTTCTGGAAAAATACTTGTGGAAAATAAATGTGCTGGAATTCATAGCACAGATATTGTAAACAAACATTCTGTGATTCTAACTTGTAGACTTTTTAAAATGTGAAACAAAAATGCTCTTTTTTTGACCCAGCACTCAATTACCAGTATGGGAAAGAGAACATAGAAATGTGCTTGCCCAATAACCAGTGTCCAACAGCCAAAGCATCCCCACCCACCCCATTAAAATCACTGCAATTGCCATTTACAAATAATGTATGTCATTGCAGCATTTAAATCCTTTGGTAACATTTATTAGGTAAAAATTAAATTTGTTTAAATATTGAAAATGGCAAACGTTTTACTTTATGCTTAATAATAACTCATGTATTATGGAATGCAATGTATACTTTGTGAGATCATGAAAACAGAAATGTGAGTGTCTGAATACACCAGGAAACTTGCTGTCACTGTCCTGTCAACATCAACAGTAAGTGAACATATATGCATATTCTCCTTAATTATGCATGTACTATAGTGAACAAATATATCCTTGTCTGAATCTTAGTTCCCATCATTTTCTTTCACAGCTGTAATTTCACTGAAATGAATACGGTTACACTAGTTTTTAAGATTTGTATCAGGACTATAGGGTTTTCCAAAAACAGCATGGCTGGACTAATAGAATAGAAGGAATCACAAGACTGTCTAAACATGTTAACATATGACTAACTGAACTCTAATATTTTGGGCTTAAGTATGGCAATACTGAAGCATTTTAAATGCTGCTTTAGATCATGGGCTTTGGGAGCTCATCTGTGAAATACCCAGAACAAATGCAACTTGTCTAGACTGGAAATGAATAGAAGGGTTTCACACCCAGAAACCCAAACCTGTAATACAAAGAGAACAAGAAAGCTGACTACTTCCTCATTCAGCTATTTCCCATGCTTCATCCTGGATCACACATTATATTGGCTTGAAACTGTGAAGAGATGACCTCCATGTCACGATACTAACTAGTTGTGTCACATATCAAAGTTCACAATTGTTTTTTTCTTTATTAAACTTGGGTATATGTCCCAATAATGCAAACTGCTTAAGAATCAACTACCCCTAGTAACATGTGGAATTATACAATACTACATAGACATCTTTAATTATGTGAGGAAATTAAATAAAAAACAATGCTCAAAGGAAAACTGCAGTGTAATCCAAAAGGTAATCTAATTACAAAGAAAGGTAAGTCATTAAAAATGAAGTATCTTGATAATAAAGAATAATTAAGCAGCAAACAGAAAAACACTCTTTGATGATGAAGAAACAGACTGATCTAAACTCCTTGAGAGCGAGAGAGAGTGCATGTGCGTGTGCGTGTGTGGCTTTATTCAGTGAATGGAATTATGAATTAATAGTTCTAAAACAATAAGTAGATTTTACTAATATAATTATTATGCTCAATAGTGATAACTGTCCTACGAGACTCAAATTTAGGTCCTGATCCTTCACTTCATAAGCTGGTAAAGTACCTATTGATCTGAATGGGATTTTTCCTGGCATAAGGATTATAAAATTAAGACTCATGTGTAATTCCTCACAGGAAGCCTAAACTGATAATAAAGAATGAGAAGGAAGAATTAAATTCACTTTATTATTTTACAGATATAAAAAGTATTGGTTTAACCAATTAAATCCATCAATACAAAAAGGATAAATTATCATAAACTATTTGTATACAATGTGCAAGGTCTCTGACCCTAAAGCATCCAGCTGGTCCACTATGAAATCTGATGGTGACTTTTGGAACACTCAGCATGGTGTCTTCCTCTTTTTATTTTTTATAGTCAAGATTTTTTTAATGCCCCTGTCATCTTTATAATTAGATATAGGATGAGAATATTTTATGCTACATTCAAGTTTCTTTTCAAAATTGTTTATACACATATTTCACAATCAGAATAGCAATCTAAATATGCAGTATTTAAAAAAAATGGAAAACCAGAGACATCTGATTCTGACATAAGACTTAGGCCAGGAACATATGTTCATTTCTATTGACAGGGTTATTTGAGAAATTTTCACTGGTTTTTGAGAGAGGGAGTGTACAGGAGTTCAGCCTGCATTTGAACCCTCTTCTCTGCACTCTGTTCCTTCACTAGACCAGGGTTCCCAGTCTGAAGAGCAGAGGGAGGGGGCAAGGAGTGGCTGTTCCTCCTCTCTGCTCCCATTGCAAGGAGCAGAGAGAGGAAACAGCAAGTGTTTCCCACAACCAAACTGCTACTGAAACCAGGGACCCTCCTCTGGAGAGCAGGAAGGGGCCTTTGCCCT
>NW_017728992.1:76407944-76408297 GCF_001723915.1 Gavialis gangeticus | reverse complement strand
CCTGAAAGATCTTTCTCCCCCAGAGGTGGCATGTTTTCCCTGGGAGAAATTGCGCAAACACTTGTTCAATAAGGGTGCATGAAACAGGCTGTATTCCATTCAAATTCAGCCTGTATCTTCAGATTCAGCCAAATTGAATCAGGACAGTGATCCGAATCAACAAACTGAATCACTGTCCTGATTCAATCTGGCTAAATCTGAATCTGAAGATTTGATGCTGATTTGGAGAATCAGTGATTCGGCAATAGACAGAGCTTTAAATGTTTTTTCTACATACCTCGAGGTACCAGGCACAGCTCATGAACACTGTGATGGTGGGGCAGCTAAAGCATTCCACAGGAGCACACGCCCCC
>NW_017728992.1:76400968-76402944 GCF_001723915.1 Gavialis gangeticus | reverse complement strand
TCACACCCAGAAACCCAAACCTGTAATACAAAGAGAACAAGAAAGCTGACTACTTCCTCATTCAGCTATTTCCCATGCTTCATCCTGGATCACACATTATATTGGCTTGAAACTGTGAAGAGATGACCTCCATGTCACGATACTAACTAGTTGTGTCACATATCAAAGTTCACAATTGTTTTTTTCTTTATTAAACTTGGGTATATGTCCCAATAATGCAAACTGCTTAAGAATCAACTACCCCTAGTAACATGTGGAATTATACAATACTACATAGACATCTTTAATTATGTGAGGAAATTAAATAAAAAACAATGCTCAAAGGAAAACTGCAGTGTAATCCAAAAGGTAATCTAATTACAAAGAAAGGTAAGTCATTAAAAATGAAGTATCTTGATAATAAAGAATAATTAAGCAGCAAACAGAAAAACACTCTTTGATGATGAAGAAACAGACTGATCTAAACTCCTTGAGAGCGAGAGAGAGTGCATGTGCGTGTGCGTGTGTGGCTTTATTCAGTGAATGGAATTATGAATTAATAGTTCTAAAACAATAAGTAGATTTTACTAATATAATTATTATGCTCAATAGTGATAACTGTCCTACGAGACTCAAATTTAGGTCCTGATCCTTCACTTCATAAGCTGGTAAAGTACCTATTGATCTGAATGGGATTTTTCCTGGCATAAGGATTATAAAATTAAGACTCATGTGTAATTCCTCACAGGAAGCCTAAACTGATAATAAAGAATGAGAAGGAAGAATTAAATTCACTTTATTATTTTACAGATATAAAAAGTATTGGTTTAACCAATTAAATCCATCAATACAAAAAGGATAAATTATCATAAACTATTTGTATACAATGTGCAAGGTCTCTGACCCTAAAGCATCCAGCTGGTCCACTATGAAATCTGATGGTGACTTTTGGAACACTCAGCATGGTGTCTTCCTCTTTTTATTTTTTATAGTCAAGATTTTTTTAATGCCCCTGTCATCTTTATAATTAGATATAGGATGAGAATATTTTATGCTACATTCAAGTTTCTTTTCAAAATTGTTTATACACATATTTCACAATCAGAATAGCAATCTAAATATGCAGTATTTAAAAAAAATGGAAAACCAGAGACATCTGATTCTGACATAAGACTTAGGCCAGGAACATATGTTCATTTCTATTGACAGGGTTATTTGAGAAATTTTCACTGGTTTTTGAGAGAGGGAGTGTACAGGAGTTCAGCCTGCATTTGAACCCTCTTCTCTGCACTCTGTTCCTTCACTAGACCAGGGTTCCCAGTCTGAAGAGCAGAGGGAGGGGGCAAGGAGTGGCTGTTCCTCCTCTCTGCTCCCATTGCAAGGAGCAGAGAGAGGAAACAGCAAGTGTTTCCCACAACCAAACTGCTACTGAAACCAGGGACCCTCCTCTGGAGAGCAGGAAGGGGCCTTTGCCCTACTGCTCCAGCTCCCTCCCAAAGTAGCCCAGAAGGAACCAGATCAACAGGGTAATCCATGCTCCCCACCCATTTTCCCAAATGGTGAGTCTCCAACCTGGAAGCATGGGGAGCATTTCTCTGCTTCTTAGTTCCCCTCCCAGACTAAACTGTGTGGGAAGTATGCAATCATTCACTCTTATAAGAGAAATTCTCACACATGAAATCTTCCAGGTTCACACCTGTGTCGGGCAACACGGAGCTGGGAAGCCAAGCTCGCGGTGTTGGTCACAGTGGTGCGGCCGGGTGGTGGCAAATTGGATACGGACAGGTGGGAGTTTTGGCGATGGAGTCTGAGCGGCTCGGGAAGCGTAATGGTTCCTTAAACAAGATGGAATTTATTTAACTTACGCTTAGATGCGTAGGAAACGATGTCTTCAGTTACAGTGAACAAACAGGTAAACAAACAAAGGGGTCTGTTGGCCCACAGGGTTCTCCAACAAGCCCTTGCTTTCTACCTCTGACGAGATAGGTGCGGCTGCC
>NW_017728992.1:76385828-76400306 GCF_001723915.1 Gavialis gangeticus | reverse complement strand
ATGCTTAGTGGTGAACCTGGAAGTGGACCAAAAATACTTCTAGTCCACTTCTGGGAAGTATTTCTCATCACTGTGTGCGTGGGAGACTCCCCCTCAAGCTTCCTCCCCAGCTTGGCAATCAGTTTCCCCCCAGACCCAGGGAGGCACCAGTCACCAAGCCAGGAGATGAGGTTGGGGGGGTGGTCCCCTGCACACACCCCGGTGGACCCAGAAGTGCTTCTGGTCCACTTCCGGTTCTGCTGCTGAGCACTCTGGGGAGGACCCCCCACCCACACTTCCATGAGATACTCCATCTACCCTAGCATCTCAGCTTTCATGAGCCACCTGGTAACTTGAGGCACGTAGAAAAAATATTTAAACCTCTGTCTGTCTGAATCATCAAATCTTTCTGAATCTCTGTGAATCAGTTCAGAGGGTTCCCTTTCGATTCAGAGAGATTAAAGGGTCCCCTGATTCAAATTGGATTCAGAGATTTGGCTGCTGAATCAGGCCAAATCTCCACCAAATCAAATCAGTAACCAAAATTTTGTACAGCTCTATTGTATGCATGGCCCCTGATGCAAAAGAGACATATCCTTAGAGTGAACTCATGAAACTCTGGTGATGTGTCCCAGATGAGTATCTTCCTCATAATATTTTATCTTTTTTAGGTTGGCATGGAGCATCTTGACATGGAAGTCATAATCCCTAAGAAAGCTTTTCATGGTAGGGGAGTATACTAGCTATGTAAGTAAGGGGTGAGCCTTCTCTTTTATCCTCACTTTCCGCAGGGCTTGATCCTGTAATTACTTGATATTTAACAGACTGCTTAATAGCACAGTTACAGGCATAGATGACACATGGGGGGGCACATACCCCCACAGATTTCTGTGCTGACAGTGGAGTATGGGAATGTAGCCTAGCTGGAGCTAGCACCCAACAGCAGAGAGGGTGGCAGTGGCAGTTGTGGTGTGGAGTTGTGCCCACCCCTATGCCAACACTTATGCATTAGGACTCTGCGAAGCAGCTAGTATTCACTTCAGATCCGGCTGGTTCAGGGGACAGTGATTCGATTCCAGGATTTGAATCACTATCCCAAATCAATTTGGCTGACTCTGAATCAGAGATTCAGCCACCACCAAATCGGCCAAATCTCCTAATTGAATGGGCCCCATCCCTCATCCGCTCTCCCAGCCCAATCAATGGCTGCCCTGCCAGGCCCCAGTGCCCCAGCTCATTAAAAAAAAATTAAAAATTAAATAAAAAGCCTTGCACTCACTGGATGCTGACATTTTTTGGGGGGGGGTTGTTTTTAATAACTGGGATGCTGGGGCCAGGCAGGGCAGCCATTGATGGGGCTGGGAGAGTGGGTAGGGGTTGGGGGATGGAGCCTGGCAGGGATCTCCCCATGGTCCCCTTCTTCCTCCTCCAGCCGCCTCACCCCACCCCCTACTTACCAGCATGGAGCCCAGGTCCAGCTTCCTGCAGTGGTGAGTGGGGACTGCCCAAATCACCAAATCTTTCTCCAAATTACTTTGGAGGCTTCAAACTGATTCAGACCTTTTTATTGGTCTCCCGATTCAATTCAGATTTGGAGATTCAGCCACTGAATCAAACCGAATCTCCTCCGACTTGAATCAGCACCCAAAGCTTCGCACAGCCCTATTATGCATCATCTATTGTTCCACTGAACTCACCTAATGCTTACTTAAGAGCCCATATTATTATAGAAAAACTTCCATATGGACTTTAAGAGGCTGTGGAATAGTAATAGTATTAATACTAATATTAATAATACTATTAATTCTTAATAGTAAAAGAATCTGATGAAGCAGGCTGTTGCCTATGAGAACTTATGCCTTTCTGGATGTCTTAGACCATACTAAGGGCACTTAAAATGAAAGCATCCACATGTTAAATCTGGTTAACTCATGCTAGGTGCCTCTCTGAACATCTCAAACTTGTGCCACTTCAAGAAAGGGTCAACTCTGGGCTGTGAAACTTTGCTCATATAAAGGTAACTTCAGTCTCTTCCAGTCAAAGTAGTGTAGGTAAGAAATGGTATCAACTCTTGTGACTGCTCACAGTGCTTTTTAATTTTAATACCACTTAACATTCTACAGCTTTAATAGGGTCTAAACGTAACATGTAACCTAACCATAGGGTCCTACCTCACCCTGCCTTTTTCCTAATTACCTCTCTCATAGTAATAAGTATCATTGGAAGTAGGTCACTCATCTTATTGGAAAGACTTAATGAACATCTGATAGAAAGAACTGGGCTCTTGTTAAATAAATATTTATTTAGCCCAATAGTTTACTAGAGACATTTACTGGACTTTTTTGTTAAATACCCTTAAGGATTTGCTGCAACAGCAGATAGCTCAGCTACTTGGGCCAGATTGATACACTAGATACATCTTCCTTCTGTTAGTATGAATTAAGCATGAAAGATCAGCTCTAAATTTGAATTCCCTAGCTTTTACAAATCTCAAATGTGATGTTACTTAAACGCGGTTTTTAGTATTTAATTATGAATTATTTGTGTGCGTGTACATTTAAATCAAACACTAGAGTTCATTTTTTTTCCAGGAGATGAACATAAAAGTCATCATTATACCTTTCATTAATGCACCTGAAGGACTTTATTATGTAAATGACATGACCCACATTATTATACTAATGCAAATATTCAAGCAACATTTTCTGTTGCTATTGTTAAATGGCTAATAATAGAAAAAATGGACAGCTCCACAAGTCAGAGCTCTGTAAAACAGCTAAAAAGGAAATAAAAATATTTATCAGACCTTGCCTCTGCTAACAGTATATATTGATTTTCTCCAGGGCACTTTTTTGCATCTTAATTAAAGGCATTGACATCCTTTGGCTATTACATGTTCTTCAAAACACTGGTTTGCTTGGACTTCAGCTAGTTGAAGATCATTGTCATGGGATTTTGGAAGACTTGGGAGAGAGGATTTATGAGTTATATGAATAAGGAAGTATAACAGGGTCCCACCCCAGAGGTTGCAGTGATGCCCCTGGAGCCCCTTCAGCCCTGGTTACCTTTGCTTCCTTTAGGCACTCTCCCCTTCCACTCATCTGCAACACCTTGATATGAGAAGAGAGGCTGTCCTAGGGTCCCCTAAACAAGGTCTCACACTAAAAAATCCAGGTGTCACTACTCATTGCCTTAAGGACTACTTATATGTCCTCCTTGGCTCCCTTTATAGCCATGCCCAAGCCTCACACATATTACCAATCACTACCTAGTTCAGACCTGCTTTCTCTGCCCCTCCTGGGATCGGGCTTCTGTCTCTTTCTGCCCACACCTGAGCACTCTGCCTATCTTGGCTACTCCCAGGTGCAGCCCTGGTTCCCTGACTATTTCCACCTCTTGCAAGCACTGGGCCCCTGGCCCTGTCTTGTCTGCTTCTGCAAGGTGCTGGGCCCCTGGCCCTAACTCCACCATTTTCAAGGCTACAAGTCCCTGACCAGGTCAGTCTCCAGCTGTGGCCCTCCTCAGCTTTTGACCCCCCCATCCCTGGGCCCTGGCCCCACTCTTAAGCCAACTGAGACCTGCTTGTTTTTCCAGAGTCACTTTGGTTCTCTCCCTCTGCTCCAGCTGGGCTACAGGCTCCCTGGCCCTGCTTCTTGCCAATCCTGGGCTACAGGTCCCTAAGCCTGGTTCTCGCCTCTCCTGGGCTAGAGTGCCTGACCCTGCCTGCTCTCATCCGTCTCTGGCTGTGGCCTGGCCTCTGCTGGCCTTGGCCACTATCCCTCAGGCCTTGGCCCCACTCCCTGGGCAGTTGAGACCTCCACCACACCTATGGTCTCAATCCCTAAACCACCAGTCTTGCTTACCCCAGTTCAGATATTAATGAGGAGCTTTGCTGCAGCCCTTTTGCTCTGAAGCTCTTCTCCCCACCTGCTCAGCTTAGGCCCTCTGCTTATATACTGAAAATCCAGCCCCATGCTGGGTCATGTGGCTTTTGATTGTCTCCTGCCACACCTGCAGCCTGCTGCTAGTGTAGCCTACCTTCTTCTAAAATAGCAGGATCACAAAGTGTCCTGCTACAGGAAGAAAGCCTCTATTTTCTCAGTCTATATCATTCTTTATAGCATAAGATAACTGTTATACAAAGCCAGCTCTAAGTGCTGGGTTATTATACAGCCCCGCCAGTGACTGCCTGTTCAGATTTGAGCAACCCATTACTGCTTGTTCTGCATCAGTTAAACTAATCCAACTGGTAGCCTGTAGGACTCAAGCAGCCCACAAGGAGTCAGTATGTGGTCCACAGGATGCATATAGGCTGCAAATTGGTTAACATGTAGCCTGCAGGCCCAAGCAGGAACCTCTTTTGCTGCCACATGGCATGGAAAGGCCCATGAGTCCAGAAACCACTGGTGTAGTCTACATGGTGGGTAGGAATTCTGGGAGGGGAATTACACTCACAACATGCAGGCTGCATGCTGGTAACTTGTGCTATCTCCAGCAGTGCTAATGTTGGACAACCTCAAGTGAAACCACCAACTGACATGTAAAGCTTGGGGTGGTGTGAACTTTCCCCCTCGAGGCTCACCCTGGACTGGAATCATTACTCAAAAATTAGCAAGAAATTGGTGTTGTAGCATAGAAATCACTTTCCTTCACATTTATCTCTTTTTCTCACTTATACAAATTCCTCCCCAAAAAGTTTTAGATTTTGATTCTAAACACTTTTCTTCTATTTAAATTATTTCTCCTGAACAACCATATAATGTACCTCCACTAGTCTTTAGAGTTCTTAAAGAAGGTGCTCTTTAATGGATTTTTATTATACTAATACATAAAATCAGCAGTAGCATCAATGTCATATAATACATATTGCATATGATTTCTGGATTGTTTTAATTAATTAGTGTTTATAAAGATAAAAAGCTGGGTATAAAAACACAAAATGTTAAAATGTCGCAGGTTTTGAACTTTTGACAGCTGTATAGAAATGTTAAGTAGAATAATGGAGCTACTTCCTGAAAACACAGAGTCACAGCATGTTTTTAAAGAACCTAATAAAAATATTATTCTACAAGACTACAGAATTCAAAAAAGGATGTACCCTACATTTTTCTTGTCTAATCTAAAAAGTGGTTTTGTGCAAATTATAGATATAGATATGTCCTGACTTTCCACAGACTTGCATCTTCTCTAACCATTTACTCCTGGGTTGGTAACCTGGGGTGGAGAGGATGACCCAGGGAGTTAATCTAGCTCCCCTATTTCAGCTGCTGCCTTTCTTTCCATCAAATTAGTTGCCTATTATTACCGGCAATCAGCACTGGAAGCATTTGGAGATGGGGAGTGAAAGTGGCAGCTGCAGTATGAGACACAAGAAGCTCCCTACACCTGATAGCTGCTGCATCACAATTCTATCTTTCACTGGGGGAGGTCAGTAAGAAGGGTTTAGTTTATAAGGGGACCACAGATATACCAGGACACCAAGTAATGTCAGCTTCTTTGACCATGGGATGTTGTTCCAAGAAGAAGGATTGCTAGGAAAAGACAGGATCCATCTGACAAAGAGAGGGAAGAGCATCTTTGCTCACTAGACAGGCTCACTAACCTAGTGACGAGGTTCACAGGGGATTGAAGAACCTCCTGCCTCTGCTTCCTTCAGGTCCCCCCTTCGCGTAAGTGGGGAAGCAGGAGACCTGAAGGCAGTGGTGATGCATAGGGGGTGTATGTGCACCCCCTGAGAGATCTGGTGCACTCAGTGACAGGCCGCACTCCCCACTTAGGCAATGGGTGCGGGGGAGAGGGGAAGGCGGAATGCCAGTGCCCTCCCTGCAAGAGCCAGCCAGGGAGTGTGAGCGCCAGATGAAGATCAATCACTCTCCCAGTCACTCTCATCAAATCAATCATAACATCTCCAGAAAAAGAATCCAAGTGTCTCTTTGCAGGTGCTGATGATGCTAGACTTAAAGGCACCCCAAGCACTGCTGATATTCTACCATTGTTGTTGATTGGAATTTGCTGGGGTTTTTTGTTAAGGCACTGGTGGAAGAAGTCTCACTTGATTCAGTCCTTGAGTCCTTTGACTTTGATCTTCCATTGGTACCTGGAGCTGATAGAATCCCCATAAAAATCTTCAAGCAGGGGGGAGAGGAGCTCAAATCACAGCTCCATGACCTCATGTTAAGGATCTGGAATGATGAGAAAATCCCAGATGACCTCAGGGATGCCATTATTGTGACAATCTTCAAGAAAGGAGACAAGTCCAACTATGAAGATTACAGAGGGATTTCCTTGAAGTCCACCACAGGAAAGATCATTGCTAGAACCCTCCTGAACCATCTTCTTCCATTAGATGGACAGCTCCTCCCAGAATCTCAGTGTGGGTTTAGGATATCAAGATCCACAACTGACATGATCTTCACAGCTCACCACCCATAATCTTCCAGCAAGAGTGGAGCTAAACTACTGTATGGATGGTAAGCTTTTTAACCTCGGCCAACTCTGAGCCAAAACCAAGGCAACCCTGACCTCAATCATTGAGCTCCTGTACACTGATGATGCTATAGTGCATGCCCACTCAGAAGCAGACCTTCAGGCAATCATCAGTGTGTTTATCAAGGCATACAAGAAAATGGGACTGATGCTTAACATTCAAAAAACTAATGCCCTCAACAAGCTCTAAATGAAAAGTTTCCAGATCCAATAATTCAGGTTCATGGTGAGACTCTGGAGAATACTATTTCCTGTAACTCAGAAGCCATCTCATACAGAAAGCTGACATAGATGAAGAAATCCAGCATCACCTCAAATGTGCAAGTGCAGCCTTCAGACACCTGAGGAAATGGGCATTTGAAGACCATGACATCAGATCTGAAATCACGCTCATCTTTTATCAAGCAGTCATGTTCCCCACCTAGCTTACAGTATATAGCTGAGACAGGCAAAATACAGGAGACATGAGAAGCTGCTGGAGAAATACCATCCACACTGCCTGCAGAAGATCCTTTGAAACCAGAGAGAATCTGGATGCACGAACATTAACATCCTTTCCCAAGCTAACATGATGAGCATCAAGGGGATGATCATTTGACATCAACCTTACTGGGCTGACCACATTAGCTGGATGTCCAACTCCAGACTCCCAAACCAAGTCTTATTCTCCTAGCTCAGTCATGGTGTAGGCTCAAGAAGACAGTGAAAGCACTTCAAGGACATCCTCAAGGTTAACTTGAAAAAAATCCAACATCAACATGAATTCCTGGGAGATTGTTGCCCAAGACCACCTCAGATGGAGAAAAAGCCTGCCACAAGGATGTCAGTATTTTGGAACCGTATGATGACAACAGGAGACAGAAACATTGAAGCAGCAGAAACAGTGTCCTGTGGATTGCAGCATGAACCCAAAGTCACCTAGCTCACATGGGCACATATGCCTGAGCTGCAGCCAAGTCTGTAAATACCAAATAGGCTTTGTCAGCCACCTTTAGACCCACAGATGAGACAATCATGGAAGATGATCATCCTCAAGTGCAAGGGATTGCTAGTGATGGCCACTGGAGTGAAGAGAAGTAAAGAGTATCCTAACAATCAGTGCAGCAATTGGGGCCCTTAAGGGAAGTTCTGTGAGAAAACACTTTGTGAAGAAAGGCAGAGTATGGCTGACTGAAATAGACTGTCCTTTTAAAAAGAAGCAAAAAACCAAAAAAAGACTCATTGGGCCTGTGTGAGCTCTGGAGACTACTGGCAGAGGGGTAACAAATCTGTCCAGTGTCCTAGGAACTAAAACAGGTTAACAGGAATTTTAATAACTTCTCTCTCAACCACAGAAACATGCAAACTGCTCTAAGGATCCTCTGAGAAAAAGAAATATAGCACATGGGCATCAATCTATCCAGTGTTCCAGAGGAGGTAGATTCATTCACTAATTGAGAGCACCTCTCAGAGATTTGCATATCCCCAGTAAGAGGTGGTGGATGTTGTGGAAGCTGGAGTATTAAAGCACAAATGTCAACAACTAAGTATTAAGGCCTGAAACAGAGTAAAGGTGTCTAGGAACAGCCAGTTTGTTTACCCACCCCCTCACCTTGTCCCTTTTATAGACTCAGAATAAGAGGAGTTCTCAAGGACAGTGAAACTGGTTTGCAGCTTATTTGCCACTAAGGAGCAACATACTGGATATATATTGTGATTTTTAATGCTTTCTTTGTTCAGTTTTCATTTATTGTTCGGTATTCAGTTGCTGTTGTAGTAAAAAGATAATTTGGGATTTTTAAAATTCATTATTAGTCACTGAGGCAAATTTAATGTCAAGCAGCTCACACTAGGTGCTGCTGCTGTGTATATATGTATTGTATATACACACACACACACAATGAACCCAGAGGGGTTATACACTTAATATTTCATAATCTTTACACTCCAACACATCTGGTATTGCCTACTTTTGGAAATAGGCTAGTGGATTATATGGACCTTCACTATTTATTAGGATAATTTTATATTGTGCATCATATTTGCAGTTCTGGATCCTAGCCCTAGGATAAAAAGACCTCTATTCAAAGGACTACTTAGAAAGCTGGACCCACATGGGGTCAAATGGGATGTACCTGAGGCTGCTGAGGAAGTTGACCAATGTGATTTCAGAGCTGCTGGCCATCATTTTGAAAACTATTGGTGACTACAGACCAGTTAGTCTCACCTCAGTCCCAGGAAAGTCATAAACCAGGTCCTCAAGGAATCCACCTCTAAGCACTTGGAAGAGAAGAACATGATTAGGAATAGTCAGCATGGATTCACCAAGGGCAAGTCATGCCTGACCAATCTGACTGAGGTAACTGGATCTATGAATACGGGCAGAGCAGTGGACACAATTCATAGATAAATAGATGCTAGGGTTGGAAGGGACCTCAACAGATCATCAAGTCCAAACCCCTGCCTAGGCAGGAAAGAGTGCTGGGGTCAGATGACCCCAGCCAGATGCCTATCCAGCCTTATCTTAAAGACCCCAAGGTAGGAGAAAGCATCATCTACCTTGGAAGCCCATTCCAAATTTTGGTCACCCTTACCATGAAGTTTTTCCTGATATCTAGCCTAAATTTGCTCTCTGTCAGTTTGTGACCATTATTCCTTGTCACCCCAAGAAGCGCCCTGGTGAACAGAGCATCTCCGATCCCTTGCTGCATCCCCCTAATGAATTTGTAGGTGGCCACAAAATCACCTCTCAGCCTTCTCTTGCGGAGGCTGAAGAGGTCCAGGTCCCTCAGTATCTCCACAAACTTGGACATCTACAAACTTGGACAGAGTATACTTCACACCAACATGCAAGCCACTGATGAAGATATTGAAGAGTACAGGTCCAAGGACTGAAGACTGTGGGACCCCGCTACGCACATCCTTCCAGGTCGATACCGACCCGTCTACAACCACTCTCTGGGTGCGACCACTAAGCCAATGTGCCACCCACCAGACCATGTAAACATCAGTGTCTTAGCCTCTTAATTTATTTATGAGAATAGAATGAGATACTGTATTGAAGGCCTTGCTAAAGTCCAAGAAAATGTCATCCATCTCTATTTCTGCATCTAAGCATTTTGTGACCCTGTCACAAATCAAAACCAGATTGGTCAGGCATGATCTACCTACTACAAATCCATGCTGGTTTCCCTGCTGTATTATTTTTCCCACTGGACTCCCACAAATATGATCCTTCATAATCTTTTCAAAGACCTTTCCAAGGGTGGAGGTGAGACTGACTGGCCTGTAATTACTCTGATCTTCCTTCCTCCCCTTCTTGAAAACAGGGAGCACACTGGCCCTTTTCCGGTCCTCTGGAACTTGACCCGAGTGCCATGAGTGATCAAACAGCCATGCCAGTGGTTCTGCTATGACACCGACCAATTCCTTCAGTACCCTCAGTTGCAGCTCATCTGGGCCTGCTGACCTGAATACATCCAGTCCATCCAAGTGACTGCTCCAAGTCAGCATCTAGAGTTGGTAGGCTGGTGTCCCTCTGATGCTCATCATTCTAAGAACCCATTAGGAGACTTATCTTGCTTAGGAACACTGAGACAAAAAACTCATTGAATAGCTCAGCCTCGTCCCCCGTCTGTCACTAATTGCTCCTCCTTGTTCACTAGGGGGTCCTATGCTGCCCTGCATCTTCCTTTTACTCCCTACATACCTAAAAAAAGATTTTTTATGGTCTTTAATTTGTGTTGCCAGCCTCAGCTCTGTAGTTGCTTTGGCCTTTCTAACTGCCTCCCTGCAAGTGTAGGCCAAGTAGGTATACTCCTCCTTGGTAGCTTCCCCCTGTTTCCACCACCTATATGCCTTTTTTGCCCTTAGGCTCCCCTGGATTTCTCTGTTTAACCAAGGAAGTTTTTTGGCTCCTTTCCCCGTTTTCCCTCATACTGGAATAGTCTCCCTCTGTGCCCACAGGATTGCTTCCCTTTAAGAATGACCACACTTCCTGGACTCCCATCTTGCCAATACTCTTCTCCTGCAGTGCGTCATTGTCTGACTAGCCTCCTAAGCACACTGAAGTTAGCCTTCCTAAAGTCAAGCACTTCCACCCTACTAGTTATCTTATCCAGCCTATGCAGTATACCTTGACTTTGTTCTTAGAACAATACAGCTACAACCAACAACTCTAAAGCATGGAAGATTTCGAATTTGCCATTTGAAATGAAAACTTCACAACATGAAGAACAAAGCAGCCAAATTCAACAGTACCCCTCTGTCTGCTCTTGACTTCAGCAAGGCTTTTGATAGGTCTCCTACAACATTCTCACGAGCAAGCTAAGGAAGTACAGATTGGATGAATAGACTATTAGGTGGATTGTTGGGCTCAAAGAGTAGTAATTAATGGCTTGGTGTCTAGCTGGTATCAAGTGGAGTGCCATAGATCTGGATCTGGTTTTATTCACTATCTTCATCAGTGACCTGGAAGATGGAATACAGTGAACCCTCACCAAGTCTGTGGATGACAGCAAGCTGGAGGAGTAGTAGATATGCTGAAAGGTAAGGCTGGGACTCAGAGATACTTCAACAAATTGGAGGATTGGACCAAAAGAAATATCTTGAGATTCAATAAGGGCAAGTGCAAAGTCCTACACTTAGGTTGGAACAATCCCACGCAGAGATACAAGTAGGGGACTGACTAGCAAAGCAGTAGTTCTGCAGAAAAGGACCTTAGGGTTACAGTAGACAATAAGCTGAACATGAGTCAGGTGTGCCCTTGTTACAAAGAAGTCTAATGGCATACTTGGCTGCATTAGCAGGTGTGTTTCCAGCAGGTCGAGGGAAGTGATGATTCCTCTATTCAGCACTGGTGAGGCCACATCTGGACTACTGTGTCCAGTTTTGGGCCCCTGACTACAGAAAGGATATTGAGAAATTGGAGAGAGTCCAGTGGAGTTCAATGTTTCCAGAGAGGATGGATCTAGACTGTTCTCAGTGGTGGCAGATGACAGAACAAGAAGCAGTGGCCTTAAGTTGCAGCAAGGGAAGTTTAAGTTAGATATTAGGAAAAGCTCCCTCATGAGGAGGGTAGTAATACAGTGGAACAACTTACCCAGAGAGGTTGTGGAATCTCCATCCTTGGAGGTTTTAGTCAAAGTCTTAGCTGGAATGATCTAGTTGGCAATGGTCCTGCTTTGAGCAGGGGATTGAAATAGATTACTTCCTGAAGTCCCTTCCAACCCTAATTTTCTATTACTCTAACTTTTTGTTTTTATTTTACACATCTCAGTAAAAAGGGCTTGGCATCAGTTTTGTGAGAAGTTTCATATTAGGTCTTTTATCTAAGCCCATTACTAGGACAAATTTTATGCAACTAGCAAACGGATATTAGGTAAGTGTTGAATTATGCTTGCTTAGATTGGTATATTCTAAACTACAGCAAAAGTACTTGATGACACTCACTGAGAGAGATTCACCACCTGTTTTAAAATAAAATGTTTTTTTATCCTCTCAGAAATGGGCTTCCATTGTAACAGTAATTTCCAAAGTAACTTTCCTCTAAACAAAAGCAGCTGTCATGTCATCATAAATGTAGCTAACATCACCCATGGGATATCTTTCCTGGAGTTTTTATTCATTATTTTCTGAGTCTGGAAAGCTATAATTTTCAGGTTCACTTTAAGGGGTGACACAAAAGAAAGCAGTTACAATTTGTAAGTGTCAAGGAAAAATATTCTAAAGCATAATTCTTGAAGGAGGAAAAGATTATAGGGTACATTGCCCATCATTCATTCAAAATAGTCTGAAATTTATAGTATAAGTGGTTTATTTTATTTACTGATTTCAGTAGCACCAACCTCTATGCTACACATGCATTGAATTGCAAAGATTAATATGCAAGCTAAATTTGATATTTGAAAACAAAAGTGATCAATGAAAAGCTAAGCAAAAATAAAAGTCTTCATTGTGGTTTGAGAGCCACTAGACCTGAGCTCTGTAAGACAACTGAGGGAAGTGAATTTTGAAGGTTCAGGGCATACGTAGGGGCATGTCTGCATTGCCTTTATGCCAAGACTGGGAGCATTATCAGGTCACACACTCTATCCACTTGCACCCATTTATTGCAGACCAAAACCTGGTAATTAGGCAGTGTAGTCAGATAACAGCAGACTTTAGCATATGCCAAGAAACACAAAGGAACTGCCAGCAATTGAAGGCATGTGCTCTAGCCTTTTTTACAGCAGTACTCCAAAGCTCATCAAGAGCAAGGACTTCCTGAGATGGTAAGTGCCACTTCAGAGTGCCAAGTTACCTCCCATAACTTGGTTTCAGAGCATCCAGGATCTTATAAAAGTTACCACCAGGAAGCAAATAAGAGATGTGTGCATAGATGTTTTATGTGCTCATTTTATCTTACAAAAGGAAGGAAGGAATTAGAGAGGTTCCTTACTTTAGTCCTTGGCTGCACTATTTTTTAAATTTTTTCATCTCTCAGTTATGGAGAGAATGATAAAACTATATGAAGTGAATATGTTATTACAATATAATATTGGCCATTAAATTGAATTTGAGTTGAGCAGTCAAGCCTAAAGACCTAATGGTACTGTTCTATATTGACATGCATATACTATATTCCTTGTGTTAGTCTTCTACTACCGAAGTAGAAGCATGATAAAGGCAGCATGCTGTGCCTCTAGACAAGAGGAGGAAATTGTTACATTACTTAATAGCAACCCAAGCATTCAGTATTGATGTCTTCCATGGAGAGCCCCAATAAAGTCTTTTACTACAGAAAGGATTATGGCTTCAAAACATAATTAAGGTTAGAAGCAACGAAATAGAAAAAGACTAAAATGTCTAAGTTACTTGTATAAAGTGGAGGAATCTGTGGGGAAAGAAACAAAACAAATCAAAGCAAAACTAAAACACTAGGGTTGAAATATTTTGTTATGCTCTGAGAAGTTCTGGTTGTAGCGTATAACTGTGCTAAATGGTCTTTGGATACAATTCACCATTCCTAAACTGTGCAAGTTGCCAGCACTATTCCCAGTTAGCCTATGTTACAGCCAACAAGCAATAAAACCAAGAGTATGCTCTGTTGTAATGAAATAGAAATTTTCCCCCATGGAAATGAAAAAGAAATTAGACAGAATTAGTGCATTAAAATATTCTTATGGATCATCTCTTTTTAGTACTTCTAATAAAAGTTTCCAGTGAATGGAAAATTTTGATCATCACAGAAAATTATATAGCACTTAAGAAATTATTTCTACATCATCTGAAAAATTCTTCACCTAATTATTTTACTTTGCCCTTTATTTTGGTTGCTACTGTCTTCTCTCATGCTTAAAGGCTCCTTCTTCTCACATTTAGTCTTCCATATTTTACTGCCTAATGTTTGCAACAACTTCATAGGCCTCATTCTGCCTGTGCACATCTTGACAAAAATGATCTATATGCTGGAAAATCCATTGGGCTCATGCAGACAAGATCTTCATTATTAGGTTATTCAGAAGCATGACTTCTTTCCACTGGATCAAGAGTTAGAGCTTCAGATTTATAAAATTGTCTGAGTTATGACTTGGTTCTTCTTTTAAAAATGTGGTGTGAACATTACTTAATCTAGTGACAATTTACGCGTGAAAACATGAATGTGTTTGCCGGGGGCAGATCTAGGGTTTTGAACATGGGGGTACAGATGGTGTGACATATCACATAACACATTTTTCTCCAGTTAATGATAAACTAGAAGCTTTCTTAATATGGTAGAACTATATTACTTAGTTAAAGATCAAAGCAAAACACATAACTATTGGAATGTGCCCTAATTTGCTAGAATATATACACAATTTAAAATACCCCACAACCAACTAGTCAAAGAATAATGTATCATTAGTTCTGTAGTCATTGTAGATAAATGTACATCTCTTATTCAGATTCAAAAAAAGCAATCTAGCCTTCTTGAGAGTCTTCACAGTGCCTCCAATACTTCACTGTCAGTCATTGGGGTTTTGTTGTTCTCCCGCCCTGGCAGGGGGTTGGGCT
>NW_017728992.1:76379293-76384660 GCF_001723915.1 Gavialis gangeticus | reverse complement strand
AGTAAGGAGTTCCCCATTGTGTAAGTGTGCTGCTGGTTTTAGTCCGCAGGACTAAAACACAAAATAGACATTATCAGGAATGGGTAACAGACAGCAAAACTGCAGAAGAAAGGATAGTCTGAGTAATGAAACATCAAGACCATTAAGGAAGATAGAGGGTCATTAACACCTGTGGGGAAGAAAGAGAGATTAACAGGAATCAGGGAGAAGTTAGTAAGCCATGAAGACAATTGATCCTTTCAGCCCTGCCTGAATAGAAATACTGCTACCTCTTCCCAGGCAGTTGGTTTTCAAGTCTGAGTAGAATAGGAATCAAAGGTAGATACAACTTCACTGGTGCATCCCACCTCTTGGATCCACTCCTGATGCTTACACAGCTCTATTCTCCATGTCCATCTACCTTCAGATACTTTCATGATTGGAACATGACTTGCAGTCACCCCAATCTAAGACCATAAAGATAAACATGAGCCTTCTATTGACTTTAATAGGTTTATGATTCAGGCCAAGGCTGGTATCATCAGCAGTTTGGTCTGGTTTATCTGTTTTAAAAGGCAAGATCTGAGAGAGTCTTATTGCAGAACAACCCAAATTTTGGAAGGTGATAGGTTCTTTCACTGCTACTGAGCTTATTTATGTTTGAATTTATGGTTAATATTCTACAGTAAAATATTTAAATATTCTTCCATAGTTTGAAGTTAATTCAGTAGCTATTGACCACATGTATATAGAGGCCAAGAGAACAGGCCTTATGAGGAGAGGCTGAGGCATGGGACTCTTCAGCCTGGAGAAGTGAAGGCTCAGGGGTGACTTGGTAGCAGCCCATAAGTATATAAGGGGTCTGCATCAGAAACTGGGAGAACATGTGTTCACCAGAGCTCCCCAAGGGAAGACAAGGTCTCTTGGTCACAAACTGCTGGAAGACTCTTTTAGACTGGTCATATGGAAAAACTTCTTTACCATTTGAGTCTCCAGAGTCTGGAATAGACTCCCCCCAGAAGTGGTGCAAACACCTACTCTGGATACCTTTAAGAAATGTTTGGATGCTTATCTTACCGGGGTGGTACTGACTCCAGCTGACTTCCTGTAATTCGGACCTGATGATCTAGCAAGGTCCCTTGCAGCCCAAATATCTATGAAATCTATGAAGTTAACATCCTCTAAGCCAGGGGTGGGCAATATTAATAGAAAATTAATATTTAGCTGCCCCTGGCTGCCTGTCATGAGGCCCTCAATGGCTTGCAGTAAATTCAGTAAGTGGCCCTCCACCTGAAATAATTTCCTGACCCTGCTCTAAGCAGTCTCTCTTTGTTAACCTTTCTTCTGCATTGAAGCATTAATGTACACACATGTAAATGAAGTTATGCAACTAAATCCACATTTGAGCACCTAAATAAAAGTGTAGATTGACTTTTACAGGACCTCAGCAGTTCCCACTGACTTTAGCGTAACCAGCTTTAGTGTGTACTTTTACAGCAATGATTTTCATCCTTGTTAGACTCAAGACACCCCTAATCAAATTGAAGACATCCCTCTGAAAATGCCATCTTAGTTTTCTTTTTCTTTTTTTTGTCTAGGGAAAAGTAATAGAATAATTCTTCTGTTGCAAATAAGAAGACAACAACTACTATGGGTTCCTGTTTGAACTCTCTGGGTTTTCTTGTGAATTTTCTTAGCACTATTAGGTAAAAAACACTGCATGGCACCCTTGAAAGGATCTAGGCACCTTATGGTGCTGCAGCAACCTAGTTAAGGATCACTGTTTTACAGTGTGTGCATCAAATATATTTAGCATGGATCCAGTTCCATCCTGAAAAAACTTATATTGATTTTAAATAAGCAACATGTATTCTCACTGATGTTAACATGAAAATTTGAGAATCAGAGTGCAATACTCTTTATACTAGTTTGCATGCCAATACCCAAAATGTTTCATCCAGTTCATTGCTAGTTCAATGCTGAGCTCCAATTTCTGATTTTTTAACAAATCAAATGATAAGGGCATGCTGCTTTATGCACAAGTTTAGGACTTTTTCCTCCCCCCCACATTTTTAAAAATTTTTTACTATGTTTGCTGCCAGCATATTCTTATAGTTTCTGGATCATATACTCTATATGGGTGCCCAACCCACAAAGCATAATGTTAGCTCTATGCTACATTCCTTGCCTAAGCAGTTATCAACATAAATCAAATCATTATTATTTTACATGGGAAATATTTTGATTGATCCTGTGTTTTGTTAGTGCTAAGGCATGTTAAAACATTAAATTTATAGTACAAAGATCTTCTGCACAATAAATATTATATAAAATGTACATTATGTTACACATATTTGACATGTTCAGTATATTTACCTATATAAATACTTAATATAACTAAGTAACAATACTTGGTATATCACATCCAATAACAATATTTGGTATAACACAACATATTAAACTTCTCCCCTCTGGTTTCCCATGAGTGGAAGGGGGGAATGGCTTGGGAAAGGGTGGAGCTCTGTAGGATCCTGGTGTATACATGTACAGAGTAGTGAAATCCTTTGAAATAGTACCCAATTCAAACAAGTACTATTCTGCAGCATTTCAGCCACTTTTGGAAAGTCTCCAAGGGCATGTACATTTTTATAGCTGGCCCTTTGAAATGTTTCAACTATTACTTCTCTGCCCCAACCCTCACATACCACTCTTTTTATTGTAGGTAACAATCTTTAAAGGTTTTTTTTTTTAATATCTGCAAATATTTAGACTGAGGAAATTTTAGGACAAATAAAAGCCTTAGAAAAGAGATCATTGATAGTAATCAAGATAAACTGGGAACTAGCAGAAAGTCAGTATTTCTACATTTCTAGAAAAAAGAGTTTAACTTCAAGTTTTATTCATCCTGAAAGAAAGTTAGTATTTGGCAAAAGGATGACTTCATACCGACTCAGTCCATTTCAGATATGAAGCATCATTTACATGCTGGAACACACTATTTTCACTATCTTATGAAGAAAAAGACAAAACTGCTAATTAACTCATATTGAAAAAATCTGTAAGATTTGGTATGCATACTAAATCTCAAGCCCGGATTTCAGATGCCTCTTCAGACAAGAATAGGAAGGGAAAGGGCACTAGGGATCCCTTCCCCAAGTGCTCTTATGAATGCAGAGAACTATTTATTGGCTGCAAATATGAGGTGGAGCTGAGTAAATGTTTCCTGCACTGGGTCCTGAACTCAAATCCAATAAGCTCAATGGACAACTCTAATTGAAGCTGCGATCAGGCTTCTAAAAAGGATATGCACACAAGGAAGATCCTATAGCTTTTCAACCTGTGCACCAGGCTATGATGACAGAGCAATGTACAGATATAGTAAATACAACAATGCTTACTAAACTTACCTATGTATCCATGGAGACACTGTGATTGACACAGACTAGGCTTTAGGCAAAAATTTTTTGGAATATTAGATATTTTTCACCCTAAAACAAGCACTGCTAGACAAACAATGGCATGGATTTACCAGTCATCTATGTAAAAACACCCTTCTTAAAAATGTGGTTTTCTATAGTATTCATAGAAGTTTATAGGCTCTTTTATCCCTAATTATATGAATTTATATTTTTGGTATTATAAACTACACATACAGTAGTAAAATAGTACAGTAAGAACAGCTTAAGTATTTTTTTTCTCTCCTAGCCTATCATTTTGTGACATTGTTGACTGTAGCAGGGCACTGAGGTGCCTGCTACTGGTGAATCAGTAAGTAGGGAGCCCAACTGCTGGTTGCCAGGGTAACCAGGGGAAGTCAGCTGACTGAAAGGGGCAGGGCCTGGCTCTTATATAACTCCCAGGCTGAGGCCAGGCAGGCAGTTCCTGCTGGCAGCCCTGCTGGAGTGAATAATGAGGAGAGGCCAAAAACTGCGGGTATGGCCTGAGATTGGGGATGGATGGAACATCTCTGATGTGGCAAGAGGAAAGTTGGAGCCAGATGGCTTAGAGTTACGTTATAGCCAAGGGGCTTGTGTTTTGTTTACTGTTTGACTGGAGGATCGGGTGAGGCTAGAAGGGGATAGAGGAGGCCTCATAGGGGAGCCACGACAGTGTGGGAGCCCCAGCCCTGAGCGTGGGCAGCGGGAAGCCCCAAGCACAGGCACTGTGAGAAGCCCCAGAGCAAGGGGGCACCGAGAATGATGAAGGCCGCAGACAGCCTGAGCGCCAGAGGGCACCGAGAGTGATGAAGGCTGCAGCTAAGACTGAACAATGTCTGGTAGATCTGCAAGGCTTGGGGCGTGATACAGGGGTGGTTGGAGCCACGCATAGCCCATAAGGCTGGGGTGTTTGGAACCCCGTTATATAAACAAGGATCGGGGTAGCAGGAACCGTGACCAGGAGAACAAGAGGCAACCTCCCTTTAACTTTTATAAGATCAAGACATGGAGGGAGAGAACGAGGGTGCTTTAACCCAAACTTGGCATGGTAGGGGGTACTAGGGGAGAGCATGGCAACCCTAGGTCGTTTCCCCCGCCTGGTACATTGACCAAATTCTGTACGGAGAATAAACAGTTAAAGATATAATCTTGGAGCTGGGAAAAGTATTTGTTTAGCTGCTTCTTTCTTTATTGTATTTATTCTAGTGGCTCCCATGAATAATTCAGAATGTTTTAGGATAGTCTAGAGAAAATATATTCTTTTAAGAGGTTTATTTCTCAGACATTCTTTTAAGTGAGTCAGATGGCAAGAAACTTTAAAAAAAGCAGATCTATAAATATAGAATAATTTTCTAAATACTAATTCATTCAATATTAGGCAATGCTATATTAATACAAAAAAACCATCAAATCATGATTCCATTTCCTTTTTTTTTTTTAATTGTGTCTGCATAATTTATTTTTGCTAAAAGATTATTTTAACTTCTAACACTAATTTCTACCAAAAGACTGAAAGAGTTCAGATGAGGAGTACAATACAATTATGCCAAATTATGCCAGGCTGTACGTTCACCGAAGTAAATCTATAACAGTAAACGACCTTTCTAAAAATCCATTGAAACCACCCTAATGTGTTTGTTGATCTTTTATTCCTCCTGTCAGTTAAAAGGAGATATCTAATCATTTTACAGCGTTGACCAACAGCAGAAGCAGTAATCTTCAATCCTGAATGATGATGAATATATTGTATCTAGAGAAGTCAAAAGATTTAGATGTCTCTCTTGCTCAAATAGTTACTATTTTCATTTTATCCATAAATCAGGGCTATCTTCCCTCCATCAAAATTTCACTTAATTGCAAGTTCAAAAACTTTGGAAAATGTAATCCCAGAATCCATGGAAAAATGCAGCTGGTACCACTCACAATGCTTAGTTCATGAAAATGATGGACC
>NW_017728992.1:76371637-76374293 GCF_001723915.1 Gavialis gangeticus | reverse complement strand
GGAATCCATGGAAAAATGCAGCTGGTACCACTCACAATGCTTAGTTCATGAAAATGATGGACCACAAATCTCTTCATTAGGAAAAGTTTCAGAATATTAGACATTGGAGAATATGTGACCTGAGCAAAATCTCATGAGAGTCTTTCCTCATATATTTTCTATGCCAGTCTTTATGAGCTAAAGGGTGGCATTTAGATAGGTGTCTAAGAGCTGATCTTACTCCCACTGACATCAGTGGCAAAATGTACTCCCCCTATGGTCCCCTAAATCTAGAAATCTTTTCTTTCCTAGCTTCAACAGGAGCAGAGAGTGTCCCTGGCATAAGACGGAGAGAGGATTTCATAGTTTTTAGGGTCGGCAGGGACCTAATTAGATCATTGAGTCCGACCCCATGCCCTGGGCAGGAAAGAGCGTTGCAGTCAGATGACTCCAGCCAGGTGTTTGTCCAATCTCCTCTTAAATACCTCCAAGGAACGGCATAGCACCACCTCCCTTGGAAGCACATTCCACATTTTGGCAACCTCCACTGTAAAGAATTTTTTCCTGACGTCCAATCTAAATTTGCCCTCCTTCAGTTTGTGGCCATTATTTCTAGTTACCCTGATGGGCACCCTGGTAAACATTGTATATCTTATTTCCTGCTGTCCCCCACAATGAGCTTGTAGACAGCCACGAGATCACCTCTCAGCCTTCTCTTGTGGAAGCTGAAGAGTTTCAGGTCCCTCAGTCGGTCCTCAGGGTTTTCCCTGTAGGCCTTTAATGAGACGGGTGGCCCTCCTCTGAACCTTTTCCAAGTTATCTACCTCCCTCTTGAAGTGCAGTGCCCAAAACTGGATGCAGTACTCCAGCTGTGGCCCCTGACCAATGCTGCATAGAAGGGAAGTATCACCTCCTTAGACCTGTTTGTGATGCACCTAATTATGCAAGAAAGAGTGTGGTTCGCTTTACTTATTACTTCATCGCATTGACGACTCATGTTAATTTTGGAGTCGACTATGACTCCGAGATCCCTTTCCGCAGTTGTGCTACTTAGAATGGTACCTCCCAGGCTACAGGTGTGTGTTGATGATTCTTCCTCCCTAGGTGCAACACATAGCACTTATCCTTGTTAAATGGCATCCTATTCTGTTTCACCCACATCCCCAGCCTGTCCAAATCCACTGGGATTCACTCCCTTTCCACTAGTTTGTTTACCTCCCCCCATAGTTTGGTGTCATCTGCAAACTTGGGCAGAGTGATTTCTACTCTCTCGTCCAAGTCCCTAATGAAGATATTGAATAGTACTGGTCTCAGGACAGAGCCCTGGGGGATTCCACTGCCCACGTTTCTCCAAGCAGAAACTGACCCATCCACCACCACTCTCTGGGTGTGTTCCATAAGCCAATTTTCCACCCACTGGACTATGTAATAATATACATTGCAACTGTTTACTTTGTTTATGAGAACTGGGTGTGACACTGTGTCAAAGGGCTTTTTAAAAACTAAGTAAAAAAAATCTACTTCTATTCCTTTATCCAAGCATTTTGTGACCCGGTCACAAAAAAAATAAATAAAACAGATTAGTCGGGCAGGATCTGCCTGCTATGAACCTATGCTCATTGCCCCTTAGCATTATTATATTTTATTTTTCTACTATGTGGATATGGATTCTTGTGTCTGCTTAGGTTGAGAAGGGTGTTTAACCTGGATGAGTACGCTAAATACCTGAGTGTTTTAAAAAGGTAGCAACAACATTGCTATCTTGAATGTTTGGGGTTTTTTTTTTAATGAAGGCCATATTTTTCATTAAATTTAATATTCTCCAAGAACAGTTATTGCTAACTTAAAATGTATCCAAACCTCTAAAGAAGTTTGGATTTGTTTCAAGTTTGGGTCAAAGATGCTTGCCAGTTATTTTGTCTAAACACAGCTTGCCTTATCCTAAATTAAACACCCTCTCTCAATTAAATTACCAACAGATAGATGCCATAGCAATGACCATAAATCATAAGGTTAATAAATAATAGCAATCTGGTAATAGAAAGAGTACTTGTAGAATATGGGATCAAAAGGTGTCAATAGCTACTGAAGGTATACAATGAATCTTAGCATATACTATCCCTAAAGCCTCTACAAACATGTCACATTTAGTAGGCTCTTCTTTGAGAAAGAAAGCCTGTACAATTGGCTTTGCCTATTTGATTTGCATTTTATGTTGGGGTGTGGAGGAGGTATGAATGGACACATACGTGCTGACAGAGTTCCAGAGTTGTAGTTAAGAAGCAATCAGTCTTAGAAGCCTAAAGAAATTTTCTCCTGTCATAGTACCATAAACACAAACAAAATCCCAAACTACCTATTTTGAGTTCTTACAAATAAAATGCATTTCTTGGCTTTCTGGCATGTTTGTTTCATAGTTTCTAGAGTTGGAAGGGACCTGAGCAGATCCTCGAGTCTGACCCCCTGCCATGGCAGGAAAGAGTAATGGGGTCAAACAACCCCAGCAACGTGTACATCTAGCCTCCTCTTAAAGACCCCAAGGGTACCAGCCAGCACCACTTCTCTTGGAAGTTGGTTCCAGATCCTAGCTGCCCTGACTGTGAAGTAGCGCCTCCTGATATCTAGCCTAAATCTACCCTCAGCCAGTTTGTGACCGTTATTCCTAGTCACTCCTGGT
>NW_017728992.1:76370562-76371498 GCF_001723915.1 Gavialis gangeticus | reverse complement strand
CCACATCCCTCCATGTCAAAAATGACCCAACCACTACCACTCTCTGGGTGCAGCCCTCCAGCCAGTTGGTGATCCATTTGACTGTGTAGGTGTTGACACCACAGTCCCCAAGTTTCTTAATGAGAATGGGGTGAGAGATAGTGTCGAAGGCCTTCTGAAAGTCCAGAAAGACTATGTCCACTGCTACCTCTGCATCTAAGGATTTGGTGATCAGGTCATAGAAGGTCACCAGGTTGGTCTGACAGGACCTCTAATGAACCCGTGTTGGTTGCCCCTAAGCATAATCTCCCCTGCTGGCCCCTCGTGGACATGTGCCAGAATAATTCTCTCAAAAAGCTTACCCAGGATTGAAGTAAGACTAACTGGCCTATAGTTCCCCGGGTCCCCCTTCCCTCCTTTTTTGAAGATGGGAACCACATTGGCCCTCTTCCAGTCCTCTGCCACCACACCAGAGCACCACAAATGCTCGTAAAGCTGTGCCAGGGGTCCTGTAATGACCTTGGCTAATTCCCTCAGTAATCTAGGGTGGAGATCGTCCAGACCATTCCCTCAGTAATCTAGGATGGAATACATCCAGTCCCTCCAGAAGTTCCCTAACTAGATCCTCAGTAACCCTTGGCCTAGGTGCACCTCCTCTGGGGTCTAAGGGGGGCCCAGAGTGTGGGGGTGGCTGTTCCAGTGCCTGCTCAGGAAAATGGAGGCAAAGAAATCGTTAAATAGGTTAGCTTTGTCGTCTGGTGTCACAACCGAATTTCCTAGCGTGTCTTGCACGGGCCTCATGTTACCCGGAACCTTCTTTTTGCCCCCTATGTATTTAAAAAAGGACTTCTTGTTGTCCTTGATCCAGGAAGTTAGTCCCAATTCTATTTCCTCCTTGGCCTTCCTGACTCCCCCCCCCCACATCCCCAAGCAACCGCAGTATAATCCTCCCTGGTG
>NW_017728992.1:76360623-76365562 GCF_001723915.1 Gavialis gangeticus | reverse complement strand
TTGGCTAATTCCCTCAGTAATCTAGGGTGGAGATCGTCCAGACCATTCCCTCAGTAATCTAGGATGGAATACATCCAGTCCCTCCAGAAGTTCCCTAACTAGATCCTCAGTAACCCTTGGCCTAGGTGCACCTCCTCTGGGGTCTAAGGGGGGCCCAGAGTGTGGGGGTGGCTGTTCCAGTGCCTGCTCAGGAAAATGGAGGCAAAGAAATCGTTAAATAGGTTAGCTTTGTCGTCTGGTGTCACAACCGAATTTCCTAGCGTGTCTTGCAGGGGCCTCATGTTACCCAGAACCTTCTTTTTGCCCCCTATGTATTTAAAAAAGGACTTCTTGTTGTCCTTGATCCAGGAAGTTAGTCCCAATTCTATTTCCTCCTTGGCCTTCCTGACTCCCCCCCCCCACATCCCCAAGCAACCGCAGTATAATCCTCCCTGGTGGTGGCCCCTCCCTTTCCAACTTTCAACTGGAATGCAAAGTCCAAGTATGCACTGAACAAAAATGTAACGGTTATAACTCACTGAACCCCCACACCCCAAAATGTTCAAACTTCATCAGCTGTATTAACAATCAAAAAATTTAGGTAGGCAAATGTTTTGTCCTTGAAGCAAAATGTTTACATAATTAAGAAAAGGCATTAATTGTTTGGTGGAATACTATAATTGAGGTGTGAAAATGCATTCACTGCACCCAGTGTACTGGGAGCAGCATGTACAGCTGTTTGCTGCTGCCAGAAGCAGCATGGGGAGCCTGACATAAGTAACTAAAGGTGAAAGGAGGGGCTGGCCGGTCTGCAGAGAGTGTAGCCTGGTCAATAGACAGGAAGGTGGAAAGATGGGGAGCTAAAAACGGCCCAAAGGCTGTGCTGTAAATGTGTGCAGGCATTCATTAAATCAGGTTAGCTTATTCCTAGATTGGTCTATCCCCTTCTTGAACTAAAGCTACTGCACATCCTGAGATGTACTAATTTATATTGGGAGCAACATTTTTTGGCTGAGTTAAACCCTCCAAATGCCTGCATGTTTCGGCATTTAGATCCATCTAACTTTGGTTAGGTCAATCCAAATGTAAAACCTGTATAATTCCCTTGAATAGCCAAGTAGAAATTAATATTGGCTTTGCATATATATCTATATTCGACAGACATGTTGGGTTTAAAGCTGAACAGATGATTTCTGCATTATATTCAATACACAGGCAAATAATTACACTTCAACAAACGTTTAGCAATAAAACTTCTTTCACTGATGTATGCCTTTTAAAAGACGTGGTAGGGTAGACCCTAAGGCAATCAACTAAGTTTTCCTACTATCATTATAAGTACATGAAGTCTTTACACATTAAGGTCACAGTTCTTAAATAAGATTTGCACATTGCAAATGTCTAGTTATGAATTCATGAACTGGAAATGTGCAGTCATAAAATTTACCAGTCCCACAGCTCAGCATTTGTAATGTTTGAATCTGAGAAGATTTACGAAGTTGTATAGTAGTTGCTAGCAGATGATGTCATCTGCCAATTTCACATAATGTTGGATTTTCCTGTTTTAAAGCCACAGCTGTCTATGTTTAATGAATAATACCAGAAATGTGTATAAATTCTGCACAGGTTGGCAGGGCTATTAAGTGCCAAATAGAAGTTCAGGCACATCTTTTTATTATCTTGACAAAAACATGACCAAGTACTCTCACACTATACCTCTCCAACATCTAACCGAGTACTGTATGCCTCTAATATCTACTATCTCCATAAATCTTAAGCATGGTAGCATTCTTAGCCTTAATAAACTGTAGCCCTAATGTATCACATGTCTGACTAGCTGATCCATCAACTCGGCTAAATGCTAATGCTGGGAGGGACTACTTCTCCTTTCATCTTGATATGCCTTCAAATCAGTGGCTCCATCAAAAATGAACACATCATATGTGCTGATTAGCAGAAGCCCACTTTTGATTTTCCTTTCTTCCCTGTGTTAAACAAATATGCAAGGGTCTGATCCAAACAAAGCACTCAGATGCTTTATGGGGCAATAAGTAGAATTTCAGTTCCTATGAGGGTGACCCATAACATTCCAGAAAAACTGCTTAGCATCAACTTTAACAAAACTGTAGGTTTGGTTAATGTGCATGCCTGTACGTAGTGTAACCTTGGCTAAGTTTAGCATGCTGATTCTAAGCCCAACCCATAAAAGCCCCTTCCACCTACAGCACAAAATCAATGTCCCTGTACTCTCATCATTAGAAGGGCCTTATTTCAGACTTAAAAACTGCACTAACCCACACTGAGACTATTTGATTTAATGAAAGAGATGGCCATTAAAAAACATGCAAGATAGTGATAGTGATGTCTACTCTTTTATAATGCTCAAGAAGTTAGAGTGCTCACCCAGGAGGTGGGAGATCTGGGTTAAATACCCTTCTCAGTGTAGGCATATACAATGATCCATATCCCCCTTCTCTCTTAGGGCAGGTGCACTCTTCGTTCCTGTTGAAGTTGAGAAAGAAAATAATTCTAGATTTAGGGGGCCAAAGGAAAAGTAGGCAAGTAGGTCTTTGTAGCCTACATATAAGGACACTCCCCTGAGTGAGAAACAAGGACACCTATTCCCTACCTGTTTTCTTCCATCTTCAACTGGAGGGGTTGAGAGAAGGACCCATTGTTTTATTTAGTTTTACTTGATTGATAACACAGTTGGGAAAAAAAAGTTTAATTTCACACTGTCTCCTGTATATATTTTCTACAGTGACAATTCATGTGAATTAACATCAACCTCTAATTTTATTGAGTTTCAAATCAACCCAAACAATCAAAACTATGCTCTTCTGAAAACATAATGTACTTCTTTTCGGAGTCTAAAGCTCACATTGTATGACTTGTTAAAAATGTCTGCTATATTTTATTCCTTTCTTCTCCTTCTCATCTTTCTCCTATATAACAAAGGGGAAAATCCATTAAAGTTATATTCAGTATAACACTCTACGTTCTATAAATGTAGGTAACATTTTCAAGATGTTGGTCTTTCCTTTGAAAGGAACTAATAATGTGATGTACATAGATGCAACAGAGATTGGAATAATATGATTCACAAGTGTGGATACTAAGTTAATTTTAAGAATGCTTTATAGAAGATCTGTAAATGAAATGGCAGGCAAGAACGAATATAGCTCACAAGATATAATGTGTACTGTCACTTGGCCCAGTATATAATGTGTCCTTAACACATGGCTGTACAGACCACTTTAAAATCATTAGTTTAACTTTCACTATTCCCCTGTTCAAAATGATTGCCCATATTAACCACAGCTGTCATCTTTACAAGCCCTTAAATTTCTGTTCTTGTTAAAGTTTTGCACTGAAAAGAACTGAGCAGAAATTTTCTACCCAGAATGGCCCTTTTTTTCCATAAAACCAAATGAGCAAAACAAAACAAAAACATCCTAATTGACTATGCATTTCTAAGAAAATATTCTATTTAACTAAGAAAAGAAACCCCTCCAATACTTTTCAGATAAATAAAAGATGACTGTTTCTTAATGGTTGTACATGCATACAAAAAGCCAGAAACCAACAGATACTAGGCTTAATCAACTGGAAGTTTTTAATCAAAAAATAATTTGGCACTCTCTTTTAAATCTGGAAGAACTCTGTAGTGTTTAACACTGAAATGAAAGTATTTCTAAAGATTTTTAGGTCATAATCAGGCAAATCAATCTAAGATGAGGCCTCCAAGCCTACAAAGTAATGTGACATGTTTCAATTTATTTATTTGTAATGCAAATCTTGGCTTTTGATACATGGCCAGCTTCCAGGTAATCCATTTGGACAGTAGTCCAAGCCATTCTTCTTCTCTCTCTCCTAAATAAATATTTAACTACCTTAGCACCATATATACTAGAAAATGTATGACTAAGCTGACTCCCTCCACTACAAATATATTTTCTTCTTCAGTTCTGCCATCCGCCTCTCTCAACAATTCTTTTTATCCAACTTAATTGAACCCCTCACCAGATCTTTTCAACCTCTACAACTCCACCTTTCATTTTTCTCTTTCTTCCTCCACTCATTCTTTTCCATACAAGATCTCTCTTATTTATTTTAGAGGAGATCATCAAAACCTGATATAATCCTGACATTCCCCTCCCTTCTCCCTCTGAAACTCTCCCACACTTCTCCATTGCCATAGTCACTTTCTGGCCTATTTCTAAAGTTCCTTCCTAAATTGCTTCCAGCACTTGACCTCTCCTACCTCAGTGAAACTGCTCTTGCCAACATTTCTAATGATCTTTTCCAGAGCTAATGCTAGGAACAAGTCTCATCCTCTATGACTGGTTTATCCACCTTAACTGTTACCCTCATATCAAAGGACTGCTGATGCTAATCCACCTTTGATACCAGTCATTCTTTATAAATCTTGCCCTCTTTTACTTTACATAACCTCCCACCTCTCCTTATTATGATCTGAGTAATCTCATCCTAAATACAAATGTAACTACCTTCTTTATTGCTGAAGACATACAATATGGACTTACATGTTTACATCAGTGAATTTACGTAGTCCTTCACCAGCACATCTTTCCAAGTTCCTAAACAATACACTTCTCTCAAATGCCCTCTCAAAGGAATAAAAAAATCAGCATATAAAACCAGCCCTAATCATTAATTCTTGTCTAGTGGCATTAAACGTGTTCATATAAATGAAAGTTACAAATAACCTAAGTCACTTAGTCCTTCCAGCAAACATTTTGGGAGACACAATAAAGGATTAAGAAAATCATATATATTGCTTTATAAAATCTAAAATGATCATGTACTTCTCTAATATAATAGCTAAGATGTAAAGGCTCTAGACCTCTGTTTTGAATACTTATAGCTTAGATATTCTTCAATATTCATATTGAATATTTGGGTGCATCCACACATGCAAGCACATGTGCTTGCAGCA
>NW_017728992.1:76355968-76359811 GCF_001723915.1 Gavialis gangeticus | reverse complement strand
TGTAAAATACCCCAAAATCCATGTTCCTCCACAATTAAAAGAAAAGACCATTATATATATAGAAAGAGCCACAGAGCCAGCAATCAGTTAGGAAATATTTTATTGATATATCTACTGTGTTAAAGACCTTGGAAGCCTACCAGTGTCTCTATCATCATAATAAAATGAATTCAAAATACCTAAATTTTGCTGTTTGCCTTTGGTTTTCTTACCATAGAACAATTAGAGCTCCCTGTGACCCCTTCACTAATCAGGATGTGGGGACAGCTGCCCCTGCAGCCACAGCTCCTGCCAGCAGGTCTCATCCTGTCTGGCAGCTGGGCACGCAGGGTGTGTGCATGTAGGGGGGTGTGGCGGGAGGGGGGGGGGGGCCATGAGGTGTGTGGGTAGGTATGCATGGATTGTGGGGGGACTGTGGTGGAGGGCTGCTCAGGAGGCATGGGTCCTCTGCTCCCCGCAGGGCGCGGACCCTCTGCACTGCTCACGGACTGCCCTGCCCCACAGGGCTACAATCTCCCCAACAGGGGTCACATGGCCCCTGCAGGAGCTACCACCTCCCTATAGGGCCCATGTGCCCCACCTCTGCTTGCTCCCCAAGTCCCCCAGACTGCTGCCCTGCCTGACCCCATCCCCTGGTGGCTCCTGAAGTTACTCCAATGGCTGCTCTGCCCAGCCTCACCTGTCCTTGCACTTCCAGACCCTTGATGGCTGCCCCAGCCTCCTGGCAAAAAAAAAAAAAAAGCCCTGCATTCACCAGCAGTAGCAGCTGCTGTCAGAGTCACTGGGGCCTCATGGAAGAGTCACTTCCCCCCCCCCCACACACACACACACACACAGCATGGGGCAGTGGGGATCAGGACTGGCCCAGGCCACCTGGCACCCACACTGCCAATGCACCATCATCATGTAGGTGCAGCGCGGGTTGGCAGAGCACCACACAGCTCCACACACTGTCAGGCAGCTGGGGTCACTGAAGCTGTCACCCGGGGCCCAGTATCACTCAGTCTTAGTGGTCCCAACTGCCCAACAGTGCACAGAGCCACGCAGCACCCTGCCAACCCCAGCTGCACCCGTGCAATGAGGCAGTGGGAGTGAGGGTGCCAGGTGGCTAGGACTGGTCCTCACTGCTCTCTCATGTCCCACGCTGTGAAGTGGGGAATCTGCCAAGAGGCCCCAGTGACCCTGATGGCAGCTGCTACCGCCAGTGAATTTGGGGCTTTTTTTTTTGCTTTTTTTTTTTGCCAGAATGATGGGGCTGGGCGAGGCAGCCATGGCAGGGGGAGAGGGACTGGGGGCATGGCAGGGGATGAGGCCAGGCAGGACAGTGATTAGGGGGGCTCAGGGTTCTGGCAGGGGTCCCCCCATTGGACCCCACCCCCTCCACCCCCTACTCACCAGCACGGAGCCCGGGTCCAGCTGCCTGCCCTGGGGCAAGGGCCAACCATAGAGACACCCTCGCTGGCTACCAGTGTCTCTGCAGAGGACCTGAGCCTCTGGTTGCTTCAGAGCCCCGCTTTTTCCCTGGGGTATTTTTTTGACTCCTGAATATCCAGGGGTCTAATTTTGCCCCCGCACTGCAAATCTGCAGCGCAGAAAAACTTTTTTTTTGTTTTGTTCTCCCATGTGCCTCTTGCAGTGTCTCAAAGGGCTTTGAGATGCTGCAAGAGGCACATGCACGCTTATTTGGACATGGCCTCTTGAGTTCAAGAATGCTGGGGGGGTGGGAGGGGAGGGACAAAAAGAGACAGAGAGAAAAGTAAAATAAATGCCAGCCAGGATGCAGAAGTCCAGCATTTTGTGGGGTGGGTGTAATTTTATTCTATTTTTACAGAGCGCTTATTATTGGAAAGACTAACTGACCATTTAATAATATAGTAGAATCCCCTAAAATAGTATAAGGAACCATGGCTAAATTGCTACTTTTCAATATGAAGGACAATTCTTAAGTAACATAGACATTACAGCTTTGAAACAAGACATGTATAATCTTTCAATATAAACATGCCAAACAAACTCCCATTCAAAAAGGAGAAAACAACAGAATATATATACACATGCACACACTTAACCCGATTTGCTTTTCTAACAGTCCCCCCATCTCCCTCCTTCCTTCCATTCACTGAATAGATTGGTTGAAAGTGCTAGACAGAGTTCCTCTCCAACATTTTATCTTAAACCCTCCCCAGGTCAGCCTTGTCCCCTTGTTCTCCACTGAAAGAACTTCTCAAATCTCTAAAGAACTTTTCCCAGCTAGGGCTCCTAATCAGTAATCTGTCCCCATTTTTTCTTGATCAGTCAGTTGCCTTCAATCTTCTGTTTTTCCCCCCTACTTCCCCAGTTGCTTCTTCATTAGCTTATTCTAAAGATTGTCTTGATCTCCCCAACTTTCTGTAGGGTCCAACAGGGAGCTACCCTTGGTTAAATCCTCTTTCCCTGAATGACCATATCTTTAGAGAAATTACCAGGTAGATTAACAAGTGCAGGAGCAGGTTCATAATATCTGTATTTGAAAACCATGGTAGGATTTGGCCTCTAGTGCAGACTTCTGTATATCTGCATTTCATTAAAAGAAAACCTGAATACATAGAATAATATTGGGAGCAACAAGGACATATACTTTAATTTATTCTCTGCCCTTTCTTTCCCTCCCTGAATATGTTTCCATGGCTATTTGAATGTAGGCGAGGGAAACATATCAATGTAGATTTGATATTTATATCTGCAAGAGTTTATATTTGCAATTTGGGAGTGCTATTTCCTAAACACAATGTTCCATTTAATTTATACATGTAACAAAACCAAAACATTTCCTGACTCATTAGTGGCAACTGTTTCCTGCGTCCAGGTGTAAAACAGAAAGGTCTCTAGTGTCATTAATTAACAACTAAATAACCTTGGGATTGTCATAGCCTGTATGTGATGCAGAGTGGCAATGTAATTAAAATGATATGATGTGCTATTTGTAGAGACTGCACAGAGAGCTGCAACCAGATTAACTACATGACTTGCTCACACTGCCCACAATAAGTTATGCTGCTCTAAATAATTGCCAAAATTTAGGTCTAACGCAGACTTTCTACAGAATATATTGGCTCTGACCAGATTAAGTACCTAAATTAATAGACTCACACTGACTGTGCCTACAAATAGGAAGTCCCTTGCAATATAAAAATACAAGAAAGGTGAACATACCATGCAGAGTACAACACAGGCAAAACTGAATTCAAATACTACCCACCAAAGTGTTTGCAATTCTATCTAACTTGATGTCATCTGGTTCAACCATAAATACAATTTTTAGAGGTCTAGGTCCATCGCTGGATAGTAGACAAGATAGTTAGGGAGTCCAACCTTCAAATTAAGACCATCACATTTTCTGAATGCTGGAAACTAGAAAGGAAGAGGGGCAAGGGACAGCACCTACATAAATACTCTTATCTTCAGCATCTATTCCCTGTCACTGAGGTGCAGGATAGTGGCCGATATAGACCTGTGGTCTAAGCTAGTATGGCATTTCCTACCATCAAATTTCTAAAGGTATGTCAGCACTATCAAAGGACCATACAAAATAGTACTTCAGTAAAACACTGCACAACTGTTTCAAATACAGTACAACCTAAAATGAATATAATGAAGTCACTCCTTAGTAGCTCAGGATGTACACCTATAACTATATTTCAGGCGACCTTACATATTTTCAGTACATAGAACATACTGCACTTCACTGTAGCAGTCCACAGCATGGTCTTTTGATGATACAGATATGCCTTAAGGCACAGGGGTGTGATAACTATCTGAAGGCTAATCAGCAGCAAAATAAGATTAGAACTCAGGACCCCCCCC
>NW_017728992.1:76354183-76355913 GCF_001723915.1 Gavialis gangeticus | reverse complement strand
TGAAGGCTAATCAGCAGCAAAATAAGATTAGAACTCAGGACCCCCCCCCTCCCTGATTCTTCCCAAAGCTGTGCCCTGCTTCTGCAGTCCACACATAATGCAATACCAGCCATTGCAGTCTTACAGAATCAGAGAATGTTTCTATTCTTTATTGTTAGAAGCAGCTTGGGCAAAATAATTTGGCACCCTCCCTCAGCAAGTGATGTTTCAGCACATTCAATGAAAAAATAAAAGTATGAGTGAAACAGGAGGTGGGAGAGACCCTCTTGTATTTCAAGCAGACCCACATACCTGCAGTTTTCTTTCTTGTCAATGGTCTTATTTTAAGGAAAGGTACTGAAAGGTTTAGGGGAGAATGTGGTAACAGTTATGATGCTGGAACCATCCATTCCCCTGCCTATAAAAAGAAACAAAGACATTTAAGCTCCTTGTAACAAAAGAGAAGGAAAAAATAGAATGGATTTCCAGAAGTGGAAGCTGTGTGAAACCTGTTTAGTTGGTCTTTGTCACCAACCCCACGCAGCACTGTGATTAAAAAGCTTAAAAGACAGGTATAAATCATGGAAAGGAAAACTGTCAAGTGTGACATTGTTAAGATGAACATAAGCCAAGAGAAAACTAAATTATGTCTTGGCACTTAGGTTAAGGCTTTTCTGATCATGTACATCTAAAAGAGACTCTACAACAAAATAAGGATGGTTTCCAGATGAATGTGTTGGGGGAGGGGGGGAGCCAACCAGAAAGTTTCACAAAGAGTTTTGAGATAAATAAAAACTAAGTGGACAGATGGGAATTTTAAGTGCCTGAATATTCTGTAGATCTATAACCTACATCAGGGATGGCCAACTTGTGACCTGCACAGGCCACATGGGTTATTCTGTGGTTTCTGGGCTCCCATTCAGCTGCCATTCCCCCACTGCTCTGACTACAACAGCAACTAAGGGCTCCAGGCTTCCCCTCTCTCTCCTTTTTGCCTTCACCCCTTGGACAGCAAACAGTGCAGCATCATGGTCCACAGCCTGGGGAGCTAGGGAGGGGGCTAGGGGACCACACTCATGGCACAGTGCATGGGGAGTACCTGCACACAGCACAGTTCAGTGCAGCATGGCACTAGGGCTGTGCGTTTGCATGCAACATGGCGCAACTCAGTGTAGAACAGTGGCTCCCAACCCCTTTTTGCTGCAACCCTAAATCCAGGTAGCGATCCCCACTCCCACCACCAACTCACTCATGCCCAGCAAAGCCAGCAGAACCCAGGCTGGGCCAGGATCGTGGGCGAGGCAGCGGTTGTGAGAGCTGTGCAGACCATACACAAGGAGAACCCTGCAGGTGGGAGAGGCAGAGTGAGGGATGGACCCCCCATGATCCCTACTTGGGTCACGCCCCAAGGTTGGGAGCCACTGATTTAGAGGAACCACTGCCTGCTAGAAATCACCATTCAGCTCAAGGTGGCAAAGGCAAGCAGTCAGGTGGTGGCCCTAGATTTTAGGAGGGCAAACTTCAACGAGCTAAGGAGGATAGTTGGAGAAGCACTGAAGTCTCAGAGGGGAGGGGAGCCGGGTGTCCAAGGGGAGTGGTCGCTCCTTAAGGAGACGATCCTCCAAGCCCAGAGGAAGGTAATCCCCAGGAGGGTCAAAGGGGGCAGGAGAGCATATAAGCCTCCATGGCTCACTAAAAACATCCGGGAATGTCTCCTTGCCAAAAAGGAGGCTTACTCCCAATGGAAAGGA
>NW_017728992.1:76350902-76353682 GCF_001723915.1 Gavialis gangeticus | reverse complement strand
TGGGGGAGTCCCTGTTCCCCCGAGCACCGCAAGGAGTGACCAGGAACAATGGTCACAAGCTGGCGGAGGGAAGGTTTAAGTTGGACATCAGGAGGCGCTACTTCACGGTCAGGGCGGCTAGGGTCTGGAACCAGCTTCCAAGTGAGGTGGTGCAGGCTCCCACCCTGGGGGTTTTTAAGAGGAGGTTGAATGACCGCCTTACTGGGGTCGTTTGACCCCAGTACTCTTTCTTGCCATGGCAGGGGTTCGGACTAGATGATCTGCTCAGGTTCCTTCCAACCCTAGAAACTATGAAACTATGAAACTATTTGCACATGTCATGGTGCAGCATAGCAAGGGGCAGTGGACATTTGTACAGGGTGCAGGACAGTGAGATGGGATTGGGGGGAGGTGCATCTGTGCAGTGTGCAGCCTGGCCTGGTGCAGACTGCACAGCTTATGCCCGCAGACACTTACCAAGTTGGACATCCTTCAGTGCAGATCACATGTACAGAGTTATGCTGCGGCCAAAGGTTGAAGGATGATATAATGGTTGTCTACTCCTTTGGGGAAGGGGTGGGTGCCTTGGCGGTTTTTTTGTTGTTTTGGGTAGGTGCCCCTTTCTTTCTTCTTTTCTTTATAATTTTTCTCCTTGTCTCTCTTGCTAGTGGTATATTTGATCATACATAGACTCTTTTTCAGTAGACACCAAGCAGCATCTCACGTCTCCCTATATTGTTCAAAACAGATTTAGAGATGAAATCAGAGCACTCAGAGGGGCTACTCCATAAATTAAATAAAGTGAGGAACCATTTTTTACTAGAACTTAATCCCACACTTTGACTGTGTTTCAGACTTAGCAATTAGAATAATTGAGGGAGAAGAGATGGCAGCACTGTACCACAGACAGTGCCAGGAAAGACTGGGCAGCAGCAGAATTCCTATTGCTAGAGAGATGTGGTGAAAGTATTTACCTCGGTCCCAGGATATTTCCCTTCCATTCCCAGTGCCATCTCAGCCTTCCAGGCTGACTTTTGTTAAGAACAACTAATCTCTCTAGGCCTCATTTCCTTATTTGTAAAGTGGGTATCATGCCACTTTGCAAAGTCACAGGTATGGTTTGAGGCTATATTCACGTATACTATGACAATAAGCAACAAAGAAAGGCTTCTCAACAAGCAAACACTTACTTGCTCATCAATCCAGAAGTGGCTGCTTATCCTTAAGAAAGATAAGAAAAGAAAAGAAAAGAAAAGAAAGGAACAAGACAAGCAACAATCAATAGACAGGTCCTAGAAAGAGAGATTACTAAGGTGACAATCACATATATTGAATATATCCCCCTAGGTTGTGTGAAATTATTCAAACTCGAAGAACTTTTAAATGATGAAAAGCAAAGTAGACTCTTAAAGTATGTGTTTAGTTCCTGCTTTTCACTCCACTTGGATAATAAAGACAAGCAGATCACCTTTCATCAGTTTTTAAATAGTATTATGCTGAGATTTGGATGAAACATCACTGAAGGTGAGCCTAGCCACCTTTAGTTCAGGAGAAATGTAAGAGAGAACTTAAGAAATATGAGAAAAACTACCCCTTTTTGAAACAGGATAACTGAAACAATAATAGCCCCAATGCAAGTACAGCCAACTATCCTGGACTCCTCTTCCTCTCATACTGGGCTCCCATGAGTTCCCTGAGGAAGTCAAAGTCAGCTCTTCTGAAATCCAGGGTCCTTACTGTGCTGCTCTCCTTCCTTCCTTTCCTCATGATCCTAAACTCAACCATTTTGTGGTCATTGCTCCTCAAGTTGCCATCCACTACTACATTCCCCACCAATTCATCCCTATATACTGCTGTATCGCCCTCCCAGGAGTTGTCAAGGTGATTAAAGTCTCCCATGAGAACCAGGGCCTGGGAAACTTCCACTAGCTGTTTGAAGAAAGCCTCATCTACATCATCCTCCTGGTCTGGTGGTCTATAGCATACACCCACCACAATATCACCCTTGTTGCTCTCCCCTGTTACCCTAACCCAGAGATGTTCAACAGGCCTATCTCCAGTTTCATACTGGAGCTCTGAATAATCATACAGCTCTTTTATCTAAAAGCACAATTCCTCCTCCTCTTGTCCCCTGCCTATCTTTCCTGAACAGTTTATACCCATCCCTGACAATGCTCCAGTCATTATCCCAGGACTCTGATCAGACCCTGGATAAACCCGAAGTTTTACACTTAGGGCCTTGTTGCATGATAATTCTCAACAGCTCCTGGAGCTCTTAACTTCTGGATTGTCCAAACATTAACACCTGAAACTAATTTTAAGCACTCTTTATGCAGCTCAAAGTTATACCACTCCACAGCAGAATTCTCTCTAATCTGTGCTATCCAGCTCCTGTTACATTAAGGTGTACCCATTCTAGGCTACACCTTAATGAAAACATCCCACCCACCTGCCCATTCCCCCAACCGCACCTCTGGCCTGGATTCAGCCCACTACCCTCTACCTATCCTCCCCAGCACCTCAGATCCCTGCCCCCTACCCATCACCCCTTCTAACTTGTGGCTGCCCACAATGTCTACCCTAGAGGACCAGGCATGGAAGGGTTAACCTGCCTGCCCAGACATCTCTGTTGCTGCTCTCTGGGCAGGCTCAGCTGAGAGAAGAGCAGCAGCCCACAAGTGGCTGCTGGGCAAGCGGGTTAACCCTTCCCTACCTGCTCCCCTGGGAAAGACTGCATGGACAGACATAAGTAGGGGGTAAAGGAAACCCTGGGAGAAGGAGAGGGCAGGGGAAAATCCCAG
>NW_017728992.1:76341374-76345902 GCF_001723915.1 Gavialis gangeticus | reverse complement strand
AGACATAAGTAGGGGGTAAAGGAAACCCTGGGAGAAGGAGAGGGCAGGGAAAAATCCCAGAGGGGCACGTGGGAAACCTGGGATGAGAGCGGGCCATGATTTTTACTTTTCAGTACTCTAGGCCACTTCTGGCCTGAAGTGTGACTGCTCCAAATTCAAGCTAGCACTAACACTGATTAACAGCTGTGCACCTCACAGTGTCGAGTGTGACAAGGCCCTTAGACTCACCTAAGGGACAAGTAGGCTGGCAGACTGTAAAACTGTGCCACTGATTTTTAGTACCAGAAGAGATGATGGGCGACAGAATTTCTGTTTCTGAAAAGAGGACAAACTTGCAGTCAAAGTATTCACTTTGTCTAGAAATTGAGACATTGTTGACCTGTATTCAGTTTATGATTTACTATAACACCTAGGTTTTTTATGGGAGACTGATACCTAGCCAATCATTCCCTATTTCATATATTTGCATTTGATTATTCTTACATAAAAAGTAGGCTGCTCTCCAACAGAAGCCTACTTGATAACATTCTTGCAGTCTGACAGTAGTTATTGATAACTGCTAGTTGAGTAAAGTTTTCCAAACAATTTCCACCCAACTTACAATAGATTCACCTAGACCATATGTTTCTAGTTTATTTATAAGAACTTTGTGAGAAACTATCAAAATCCAAGTATAAATATATCACAATTAGTGACTTTCCCCCACCACCTGCAAGTCATATTTTTCTGTCACTGAAGGAAATTAGGTTGGTTTAACATCTTCTTCTGGATAGCCACATTGACTATTACTTATCTTCTACCTTCTGACCCTACTTCTATGATTCTATGATACCTACTTAAGTACTTAGAAACTGTGGAATAAGTAAATCAAGTATCTATCTTTCCAGGATCAGCTGACTGTTTTGGCTGAATTAGAAGCTCAGGCCTCATAAGAATAACTAGAATAGGTTAATTGCTAAAACTCCCTGAAAATGTGGGAGGATTGAAAGTTACCCAACAGAAATGAGTGAGGAAACAAAGGCCTTGTGATAATACAAAAAATAGTACTGGAAAGTGCCTATTTATTTGAAAGTGATGGAACTGTATAATTTGCTGCTAAACACGATCATATTGAAATGTGTTCATCTGAAATGAAGGTCCATACATAATCAATATCTGATTATGCAAGTGTGGTCTTAAGATGATTGAATCATTTTGTGGATAGTAAGAGGGTAAAAGGTATAAATATCCAATTTGTCTAAGAAAACTGTGGAATTAATGTATCCTTTCCCTATTCCTCACTGCCAGCAGTCTGATCATCTGTCTGATAATGATTAAATGCTATTCCCTTTAAAGGAAGGCCTCTAATAGCATAGCTAATAGCATAGCTCCAACTTGCATGGCTTTGTAGCTTTCTAGAGATCCAAGAGTTTGTTGATTAGGATGCTTTGTCCATTATTTAGTCCTTTAAACCCTTTTTACTGCAGGAGAATGTTCTCTCTGACATCCCTATATCAATAATGGTTGATGCCAGGCAGGGTATGACAGGGGATGGATTATATTAGATATGCCCTGTGCATATAATACTCTCCCTCTAAAGCATGTACTACTGTCACTGTCAAAAGACAAGTCCAAAAAGACAAGACCATTGATTTAGTGCAACACTGGGCCACGGCTCTCATGTGAAAACTGCATAAACTCTCTGTAAGGTAAACCTGATAAAAAGTGTTTGGTTTTTTTCAATTGTCCTGCTGATTGCTTTATATGTAAATAGAGCCTCTTCCTTCCAATATTTGGGGATAAATACAATTACAACCTTCCCAGGTACATAGCTGCTCCTTGAGAAGGGAAGGGGGGGGGACAGACCCCTCTGTAGAACTCAATGTGGAACAACAAAATTATTATGTTCTTCAACCACTGAGCTGGTTAAGTAGGTTGCTAGAATAATTCATAGGCATTCCAACAAATGATATATGAATAAATAAAATTGAAACTGTAAATCTGTATCAGTTAGCAATGGCAATTCATTTTTACAGTATAGTGGAAATAAATCTAATGTTGGAGAGAAAAAAACCCCGCACATCCTTAGGATGATGAAGGCAATGAAAGTATTACTTCTGGGTTCTAGTTATCATAGAAAGAGCCAAAGTTTAAAAACAGCTTTTCATGTTTGAGGTTGCAGCAACTACTATTTTTGCATATAGAGCTTAATAGCTCAGCTGCTTACAAATGACCAAGTCACCTGAAGGACTGACATAAATAAGTTTATGTTGTGCTGGAATCTGTAAGTATCTGATATTTAATATCTGAGCATATAACTACAAAATAATGGGGGGATAACCTTAGAACTGAGAGAGCTTTAAAAGAAAAGAAAGCAGCTTCTCAGTGAATTTTCCTTGATTTACATGAGAACGAGCCCAGATAATGCTGGCTTCAGTTATTCTAAAGTTACACCACTGTAGTTCAGAAAAAAAGAACTTTGTTTTAAAAGAGCAGGGAAGCTAAACATATACAGGAAGATAAAGTGGCTTCACAGACTACACACAGTTGAGCAGTGCAGCTGATGGTAGATGGACTTTTCATTAGAATTTTTTTAACATATCCCTGCCAAGGTTGTTCAATTTAATGCTGACAAAAATATAGACAGGAAGCAAGGGAAAAAATGGATGTCTTAGTATGTAAAGAGAATCAAGGTGAAATGTAGGGGGTCCACATTCCACAGGCACACAGAACCTCCCTTTCTTTTTTCCTTTCAAAACAACTAGAAATGTATGTGTGTGTGAAGTGCTGAATCCTGAAAACAACCTTGGAAACAAAATGCTGAAGAAAGGCTTAAAGGCCTTGAAAAAAAGTATTACATTGTAATTTATGACAACATTTTCAAATACTCACAGTGTTTGATCCAAACTGAAAGAAAAGCAATCAAACGTGGCAAATTTCTTACAGAAAAATATTTAAGAGTTCACTATATATAGACATACATCTACCTATTTATATTTTATACACACACAGTTCCATCACCCAGTCCAGGTATGAGGCCATGGACAGACATTACATTGCTAGAGAGAAATATGTGCTTTTAGTGCTGTAAAAAAGTGAGCAGAAATAAAAATGGTGAAGTGTTAGTTCTTTACAACAACTTGGCAGTGTGACAATTTCCTACGTTACATGTAATGTCTGTCAAGTAACAGAGCACCACAGGGCATGCCTCCACTGTACAACATGCCAGGACCATGCTCCTTGGTCCGCCCCACCTCCAAACTTCCCCCTTCCCTATGGATCCAGGAAGTCTGTCTGGCACCCCAAACTCTACTTCCCCGGAGAGGTGGAGCTGGACTCAGAGATTGCCATGCTAACTGCTCACCTTCATCTTTGTTTGTGGACAAGATAAAGTCCTTCCTGCCTAAGAAACAGGGCAGAAATGCACCTTCCAGACCCTCCTGACAACCAAAAAAAATATCTAATCCTATCACATCAGCATCTCTGGCATTATTTTCAAGTCAGACTGGAAAGAGGACTTTGAAAACGGGGCTCCTGGTTTCAAACCAGGGACTTTTGTGAGGCAAGCTTGATAACCGCTATGCTACAAAAATTGAAGGTACTACAGAAAATAAAAGTCAACAGTCAGAAAGTTGTGCAAGGTTTTAGCTCATGTCTAGGTTTCATAAACTGGTACTCAGCTTCTACATGCCATGGAGAAGTGAAGGAAAGACTTCTCAGTACCTCTTCTTAAGCAGAGGCACTGTTGAAGCCCATGAGGTGGTAACATGGCCAGGAGGCCCATGTTTGCTTGGCATAGAGACAGACTCACATAATTCACAAATGCCCATAGCTAGGATGGAGGGCCCCTGAAGCCCTCCATCCAAAAAATCAGCCCTCCCACTAGTTGACAAAGCTTGTGCATCACAAAGTGGAAACAGACATTGCCTTTTGTGCCACCATAATAATATTTTAAGATGGCACTGTACTTGTTGCATTGGACTTAAAGAAATACCAGGTTTTCTATGATATCACTTCCCTGAACTTCTCTTTCCACATGACTTCAATAAATAGTTCCTTTAGTCTGTCAAAGTTTGTTTTTGGAAATAATCATTAAAAAACCCCAACCCCAAAACACCCTTAATATAGACCTAGGCATAACTAAGGTTATTTTTTATAGTATCCTAATAAATTTCCAAAAACAAGTGAAAATAGAATCAGGGCACTAGGTGGAAGGGATCTATTGCAAGCTGTATGTGAAACTAATGAGCACTTCTGGCTGTGCAAACTGAGCAGGTACACTGAGGTACCATGAGCAGGTAGGCTGTAGCTCCATACTCCCAATGAGAAGCTGAGGGGAGGGAAGCATCCCTACTGGGTATGGTCTTCTGGAGGGCCATCCTTTTGGAGCATTCTTCTTTGCTTGGCCATCCTTGGGAGCCTTCAAAGACAAGGAATCTCTGCACACCAGCACCTTGGCTCTTGCCATGCTCTGTAGCAGCGCAGATAACTGGGTTTTTGAACTCCTGTGCATACATATCTTGCCACATTTTAGTGACACTGAACATTT
>NW_017728992.1:76335199-76336374 GCF_001723915.1 Gavialis gangeticus | reverse complement strand
AGCATTCTTCTTTGCTTGGCCATCCTTGGGAGCCTTCAAAGACAAGGAATCTCTGCACACCAGCACCTTGGCTCTTGCCATGCTCTGTAGCAGCGCAGATAACTGGGTTTTTGAACTCCTGTGCATACATATCTTGCCACATTTTAGTGACAATGAACATTTTCCAGAAGTTCTTAGCACTGCAAATGAATATCAGTCCATACCCTGGGAAGGGAAACTGCAGATCAACAGAAGAACAAAGGGCTTTTGCACACCCATCTGAAAGTCTTTTAAACCTAGTACCCCAAAACCCATATCCTATCAGTCAAGACTGGAATGAGCAAGACAAATAAAATGTGAATTAGAAAAGCTGACAATTATATCTTTAATAACTCCAACAACACCTGTTTCATAGCTATGTTTGATCCATACCTATTCACTTAAAGAAATAGGATTCTCCACTCAAAACTACAAGAACATCTTTATGTGGGCATAGATCCTAGCACAATAAGGCCCTCTTATTGATGAAGGTAACTGCTGTGAAAATGGACTGATTTGCCACAACCTATGTTTAGTATTGGGTAGTAGGTAGTGTATTGTTTTGCCAGTATACCTGTAAAGCAGATGGCTAAGAACTACAATATTTTTTTTTTCCACAAGACACATCCAAGTGTGAAATTTGTGGATAATTTGCAATATCCATTTTACAAATACTGTATATTCAATAAAGGTAGGTATACTTTTTTTCCAGTTTTCTAACCTGGAATAATACATTAATGATGTATCATATTGTATTACATTGCCTTTAATGCATTCTGTTATATTACAGTGTGTCAAGTTAGCTAATGATTTGTCATACTATAAGATACCATGAAGGAATTTAAACAAATGTGAAAGCTAAAACATAGACTCTACATCAAGGAGGAATACACATCCTTATCAAGTAGCACAGTGTCAGAGGAGGGGCACACTGACGTGCTCTGTGTTAGAATACAAGGCAGTCAAGGGGAAAGGTACTTAACGGTGGTGGTCTACTACAAACCACCCAACCAAGGGGATGAGCTAGACCAGGAATTCTTAAGTCAGCTCACAGAGGTAGTTAGGTCAAAGGACGTGGTCATCATGGGTGACCTGAACTTTCCAGACATCTGCTGGGAAGAGCAGTCAGCCAGGTCTGACTGCTCACGTAGGTTCCT
>NW_017728992.1:76324438-76325042 GCF_001723915.1 Gavialis gangeticus | reverse complement strand
GAATTCACCATCCAGCACAAGTTGGCAAAGGCCTGCAGCAAGGCAGCAGCCCTGGACTCAAGGAGGGTGGACTTCAATGAGCTAAGTAGAATAGTTGGGGAGGAACTGAGGTCCCGGAGGGGAGGGGAGTTGGGTGTCCAAGAAAAGTGCTTGGTCCTTAAAGAGACGATCCTCCAAGCCCAAAGGGAGGTAATCCCAACACGGATCAAAGGAGGCAGGAGGGCGCAAAAGCCCCCATGGCTCACTAAAAGCATCTGGCAATGTCTCCTAGCTAAAAGAGATGTATACACCCAATGGAAGGGAGGGGCCATCACCAGGGAGGACTATACTGTGGTTGCTCAGGGCTGCAGAAGGGTGGTAAGGAAGGCCAAGGCAGAGATGGAACTGGGACCAGCTACCCGGATCAAGGACAACAAGAAGTCCTTTTTTTAAATACATAGAGGGCAAAAAGAAGGTACTGGGTAATGTGGGGCTCCTGCAAGACATACTAGGAAATCTAGTTGTCACACCAGATGACAAAGCTAACCTATTTAACAACTTTTTTGCCTCCATTTTCCTGAGCAGGGACTGGAAAAGTCCCTCCACACTGGGACCCCCTCAGGCC
>NW_017728992.1:76304911-76319438 GCF_001723915.1 Gavialis gangeticus | reverse complement strand
GGGCTCGGTCCTTGGGCCCGCACCATTCAACATCTTCATCAGTGACTTGGACGAGGGGGTAAAAAGCACCCTATTCAAATTTGCTGATGAGATTAAGATGTGGGGGGATGTGGGCACACTAGAAGGAAGGAATAGGCTACAATCAGAGCAGACAGGTTACAGGGGTGGGCAGGCAAGAATACGATGGGATTCAACACTGACAAGTGCAAGGTGATGCCCCTGGGGAAGAAGAACCAGCAGCAAGCCTACAGGCTGGGGAACTCCCTTCTCATCAGTGTAGAGGCAGAAAAGGATCTTGGAATCATCATTGATGCCAAGATGAACATGGGCCAGCAGTGTGGGGATGCAGTCAGGAAGGCCAACCACACCTTGTCATGCATCCACAGATGCATCTCAAGCAGGTCCAAAGAGGTGATCCTCCCCCTCTATGCGGCACTGGTCAGGCCGCAGTTGGAGTACTGCATCCAGTTTTGGGTGCCGCACTTCAGAAGGGATGTGGACAACATGGAGAGGGTCCAGAGGAGGGCCACTCACATGATCAGGGGGCAGCAGGGCAGGCCCTACAAGGAGAGGCTACAGGACCTGAACCTGTTCAGCCTCCACAAGAGAAGGCTGAGGGGGGGGATCTAGTGGCCTGTTACAAACTAGTCAGAGGGGACCAGCAGGCATTGGGGGAGTCCCTGCTCCCCCGAGCACTACCAGAAATGACTCGAAGTAATGGTCACAAGTTGGCAGAGTGTAAATTCAGATTAGACATCAGGAGGTGCTACTTCAATGCCAGGGCGGCTAGGATCTGGAACCAGCTTCCAAGCCAAGTGGATCTGGCTCCTACCCTGGGGGTCTTTAAGAGGAGGCTAGATGTATACTTTGCTGGGGTTGTTTGACCCCAGTACTTTTTCCTGCCATGGCAGGGGGTTGGACTTGATGACTTGCTCAGGTCCCTTCTGTCCCTACCAACTATGAAACTTACATGAGCCTTCATGCTATCCAAGATTAAGATACCTGCTGACATAGAGCAAGGAGATATGAAGTGTTTTCTTCTCCTCACCCCACATTTAGTCATATCTATTATCTGACAAACCCAGGTCTCCCACTTCCAAAAAGAATGACTCATTGATGGCTTGTCTTTTTCATGTAATGTCCAGTAGCAGTAGAGCTGCAAATGAAAAAAGAAGGTTGTATAGCAGGACTTTAATAACTTAACCAATGAAAACCTACATATTTCTCACATAGTTATAGTTCGCATTAGAAACTAAGTCCAGTTTATTGAAGAGGTTTTTGAACTTTTGTCATAGTGGCCAAACAAAAACCCAAACTTTATAGGTTTTGCTGCCCTCTGGTCCTAGTTATAATTATATACAGGTGCAGAGGTTAATTGAAGGTAGAGAATACAGGGTAGTATTTCCAGTTAAGATGCATATGAAATGTAATTATTTTTCTTCTGTGTGATATAATTTCACTCAGCCATCTGTATGTGCTGTGAGTTTTCTACCCCCAAGTGCCATGGTCCTCCCTCCCCAACTAAAGAAATCATTTTAGCCCCCAAACTAATGAGATAATAAACACTGGGACAAACTGTGCTGTCAGTTATACCTATGTTATCACATTGAAGCATACAATCCTGTTTTGATTGTTCATTTTTTTCTTCTTGGCAGATGGCAAGTTGTTTTAATTATTGGTTTACACTCTGAAATGTCTTTAACCTCATCCAGTTGCCCTTTCAAAGACTACCAAAAAGGAAAATGTTCACTCTGCAAGGCATGACTGCAATCTCTGCCTTTTTTTAAACCACAATAACTTCTCTACTTGTGGCAAGATTTCATCTTCCTGTAACTGAGTTCATGGTGGCAGACAGGCACATGGGAATTGGTATTCCCCTATAAACCATGCTATGTATATAGAAGACTTCTATAAAATCATCTACTTTTCTTTACCTTCTTTGAGCTCCCATATCGTTCTTGTGTTTCACTTTCTCTGCCAAAGGATGCAACTTGCTCCAAGTTCATGTGATACCCACTGAAGTCAGTAATACTATTCCCAGCAGGAATTATTTATGCACTTCACTGAAAATGCTGGTATTATGGGCAAAACTGTATCATGCTAGCATTTCTCTTTGATACACTTTCATGCTGTTTCATACTTCCTTCATCCATTTTTTTCCAAGATAGTGATATATTTTACCTTGCTGCTCCCATCATACTCTATTTTCAGGATAACATTTTTATTTCAGGCTCTTTTTTAGTTTCTTCTTGTTTTAGTAATGACATTTTTTTCCAATAGCTTCATCTAGGAATTTCTTCCCCATATCCTTAATACTTTCAGAGTATAAGCAGTTGATTGGCAAGATTCAGAAGTTTCTGACCTGAGATGCTGAGCTACTTTATACTTAATAGGGGAAAAAATCCTAAGAGGTGTCAGGGTCAAGATAACTCCATGTTTCACTACTCAGATTTGAATAAGAAGGTTTTAAAAAATGAATATAGTCACCAAGCTTTGCATTCAGTCCAATACTTCAGTGCTCCTCAATCTACCATTTTCTCCTTGTAGATCAACCAAAACACTTGACGCTTTCCAAGTATCAGCAGAGATACTTAAAGAGAAGATAAATGTGAGCACAGTACAGATCAAGAAAGGATTTAATGAAACAAACAATGAAATGGTGGCAAGTCAAGAAATTCTCAGGCTTCAGCAGTCAGTAAGATCTGCAAGATAGTCTGTTGGACCCACTTGATGTCACTCACCAGCAGGAATTCCACAAGGTTGACAGGCACAGCACCACAAGCCTGGGTCCCTTTAAGCTGTAACAACATGAGAAGGAAAGGATGCCCAGGTGTATAATTTCTCAGCACACTTTACAATGGACTTCTGACAAGGAGTCTCCTGTGGTGCCTCACCTATAAATGGATGTGGTTTTGCTCTGTCAGAATCCTTACCTATGATCAAAGGTGGCATAAAATGGCAGCAACTCTGAGCTCAGCTTTAAAACTATTGTTGGTCAAAACATGCTTGATTAAATTTATTTTCAAAAGTCAAACATTTTGCAGAGATTTATCGTTTTGACAAACGTATCCTTGTGAAGGTTTATTTTCCTTTTTGAGGTGGGGGACAGGGGGAGGGGGGAAAGTGTAACATGATCCAGCTCCAGGTCCCCTGAGTTCTCCTAGGTCCTTTGGGAAGAGGGCCCTGCCCACACTCAGCCGAGAAACCACTCAACTGTCTCCTGGCCTGCCTGGAATCCAACTAACTTTCTTGTTAGGCAACCCTTAGCCTTGTCCTTGCCTAAATTCTGGGCAAGGCAATTCAGGCTCCTTGAAATATAAGGCTTGAAACTGTACTTGCTTCTGCCTAGATCCTTGCCTAGCATTTGGGCATCTCTGCTCTCATTACTATGTCTTCCTGTTCCCATCCTTGACTGTCCCCAGGTGCTCCTGTCCTTGACTTGGCCCTCCCTGAACAGCAAAGAGCCTTACTTGACCCTGATTTCACTGAAGCCCCTGGGTTTGATACTTCAGACTCAGACTGATACCCAGCTTCCTTCAGTGTTCTCTATGGTAACCCCTGTTATAGCATGCAACCTTGGTCAACCACCCATGCCAGTCTACCCTAACATTAGGATTCTCAGGTCACTTCTAACATGGAATGGAAACAAGGACTGAAACCTCCAAAAGCTGTTATCTTTCAGAGAGCTTTGTTTAAAGGTTACAGTTTTATTTCCTTGGGTCCCTTACAGACTCAGCTCAGCAATTCCTGTCAGTGCAACTCTTCCACATACAGAAAAAGTCAAGGAGAATATATGCAAATAGAAAACTTCTGAAATATGTATACTCAAAAACAAACAAAAGAATCATAAATGAAGTAATCAGTTTCCATTGCCCGAAGGGCCAAAAATAATGGCTACAAACTGAATGAGAATAGATTTAGATTGAACATAAGGAAGAAGTTGTTTGTGGTAAGGGTTGCCAAAATATGGAATGGGCTTCCAAGGGAGGTAGTGCTTTCCCCTACTTGGGAGGTGTTCAAGAGGAGATTAGACAGGCATCTGGCTGGGGTTACTCAACCCCAGCGCTCTTTCCTGTCTGAAGCAGGGCGTCAGACCCAACGATCTACCAGGTCCCTTCCAACTCTAGAAATCTATGAGTCTCTGCCGAGGGAAACTTATCACACATTACAAATGGGAAAGTAGTTTTAAAAGTTATTAAATACTGTAGCTTAACTGAAAATTATCAACATATTAAAAGTTATTTGAAAAGTACCCCATCAACTGTGTTGCATATTATATAATCCACTTCCTCCTAATATATTACCTCTCTCTTTGTCTAGTTCAATGTTTCTCAACCTTTAAGCAGCAAGTACTGCCTAACTTCTGAAAAAAATAGTAAGTACCCCAACACTCAATTTTCCAGGGTATTTTATGTTTACAGACTAATGGGTGCTATATGTTGGAACAAGGGCTGTGTATGTAAGGCCACGATATGACAGATATCCGACCTGGTGTGGACAGGGTTGCCACCTTTCACACCAGGGGTCCACAACTCAAGTATGTACCTGGGCTAGAAGTGATGTTGCCCAAAGCTAGGAAGGCTGAACCCAGGCATGCCAAATTATTACTGGGGAATTTTAATGTGCAGCACACCAAATTTTTTGCCATAATTTTGAGAGACAGAGAGAGTTGGGGTACCCGCATACCGTCTGCCTGTGTCTCACGTACCCCCAGGGGTATGCATACCACAGCTGGAGAAACTATGGTCAAGTCCTTATTTCCAGGAGACAACTCCAAGCTATATTTCTCTGTCATTGAAATTCCAGTTACAGCTAGCAGCAATTTCTTCATCCTGGAATTGATATTGGATACCATTCATTTTCAATATTTGTTAACATTTATATTTCTATATATGACTTCTCGGTTCTTCCTCCAAACCCCACTTCCAGACTAGCATGCATCTACCCAAATGCTTATGCTTCCGTTCTTTAAAGGATTCACTAAAATTCTTTTCATACAAAAGGAAGAGAAAAACTAAACCACACAAAACATCTAGGTTATAAGTCCTTGTCCTTTCCAAGTGACAACAAGACAATAGTGGTGCTAAGGCCTGAGGGTTGGTGATCCATGTCAGATCATTTAGAATATATATTTTCTCCATCAAGTTTGCAAATGAGTAATGTCTAGCTTGTGTGTTATGCAACAAGAAACAAAATGACATTTAAAAACTTAATACATTGCTGAAGACATTCTCACAGGAGTAATTTTAAACATTAAAAATAATTTTAAGTTGTCTTGTAAAAAGTGTTTTTTCCTTCTTCTTCCATTTCTTAGGATTCCCATTGGCCATCTTTAAGAATCAACTACTTGCTTTACTTATACAAATCAAAACCCACTTAACATCACCAGCTCATTTCTGCAAACCACTTCAGTTGTCTGCAAGACAAATTGTCTTGATTTTCTGTTCACATGAACCATTTCCTTTCAGAATTAACTTGGTTATCCCTTGTGATTTGATCCTATTTGTTTTCATTATGGTACTCCAAATCACTCCAGATGGAGTTAACACAGCTAGTCCCCACTATATTCCTTAATATTTAATTTGTTCCTAAAGCATTAAACCCATATTTTCTCTTTCAATCAGTTACATAATGGTCTGCGTGAGAAATTTCAAATGGTACACTATGAGTGGTGTTACAGGTTACCTTTAAGCAGTCATAAATACACTTAAAATGGAGGCATTCACTCATTAAAGGGCGATAACCCATGGCAAGTATCTTCTAAATATTTTAAAGCACTGCCACTTCAGATGAGGGTTTTCTTTGATTTATTTTACCCAGGTTATTCCAGGGTGTTGATAATCTGTTCTGGAGAGATAAAACACTATTTTCACTCCTCCAGCATCCCAGAATGCACCATTCCAAGCCCTTCCCACTCCTTTGCTCTGTGGGCAAACCTCCAACCCTTTTGAAGTCTACTGTCCAGGGGGGTGGTGCTGACCCCAAGGCAACCAGGGGGTGTGAACCCAGCACATCCTGACCAGTCTGAGCACCCAGGTGTAGTTCACCAGTTTGCTCTAGCTCCGCTGTGTAAATACCTCTGTAAAGAGAATAAACTAGATAATGGAAACTATTCCCAAGCTGGGCCTCATCTCTGCCCTGATATGGTACATCTCCAGGGAGCCTTCTGGGTCTCAGTTCTGCCCTTGTGTAAGTACTAACACAGTCTTCTCCCCCTTGCCCTCCCCCCCACTTAATCCCAATTTAGTGAAACAAATGCAAGCTTTTGTTCTTTTCTTTATCCCTTTTTTTTTTTTTACTCCTTTCTCTTTAAGTCTCCCCCTTGCCCATTCACTTCAAACAGTTTGCCCACTCTCAAACCTTTCCCCTCCCACCTGCATCTCCAGCTGGCTGCATAGCAAGGGAAGCCACAGCCTCTATGGTGGTTTCATTGCCTCCGAGCTACATGCCACACTCATCGCATCCTCTCCCATCCCCAAGCAGAAATAGAGTCCTGGTGCCTGTTCAAGTCCCTGCTCAACTGACTCTCTAGTGGTAAGTCTCAGTTGTGCAGGTTTGAGATGGCATCTAGCTTTAACCTGTGACTGCTCTGAAACTTATAACTTTATAATGGCACAACATTGCACAGATTTTAAACTTTTTAAAGGTAATCTGTAATAGCACCTGTATTTGCTGCTTTCCCTGTTATCACTCCTGTTAAATCTCTTGAAATCTCTTCTTTTAAAGAAAAAGACTGTTTGGTCCCAATTCAGCAAAGCATTTAGGTGTTCTCTTAATTTTAACTTCTAATTTTAACCACTGACTTTGCTAGGATATGCATTTGTTCAAATAGACATTTTAAAATGTGCTTTTTTTCTGAATCAGTGTCCTGTCAACTAAGACCCATGTCTTATAATTAACTTCATATGGATAGACTCTAAACCCCAAAAGATTACCAAATTGGTTTATGGTCTTCATGCTTTCAGTTGGACAAATCTGACTGCAGCAGAAAAGGTGGGAAGAGAAAAGTTTCAATTTTAATGATACAGGCAAATTCTGATAAAAGAAATATCTGTAAATTGATACCAGTGCCATGGGTGAGGCAGAGAGATTAATTTTCTGATTTTAGGGGAATATATGTATATGTGAAATGCTTACTTTGATTAGCCACCATCTGTAAAGTGGCTTAGGGTCTGAATTTTATTTTCACAGGACACTAAGGAAATCCAAAGTGCCCATACTGCCAAAATACTCTCCTGACAATTCTTCCTATTCACACAAATAGAACTATTCACTTGAACTGCAGTCCTTCCCCACAATGACAAGACACAGTAAAGTAGATGGGAATCTAGTATCAAACTACAAACCCATCCTGTGTCACAGAAACTACTACCCACTCTATCACATGCAATAGTGTGAGAAAAAGAAACATTCATTTTATGTTAGTGACTTCATAAGTTATAATGCAGTGTCAAGTCTCCCTTTTCTAAACCATCACATCAGGAAGCCAACAAGTTAGATGTGTTTTCATTAGTCCTAAATAAAATACTGCATATATTGTATGGTATTGTATGTGTATATATATGTGTGTGTACATACCTATATATAGCTGTAGATACATATGTATATGTACACAGTACAGTGCCTATACTCTTATTTACTTTGTAGGAAATAGTTCATATATCTTATGTAACTACAAAAGCATCTGGGACAATGCCAAAGTAATTGCAAATGCAATTATTCAAAACTAGTGAAGATTACAATGAGGGACACAATGTTACCATTTGGGGAAAAACTTACCTTTTGTATCTGAAGCTCTGAAAATGTCCTTGCTTCTCAAAATAAGCTGAAGTTTTATTACTAAGTCAAAAACAAGCCAAAGAAAAGAGAGGAACAACAGACTAAGGGGAGACTATGTGGTTCAGGGAAATTGGTAAATGAATACAAAGCCTTTCACCTCTGGGTTACTAGTTCGAAGCACATTTAACACTGCTTGGTATGACTGAAAGCTATTACTGTCATGATGATTGTTTGATGGCATATGTGTTGCTAGTCTCAGATTAGTTCCTGGTGGACAGATATGTACAACACACAATTGCCACTAATTGGCTTCATTCTTGTGAATTTCAGAAGAGAGGCCAAAGATTGAATAAGCACAAAGACTGAACTGCCCTCTAATCCCTAGAGGCTCAGTTCAGATCAGGGGATAAAGAAAGTGGTTTAGTGAAAAGGAACTTGTGTTGGTGCTTTCCGTGCGGTACCTCTTCTGTGGATAATTAAGACCTTCAATCTCTATGGCTGTCAGGCTGACATCTTCTACCAGCATGAACATTCACTTTTTTTTTTTTTTACTTTTAAAAGAATAGGAAAGAAGGAAACAGGTGAAAAACAATCCTTATCTTTCACAGTGGAATAAACAACTTTGATTGAGTCATCTTATTTACAGCTGAAAAATAATTTAAGCCCTAGATTTTTACAATGATTTGACAATCACAAGAAAAACTCCTTCCTCCTCTCTTCAAGAATTTCTGAGAGCAAGAAATAACAATAATGTTGTAAGTTTTTACCCTCACCTTTAAAACAAAACTTTTATTGAGTCAATTTTCTTTTGCCAGTTGGACATGCTTTATTAAATAAATTATAAAAGAGCTAGCGTAGCCAGGTCTACCTCTTTATTACCTGAAATTATGTAATTAAAATAGAGTAGAATCTTGTCTGAATGAAATAATTCCCTTCCCACTAGTGATAGTTCTTCATGCTGCTGATGTAATTAATCTACTGCCCCCTTATCAAGGCCAATAAAAATTGAGCAATAAAAATAATCTGATTGTGCCATTAGCTCAAATGAATTTTTCATCATCTGTTAGCAACTAAATCATAAATTATTTTTCAACAGCTTTTTAATGAGATGAAAGATAATCAAGATCTGCAATGAAGTACTGCAATATCCAATTTGAATAATCAGTCTGTTTTCAGTGAAAAATGAGACCTTTGTATCTCTCTTTGGAAACAGGCAAAATTATTGCCTGAGAACTGTGAGCGTAAGTGATAAGGTGACCTGTTCAGGAACAAACATGAAGATATGCAACTCTAAGGACATCATTCAAAGACCAAGAAATAAAATGGAAGTCATTCCATTGACTTTGGAAATGTCCCTATATTAACGTTTGTGTAGAAGTAGTTAATCAACTCAATTGGTCTGTGTCACTGTTTAAAGCTCATACAAGCAGTGAAGGTTAATCACAAGCTTTCTTGTCAGGAATTTGCATAAACATGGCATTCTAGGCAGCTCATTGTTGCCTGCCCTTGTTAATTTACAAAACAACTGATTATACATACTCGTTGCCTGTCAGTACTCACTGCTTTATAACCCATGAAAAAAGTATTTTGGATTTGTAGAAAGCTTAGATCACTACTGACTATACATTAATAAGATAACAGCATGACCACTACAACATACCAGCATCAGAATAGGACATTTGGAGAGTGATACATCTAGATTCTCTAAACTATTTGGGAAGTTCTCTTTGGTTTACTAATTTTCAATTCCTTCCTGGCAAGAGTACGTAAAAAAAAATCTACTTAGAATTCTCCCCTATCGTGTATTTATTTCACAGTCTTTCAGAAACGTTAGACGGTGTTATCAGCATCTTACCACCCAACAAGTGGCAGAAATGAGAATAAACTTGAAATGCATCAGAAAGTAATATTTTTTACTAATAAAACACCAGTGTTTTACAAAAGCTAATGGGACAGATCCTTAGCTGGGACAAATCAATGTATTTCTACTGATTTTAGTAGAGCTGCAAGGACTTATGTCAGTGGAGTATTTTGCCAGTATTTTAGCCTCAACCTGCCTGTGCGAAAGGAATTAAATACTGTTTTGCCTACTCTGTTTAGGATGTTCTGTTGCATGCCTCAGTTGAGCCCTAAAGTTGGTACAGGGAGAAAGAATGGGTCAGAGAGATAGTTAGTCATGTTAGTCTGAAGTCAGGCAGAAGACTGGATAGATTTAAAGCTCATGGACTAACTAAATCAGAGTTGCATTACACACATTTTTGTAAGCAGTGGCTTACTCCATCAAATGCTAAATCACTTCTTACAAAAGCTTATGCTACCCACCTCTGATTTAGTTAGATTATAAAGGTGAAAATCTATCCTGCCTCCTGCCCGACTTCAGACTTGGAGACAAAGTCCAACTCCCAGGAACTGAACTAGAAGCTAGCTCAAGTCAGGACCACAGAAAACAAGAGAGAGTGCTTCACAGAGGCCTAGTTAAAAACACTGGCCTTTAGAGATTTGTCCCAAATCAGACAGTAAGCTTTTTGGGAGAGCTAAGAAATTAAGCCAGAACTGCCCAATTTCAACTTCACACTTTAACTACTAGACCCTCTCTCCTTCCCTCCATATAAGGAGATATCTTCCTCTCATGTTATCACTATCCTCTTCTACTAAATTGTGCTAAATTAATCTGAGATCAGGGATTTATATCAGAGATGAACGGGACTAAGGCTATCTGAAATTTGGCTGAAAAAAATAGATATTATAACAAGGTCAGGGATCCAACCCCAGCACCTGATGCACCTTGGTGGTCAGACCTACCTGCCACACTCTCCAACCTCCATTTTCTCCTGTCTCCCACCTGCCATCCCTTCGATGTTATCAATAATATATTACAGGTGGCCTCTAGAAGCCAGGATACCTTCTTTGGTGCTCCCCCTTTTGACTCCATCCTCGGGCTTCTCTGCCCCAAACTCAATCCTGGGTCTCTTTTTTAAGGGATGTTTCTCCATTAAAACAGTGCCCCCCAGGCCTCAAAACCCTTGGTTTGGGTTCAAACTTCCTACCTTTGGCCCCTTTTTTTCTGGCTGAGCCTTTCAGCTGAGATCCACTGCCTCAAACCTTGACTTCCTTCACATCCCTGCCCAGTGCAGTCTCAACTTACAGAATACCCCTTGGCCTCTAAACTTCCTCCATAGCCACAACCCAGTCAAACTTGAATGCAAAATGCTAACCAAACAGTTCCAGCTTATATACAAACTCTTCCTTGGGTCTACTTGTTGTAATACTCCTACTCTAGGGAACTGCCTAACTTCCCCAGCCTCCCATTCATCTCACTTGGCCTCCAAAACTCCTTTCTACAACCAGTTGTGTTCAGAATGCCTTCCTTTGTGACAGCCAGGCACAGACTGCCCACCCAGGCCCAGAGGCTGGGCTTATATGTACCCAAAACTTGCCATCTTCTAATCACCTGACCCAGCTCTGTGCCAACAGGGTCCGGGTGCCCTGCAGCCTTGCATTCTGCACCCTGAAGTCTGCAGTCTGGGTCCTGCAGCTCACCTTAAACAAGCTACTCACACCTGATGCCCCTTCCAGTCAGGCTTTCTACATAAAGCCTTGCCTTTACTTCCCCACCCCAGTAACAGGTGTAGGGTTCCTCTGTTACAGATACCATAATACTTCATTGTATTTATTTTCTTAATTCTTTTGTTTTCTTCCCCCAATATGGCTTTAAATATATTAGAGACTAAACATGGAAAAGGTAATCTTTCCCCACCCCAGCTTCTCTGTCTTTAATCACATTTTCTATTTTTCTGAATTACATTTCACTGCACTTTACTTTGTCTTACCTTTTCCTTATTTATGCCAGCTTTTTAACAGTTGCTTTACTTCATTCCTCAGAACAATCAACCAGTGTCTCCTGTAAAGGGACAATACATTGCCAACCAGTGACTTTGGTAAGTTGAAATAGCAGGTCAATAGTGGAAGTGGAAATAGAATCCTACAGCACAAATCCCAATTCCCTACTCTGACAATGAAGTAATATTTTCATTTGGGCAGAGAAGTAGAGCAAAGTCTTTGGTGGAGCATCACCACAAAGATACAATTATTTCCTGACCAATCCCAACTCACAAACGTGAAAGGTTATTTTTATTTATAAAATATAAGTATGGCAAAACAAACTGAAACAGAATACCTGCCTGAATGTTAGCACAAGCAGTGAAATTAATTATGAGAATGTATATGGAACTGGAGCACAATTGCAGTGAATGGCATTTGCAAGTAATTGCATGCCAAAACAAGCCTGGAGGGTTTGATAATCAGTACAGCCACTTACTACAAGTATACTTTTTCAATACCATGAGTATTAACCTGACTAAAGGGCACATTTAAATAATAATACCTATTATTTACACAATGTTTTTCATGTTCAAGACACTCAATTAATCTACCTGATTAATCTTCAGTACAGCTCCAGGAGAGACAGCATTAGAACTCAAAGGCTAAGGACAGACAGTCAAAAAGCCTGGGGCTGAATCAATTCAGCCGTTGCAGGTTAATCTAAAATGCCAAGCTTAATCTAAGAAACAACTGGACAGATATTTGCTTTTGATTCAGAAAACACAGCCACAGACCTGCAGTGGCTCAGGCTGGGGCAGGGGGGGAAGGGGGGGGAGGCTGCCCATTTTATTTGCCCTGGTGCCAGGGGGTGCTATCTGAGGCTCCTTTTCCTCCCCTACACCGCAGCCCAAGCCTTGCAGATGATACTGATGTGGTTTGATCTGGGCCTTGTTGGAACTTGGCCCTTCCCTTGTCTTCCGTGGGCTTTTCACTGCCCTGTCCTGTTCTGTGCCTTCCTGGTGCTCCACTGCCCCCCTCGCTCTCTGAGGCTTCTTGCTGCCCCCCCCCCTACTCTCTGGGGATGGGGCCAGTGCACCCCAAAATGCTGTGCCCTTCCTGGTGCCAGGGTCCCCTCATCACCAGGGATCCTCTATGAGGCCTCTTCCAACCCCTAATAGCTTCACCCAGTCCTCCAGCCTTATGAAACCACAAACAGAAAACTCAAGCCCCTGGGCTATAACATAAAATCTCATTCAATCCCTACCAGGGAATTCTCCACCTGTAACAGCACACAGGAGCTGCTCGTGCCATCAGGCTTGCTCCGGCAGAGCTCCTTCTCCCTTAGCTGCTAGCGGAGCACTGCCCTCCTGGCCTCACCACTGGGGTTTATATGTGCCAGGCCCTGCCCCTTCCTGTCAGCTGACTCCCTAGCTGTTGCCCTAGCAACCCACACCTGTGCCTCTGCTCAGAGAGTATCAGGCACCTTAGTGTCCTGGTACAAGCCAGCATTAAGTTTTTAGCAGGGCAGAACAGCTCTGTACTCAGGGGCATAGGTGACTGGTAGGGAATGCATGTGGCCCCCCTGAAGTGACTGGTGCTCCCACAATGGCCAGCATTGATGCTCTCAGTACAGTCGGTGTCCCCCCTGACAGGGCCACTGCTGTTGGTGGCTTCTGTGGGTGCCCCCCCCACCCCAGATTCAGGAGGCACCAGTCACTCATGCTCAGGAGAAGGGAAGTTAAACCCCACCTCCCTGGCCACAGACCCCAGCTGGGGTTTGCCTGGGGAGAAGGGACAGTCCCTGCTCCTCCCACCTACCACCAAGCATGCTGAGATGTTGGAGGACTGGGATGCTGGGGCACTGTGATTTAACTTGAACAAGGAAGGGGTCTGGGACAGAAGTTTCATAAACTGATTTGACCCAAATCAGTTAAGTCTGATACTACATTCAACCAGTTTATCTTAAACCAGTTTCAACCACTTTAAAACTGGTTTATGTGCACTGAATGTCTGCTCTGTTCCAGGTTTAAACCACCTCTAGTATATTTCTGATGACTTAAACTGGTTTATGTGTAACTTCTGTCCCTAGCCAGGGACTACAAGCTTTCAATGAATAATAAAATTTCAGCCCCTTTCCAAATGGTAACATAACTGAAGTTCTTTCTCAAGAGCTGCTGAGAAGTGCTGTCCTGACTTATTCTGAGACCTTTCAAATACCCTTAAATCATAATGTTTTGCTGTGTGCCTATAAGGACAAGTTTATGAACCATCTCCTAGCCAGATATAACTGACCCTGTCTTTACTATGATCATGCTATTCTGCCCAACACTGGACTTAAGATTTTGTGTAAAGAAATGGAAGGCACAGTTTGAAAACTTTTCCATATGGTAAACATTCAAATTACTGTTCACTGCCCTGGCTTGGAATGGATTTGTAGCTATGAAATAAATGTTTGTCTGTGGGTAATATGAATATGGCACTCATTTCTGTAGTGCCAGAGAGGCATGTTAGAAATAACATTAATCTAGCATGAATGTTAAAGAAGTATCACCTTCTCTTATTAACTAGATCCTTCATACATAGGTCTTCAGTCCAATGTCTTAGTTTCATAGTAGCTAGAGTCAGGAGGGACCTGAACAGATCATCTAGCCTGACCCCCTGCCACAGGCAGGAATGAATGCTGGGTTCACAAGACCCCAGACAGGCGATCATCCAATTTCCTCTAGAATTTGCCCAAGGTAAGGGTGAGGACCACTTCCCTGGGAAGTTGGCTCCCGATTTCAGCCACCCTAACTATAAAAAATTGCCTTCTGATCTCTAACCTAAACCTATTCTCCATCAGTTTATCACCATTGTTCTTCATCACCCCAGGTGGTGCTGGGGAGAAAAGGGCTCTACCTATTTGCTGTTGATCTCTCCTGATGAG
>NW_017728992.1:76281985-76304844 GCF_001723915.1 Gavialis gangeticus | reverse complement strand
GTCCCTCAGTCTCCCCTCACAGGGCCTGTCCTGCTGCCCTCTCACCAAGCAGGTGGCCCTCTTCTGAACCCTCTCCAGGCTGGTCACATCCCTTTTGAAGTGCAGCGCCCAGTACTGGATGCAGTATTCCAACTGCGGCCTGACCAAAGTTGCATAGAGGGGGAGCATCACCTCTCTGGACTGGCTTGAGATGCACCTTTGGTTGGATGGCAAGGTATGGCTGGCCTTGCTGGCTGCAGTCTGGCATTGGTGGCTCATGTTCATCTTGGAGTCAACAATGACTCCAAGATCCCATTCCACCTCTATGCTTTCAAGAGGGGAACTCCCCAGCTTGTATGCATGCTGTGGATTCCTTCTCCCAAGGTGCAGCACCCTGCATTTGTCTATGTTGAACCCCATCCTATTCTCATCTGCCCACTTTTGTAGTCTGTCTAAATCTATTTGCAGCCTCTCTCTCTCTCCCCTCAAGTGTGTCCACCTCGCCCCACATCTTAGTGTCATCAGCAAACTTGGATGGCGTGCTTTCCACCCCATCATCCTAGTCACTGATGAAGAAGTAAAACAGTATGGGACCGAGGACCGAGACCTGGGGTACCCCACTGCTCACATCTCGCCAGGTTGAGTACAACCCATTCACCACTAGTCTCTGTGTGAGCCCCATCAGCCAATTTTTTACCCATCCAACTGTGTAGGCATCAATGCCATCTTCAAGGAGATATAACAGTTATTGTATCAATATACTGTTAATTTAAAAGCCAGTCAAATACAAAATATTAGACAAAGACATGTGTGGTTGGCAGCAGCAAGAGCATACATACTTTGACTAGATTATGTACTACAGTTCCCCTTTTGCAGATCAGGAATTCAGCCATTAGGTAGTTCCATCATAGCATCTGATTTAGAGAATAAAATAAAAACGTGATATCTAAAAAAATTGCTGAGATGTTGGAACATTAAACAATCCACATCATTGTACCCATTGATGGCACCCAATGACCCATTATAGTTCTTGACAGTACACTATATCATGTCACGGTTAGTCCTGAGATAATTGGACGTATCAATGTTCAGTCCATATTAATTTGGAGATCTCAGGCTAGACAAATATTTTGTGAAAAGCACGCATTCAGTTACAGAGGGGAAGGAGGAACCAAGCTAACAACTATCATTCTTTGTGGATATTTCCATATAACTTCCTCCTTAATGCAAATCTGCCAAAAAGAATGTTAGAAAGTGAAAAAAAATGTCACGTTAATAAAAGATTAACACACCACTGTCAATATCTAAACCTTATGTGCTCCCCTGTTTGTTATTTCAATCTCACGTCCCCCCATTATTGTAATCACTGCATTATAAACATCCATATAAGAACACATCAGGAGGTGCTACTTCACAGTCAAGGCAGCTAGGATCTGAAACCAACTTCCAAGGGAAGTGGTACTCATTCTTACCCTGGGGGTCTTCAAAAGGAGACTAGATAATCACCTACCTAAGGTCGTTTGACCCCAGCATTCTTTCCTGCCCATGGCAGGGGGTCAGACTTGATGATCTGCTCAGGTCCCTTCCGACCCTAGAAACTATGAAACTATGCAATGGTGTAATTTACAACAAAGTGTTCAGTGTATTCATCTGAGTTTACGACTCTATAGTTTCCTCATATGAAGTGTAAATAAGCTACAATATAGAACAATGCTCTATAATTGCTCAGTCCAACATATCACATACTCTGTAACAAACCACTTAAAAAGCACATTAATAAATATAGTAGCAGAACCTAACTAAAATAAATGGTGAATGCACACTGTTGATCTTAACTCCACCGGCACTATGAATTGCTTTTATTTTTTTCTGTCATTTCAGGGTGCCTACATATATTAAACCTATAAAATGCTGCAAGGAATTCATATTTTTGTGATATGTACCAGGCAATAATAATATATATTTTTTATCATTAATAACATCTTACATTTAAGACCTTGTTGAAGTTATATAAGGGCAGATCCTAAAGACTGATAAATCCTAACACGTTACCTGAGGAAGAAGAAAGAAAATCCATTCACAGGAGCACACATTTCCTGAATCATTATTACTGAAGATATTTTTTTTTTAAATATCAACATCTTATTCAATTACCTGGTTATATTTTATTGAGATTTAAGTACATTGCCACTATATTTGGTTCAAAAAATCCTTATAAACAGGAAAAACTAAACAGCTCTCTCAATATAAATAATAAATTCCAACTAGATTTTGAAATAAGCATATGGCTGGAAGTGTGTGGGTAAGAAGAGAACAGCTGTAATCTCACCACACCTAATAGCTGACCTGGTAAATTTCCCACTGAAATGTGTGCAGCAAATTTTCTGCTGCTTGGTTTGTATTTAAACTATCAGTAAGATTGCCATAATCAGTGAATCAGTTGAAGAATATTAATAAAATATGATGACAAATAGTTTTTAAATATGCTTGAATCACTGCTTTAGCAAGTGCAACTGACGTGATGAATAAATGTGAGATGCCAAAGCAAGGATACTAAAAAGGAGCTGAATGAAACAAGTTTGATTCAGGGACACTAATTCATTAGTATCATACAGGAAAACCTGACTGAACGCTGAACTGAGATGCTCACCACAAACATATCTAGTATTCTGAAGTCTCTGAGGGATTTTATCAAAAGTAGATCATTCAACTAGCAGACCATAGCATCTTTTTAAAAAGCCTTTATGATCTATTTATGTTGCTTTACAGCAATTACACTCAAGTTATGCCAACAGGACTTTTCTCCATGCACATTACATTCTAATGCTAGACAAAATTATGCTGTTCATTGACAGAAATAAATATTGCCCATTTACAGTATCAAGCTTCCCAAAAATTAATATTTTTTTTGTTTTGGTTTATTTTTGATTCCTAGTTAATGCTTAGTTTAAAAAAAAACAAATGAAATGTCATGCCTACACGATAAGTTATTGTTTGTTTATGTATTTGGAATGGAATCAGAATATTTCAAACACTGATGAATCCATTTCTTCTCTTGTTTATTCCGAGGGTTAACAATTCTCCCATTTGAAAATAAGGCACTTTTTTTTTCTTTTAATATGTCTGGCTGTTGTTTTCAGCTACTGTTTCTTTATATGTGTTTCTTCCCTAAAGAAAGAGCACTTTCATACTTAGTATTTACTGTATTCAAAGATAATAGAGACTTACGGCAGACTCCAATTTCATTTTAGACACCTAAATGGCAGTTACGCAGCAGCTTGTACACAGCATTTGGATTCTATTACATTGCTGGTGAAAAACAAAATCACCTTGCAGGCTTGCACATGTACCTGCTGGAAGCAAAATGGGGGAGACATTCCCGTGTTTTAGCTCACTAGCCTAGTAGCTAGGATAGAGAGCAGGGGGAAAGTGCCTGCCTATTTGGAGCTATGACCCAGAATAGAACCTAGGGATCCCTCTCATTCTGGAAAGTATCCATCTCACTGAGCCACACATTCTGCTTTGCTTTTTTTCTCCTGGCTCAGCATACTTCGCTTTTTTGACTGCCAAGGAGGTCAGATTCAAGGAGAGAGCTGGAGAGGATGCCAAAAAGTGGCATAGAGCACTATGCTGGGAAACAGAAGACGCTGGTTCAAGCCAGTAGCATAACTAGCAGTGGCTGAGTGAGGCTTGCACCCTGGATGCAGACAAAGGGACACCAAAATGAATGGAGAAGTTTACAGAGCTGCCCTTACCCATACCACTAAATCCAGCATTTTCCAAGGTCTTTGAGATGGTAATAGGTGACATTTTTGGAGAGGACATGGGATAGGGCCAGATGCAGCAGAGCAGGAGTTGCTTGCAGGCATTGGGATAGCTGCTTTGTGAGGGTCAAATCCCAGTAGTACTGGTTCCCCTTGTCAACCTCATCTTCCCCCTGTGGGAGACACTGCTGTTGCATGGGGGAGCTGTTAGTGCAGCCAGCAGCCAGGGTTAATGCAGCACCTCTACTGGAGCCACTGCTTTGATGACCACCAAGTTGGTGGCAGGCACTTCAGTAGGGGGTGTAAGAGGGTCCCTACATCTAGATGGTGCTGCATTAACCCACTGGCTGCTGGCCAGGCCAACACTTCCCCCATCAGTCATGGCATTTCCCACTGGGGGGAAGGAGGTGGGGAGAAAGAGGAGTCATGAGGCTGACAAAGAAACTGAAACACAACTACCATGCTGCCAGAGTACAAGCCTTACTGGTTACACTCGAATTCAACTCACCTCAGGGCATGGGGGGCTTAAAACCTGGGTCTCCCACTTCCTGGGTGAGTGCCTTAATCACACTGAGCTTTTATTGTTAACATATGGAAGGGCCTTCCTCTTCTTTCTTCCTGGCTCAAGCATGGGCTTTTGTGAAAATACAATGTCCCTATTTACCCAGGTTTATACATGTATCTGGATGATCATATAGGGCCACATACCTGCCTGGTCAGAGTGCAGTCCTACTCACATGCTTGCATGTACTCAGTAGCTGTGTTCAGACTCACCCAGAGCTGAATCGCATAGGACTTAAGTGCCAAAACTACAGCACTTAACATGGCTGGGTAACTACCATTAAAGGACAGGAAGTAAAACAGGGTTTTACCCATAGAGTTGACTTCTGCCTACCCTTACAGACACTCTCAGGTTTCACTGACTACAGTAGGACTGCTCGAGTCATATTTTGCAAGACCATAGTAATTGCTTTCAATTATTTAATAATTTATTTATTTATTACCTATAAATACTGCCTATCACTCTAGGGTCACCCATACCAATAGTCCAGTTGTGCACAGCGCTGAACATACTGACTGCAGCAAAGCTCTTAAGTACATTCTGGAAACATTGAAAGCATGTCTAGAGTTTAACCTGACTTAAAGTATTCTTTTGCATTGGCTCAGGTGGATCAAGCCCTTATGATTTTATATTTAGCACTCAAAATCTCAGTCAAGAGTGCACTTTCATGTGAGGGTATAGGTATAGAGTATCCCTGATCCAGAAAGCTTAGAAACACATGCAAAACATAGCAATAAGTTGATATAGGCGTGCATGAAAAATGTAAAAAGGATGTTGAAGAACCAGAGAACGTGCATAAAATAATTAAAGGGTTAGAGAAAATTACACAAAATAAGAAACTTAAAATAATTCACTCTGTACAGTGCATTTAGAAGATCAGGAAGTGACTTGATCACGATATTTAACTAACTTTGAGTACAGTAAATACTGGGTGCCTCTACATGTGCCAATTTAAGGCACATTAGCCATTTTTAAGGCACATTAAGGATGCAGATCTACACGTGTGTGCCCTTCATGCACCTTAAAAATGGTGATTTTAGGCTATTCACACCTAAATTTAGGCACAAACACCTAAAACATCTTAACTCATGTATAGATGTGCTAAGACGGGCACATTAATGCTGTGTACATTGACTGACTTGGGACTAATTTTAGTCCCAAGTCAGTCCACACACCATATTAATACGCCTTAGTGCATCCACATGTAGACACACACCTAAAACACCTTGATGCGCATTAGACAAATGTGCAATAAGTTTAAGCACACATAAAAGCACCTGTAGACATGCCCAGTGAGTATCAAAGTGCTCTTTCGGAAAGAAAGGTATAACAAGAACCAATACTTGAAAACTATAGCCACAAAACTTTTTTTAAAAAAAGAAAGAAATTGCCTTAAACCAGAGACTTTTTAATTCTTGGAACAAGCAAGGGAAGAGAAGTATTCTGATCATACCTAGCTGCCTTTCAGAAGGATACTCTTTAACCAAGCAGAAGTTATTGGAATAAGTTGTGGTCATTTGGTAAAATTCTCTGGCCTACATTAGACAACATAATCTAGGACCTCTTCTAGATTGAAAATCTGAGGGTCTATGAGAATCTATGCACTCAGAAATGAAATTAAGAATCCATGTTACACTGCTTAGTTTGGGGGACACACACACACACACACACACACAAGTGCAAACCTCAATTTCATTCTTAAAATTTTCTCATTTGGAGAAAAGGCAAACACAAAGTACCTTCACAGAACATACAAGAACATGCTAAAGAAAAGCATGAATGGTAGAATGATACAAAGGAAGGCTGCAGAACAAAAATTGCATGGTTCCCTAACAAAAGCAAGGACTACAGAAGGAACATAGGAAACTGAAGGATAGATGGGAGCCAGGGTAACCATTTCACTCTACTCTTCTTTTAAGCATGGCAGCAAGATGTGCACCTCTAAAGCATATTCTAAAAATATCCAAGATATCCGTTTAATAGGGTTACTTTAAGTCATTGAGAAGTGCTCACTGAATCTCAATAATCCAATATATTGAAAGTATTTCCCATTGAGTATTCAAAGCAAATGATTTATGTAAACATGAGGGTTTATTTGAGGGAATAATCATTACCGGTTTTTCTTTTCCCCCCAGTTACAGACCTTTGATATACATCATTAAAAGAAATGGGCAAGATGAGCCACCCAAAAATAATGTGGCTCAATTATCTGGCAAACCATTTCTACATTCCAAGGAGGAAGAAAAATGTAAGTATGTCAACCTGGATTTTTTCCTAACCTCCTTTTGCTTTTTCATTTATGCAAGTCACCTGCTTTTAGTTGCTTTGTGTTGCCAGCTTTCTTTGGAAGACAGCAGCCCTTTTAACAAAATGTTTAAAGTAATCTGTAAAAAGGATGAGTCACTGCAACACTATTCTTTTCTTAACACACTGGAAATCTAAAAGATTCACAGTTCTTGTCAAGAAAGTGCTATGATTTTTACTGTTGGGTTTGATATAAAAAAGCTGATGTAAGAGCTTGTTAAATGAATGACCACCTCTTTAAAAAATAGAGAATGTTTTTACAAGAGCTTCAAAAGCATGGGAAATTTTACGGTTCAAACAGAAAATGGGAGATATTTCAGTCCTGCTTAGCCTTTAGTAGGACTAGCTGGGAATTTTTCAAGGAAACAGATTTTAAGCCAGAATATACCACCTTCGTGAAATGGAAATATTTTCATTTGGATGAACTTCCAAAGAAACAAAAGCAGGTTTTCACTGGAGCCCTATCTGGTTTCCTGCCAGCTTTCTTAATGGACTGCTTAGGAACCTCAGCTTCTGTAGCCCAAGGGTCTAAAACAGCCCTATTATGTGAGGTACCTCAGTCAAAGACCCTGAACTCCCCAGGACCACAGCTCCAGGATACTCCCATTGAATGGCCTATATGCCCTATTTTTCCTGTGAAATAAATTCATTGAATGTTATACCGTGTTCATCTTAACTGAGAGTTCCACGGACAAGAATGCCAAGTGTTCCAAAGTCTGGAAACTTTGGGCCAATCGTGCCATGACAACTGCTCTTAGGTTGAGGACTTCCAGGCTTACAAGCTCCCTCTCACAAGGAACACGTGCTCAGAAACCCTGGGGGCCCAGCTTATGGCTGGGCTTGCTTCCAAGCTGCGAAAAGGAGCCCAAATGTCCCAAGAATGAGGCTCAACTTTTAACCAGTTAGCTACACCTAGATGTTGTCATCCTATATCACTACTTCAGCTCCCTTTTTGTTTTTACTTCTTTTTTTCCTAACACTTTGATTTGTTCTTTATTTTGTTTCCATTACAAGGAAATGGACATAATGAAAACACCAGCCATCACTCTGGCGCACTTTGCCTGAGAAGATACTGTCCAGATTTGCACAGTTAAGCAAATGGGAGTAAAAGGATCCTGAATCTAATCTTCAGTCTCTGAACAGAGAGTAGAATAAATAGGTTATCACAAGGATGCCTACAAGATTTTGGGTTATGATGGTCAAGAAAAGTTATGCAAGTCAGGCCCACTCAATCTGCAGTCACTGCAAAAAGCATTGCTAGCTTCCTCATTCACCCACAAGAAAAGAGCTTGCCCATTTGCACCCATTTTATTTGGCTAGTGAATTCATGTAATTGTGCCCCTAAAAGCATTTCATCAACAGCATGCACGCAACCAGGTCCTGACTATGACATACATAAAATGTGTCTTTAGTTGCTGTGCACTGACAAACATGCTAACCCCAACCCCCAAACATTCACACAATGGATATGAATGGTAAAACCTGAAATGGGATTTCTAAAAGAACTTGGTATACACCTAACCATGCTTCCATTAAAGTCAATGGCTATTTTACCACTGACATTCCCATGGTGGGAACATAGTAAATTCAACAGATTCAGGTCTTCACCACATTTAACCTTTATCTCAATGTCAAGAACATGAAGAAAATCACTGAAATCATCAGAATAAATTGCATGTTTATATTTAGTTGTGCATGTTGGGATCTTGCTGAATCAAAGCCACATTTTTTATCTTTAAGATGACATCTTAAATCACTATAAGACACCCACCTGCTATGCCTGATTTAAAGGACACTCCTGCTGTCTCCCTGATTACACTGTTTCATTGTGTATAAATGTGAGACTCACCTCATTCACCAACTGTCCTGGAGATTTGGTGGTTCCCTGTGCAAGGTCCTGCTTTGGGTTTGGAGCTTTGTTTCTCATCACAGGATTATTAGCTGTTCAAGGGTTGGTCTGACCAGAAATTCTATTTTTCATCTGAGAGACCTCCCCCAGTTTCCAGAACATTGCAATTTTCTGCTGATTCTATTCATAAAATGATTCCCAAATAATTTGACTCATACTCTCAACCATTATGATTACAGCAGTAAATTTTGCAACCTGAAATGATCATGGAGATTCAGTACACATAATACAAAGGGTCTTCCATCTCGTACGTGCACAAAATACAGTTGATCATGAAATGTCCCTGGAACCTTTTTCAAAGAAATGAACTGTGTTTTTTCTTCTTTTGTATTCTGAATCACCATTAAGTTGTATTTGCTTCACAGTTTAAATTCTTTTCCAGTTCTTCCAGGGTTCTTCAAAATATTGTCTAAATGTTCTTCAAGTATTAGACTTCTGGGATTTCTCTTTATTATACTAGATCAAACACTTTTCTCTTCTTATAACCTCTGACTCTTAATGCATTATTCCATGTAGGGCTCTACTCTTTTCATTGTTGAGATTGTTACTTAACACTACCTCTTGACAGGCTCAACCATTTGCTACAGTACAAAGTTGGAAAAAGCTTATTTAGGTCAGATGGTGCTGCAATGCAAGTTCTCATCTTTTGGGGATAGATATTTTCTTCCTGACTTGCTCAAATATTTGTTCTCCCAATTATATTTAGAGCTCTTGCCAATTAATTTGAAAATGTCTTCAATATAATTCATAATGCTCAGATTTGAGACTATGTGTGTAGGGAAGTTGCAATGAATTTTAGAGGGACCTGTACTTCATAAAAATGTTTTATTATTATTATAAGAAGTATTGTCTCTTCTTCCCTTATTTCTTTTCAACAGAAAAGGAAAGGGAAAGTGTTCTGAGTTTTTCTAATCAAGACCTGAGACTATACAAAGGACATGAGTATTATAAATGATGAAATTTATAACACTTTTAAGAACTTGGATGAAATACCAGCCATTGAAAGACAATGTATGTGTGTGTGTGTATATATATATAAAGATTTATCAGTTCTAATTTCTTCATTAAAGCATGTGAAAAATGTTTATCAACTACTCTGTGTCCAAAGATGGTATACATTTCTGCTTGCTCGCTTGCTCCAAACAATATTTAATTTCTCTCTGAAGAAATGTTTAAATGGTAGTGCTCTTGAAAACAAGGGATTTATAAATCAGCAAGGGACAGTACAATGCTGTCAGCCATTGTTCAACTTCTCTCAAGTCTTACAGATATAACCCAGCCCAAATTGTAGTAGATCTTCCTTATGAAATTTTGCCTCTCTTTCAGGAGAGGCTGCCTATTTTCTCATAAGTATTATATATCATCATAAGACTCTGATCATATGTTGTTTTGGAATATAGGGATAAGCACTGGATCATATTTATTTCCCAGCCCCATTACTTCCTCACCTACTTACATTAATGGATATTTTTAAACAACTATGATCTTAAACTGTAGGTTTTCAAATTTATTTCCTTGAATCCAAGATGAGATCCCCTCCCCCCACCCACCATTTAACATGGTGGGGGAGGGGGAAATGACCCTCATCTTGGACGTGAGTACAAGTGGTTGGGGGTTAGGGGGTGGGGGTCAGAGTCAGAAACACAGTAGGCACCTACCCCCTCTAGCCTGGCAGCTTCAGCTTGCCCATTACGCAATAGACTGGCAAAATTTCAAAGTGACACACCTTGTACAAAACCCATTACCTGAATTGCATTTTTGCCCCATATACCCACTAAATTTGTTGATCTCAAACAAAGAGCACTGTATATAAATGTGAAGTAAATTATTGGTATAGTAAAATTTTCAAGATAAATTATGTCTCATTTTCTAAACTTCTTAGGTACTTTGAAGCCCATACCCACTGACTTTCAGTAATTTGTAATAAAATGATGATGAAATGGAACACTTAGCTATTGTTACAACCAAATGGGACGTGTAATATTCTAATGTGAACTTCACTGTAAATTATATTTTAAAGCATCCACTACTCCTCAAAACATTTACTAGATGCTTATAAAAAGAGATTCAAAATACCTCAATCATAGTTTTAAAAAGCACTATTTGCTCTATTTTCACATTCATGTGCAACAGCCTGGTTTCCAAAACTTTAAAAGTAAAGGCAATTTTTAGTTTGACTTCTTTTTCCTCCTGGGATTGGGTCACATCAGGAATTTGGCACCTTTTACCTAGCACAGAAAAAGCCCAAGAAATGGTGAACAAAAAATGAAGAGCTTAGAAGTTAGTGTTGCTTCAACTCAGCTTCTGAAATATTTATATCACTGGCTCTGTGCATCAATACATTCCATAAAGCTTCAGCACTACCTGAAGATATAATGGAAATCATTTTGAAAGGGATATTTTTAAATTGAAATTTGCAAAGTCAAATCATGCAAGATACAAAAAGTACAAGCCAAAACATAAATTAAGTTATCCTTATAGTAAATAAGCAATGGTTGTAGGGTAACTATATACAATAATATTTGAATGACCGGAATGCCTTTATTTTCAACAGGTGGAAATACAAGTGAGGAGTGGGGAAATCACATTCTCGATTTTGCTTGTAGTCACCACCCGAATCATATACTTCAAACTATCCTTTTTTTTTTTTAAGGGTCTATAGTTCTGCTTTCTTTAAATCCTCCAGTTTGATTATATTGGTCCTGTCCAACCTGGCATCCATGGACAGTTATCACAGTTCTGATAGCAGCTGGCAAGTGGGACTGTTGTCGCCAAGTGTTATTGCCTTTTGTAGGCAGATGGCTATAACCCCAACTATTCCCCAGTCACTTTATTGACCACTGTAGGAAAAGGTGGGGGAATAATTGAACTTGATCCAAATGATTAAGCAAAAGTATAGTGTGGTGCACTTCAGCCACATTCTGGAAAGAATAGATATGCCTGTTTCTCATAACCTCCTTGCCTCCAGTTCTCTGAGCTATAGCCCCACTCCTTAAAGAATATCCCATCTTAGTTCCTGAAACCATTCTTAGCTCTCATCCTTTGACACACACATATATTACAATGCACTAGGGAATGGATAAATCCTTCAAATTTAGACTGTGATCAATCATATGATCCTGCAGACCCACTAAAACAGACCACTTTTGTCTAGATCTGCCACGTTGATCTCTTCCCCTGTCTATTTGCTTGAATAATATTTTACTGTGGATGCTTGCTTCAATTATGGGGATTCTAAGTGGGTGCATGAATGGAGAAAACATTATGCCACCAGTCGATTAAGATACATGTTCCCTACTGCTGCAGTCTGCACTGGCTAAATAGATAGTGAATATATACAGGGTCAGATACTTAGTCTTAAAAAGATTAAATTAGCCTATTCTTAGAAGCCATTACCACGTCATTCAGAGCTTATCTGATAAGGAGTGCTTCTGGTTGCAATTTTTCCCATAAGTTTTCAAATAAATGGCTTCAAAGCAAAGAAAAAGCAAAACAAAACAATAAAAAGACTATTGAAATTTTCCTTTCAGAATTTTTTTCCATAACTACATCAACGAAAAAGTGACAATAATTTGCTTTAAAAGTTTCTGTTATGAAACTGTTTTCTTTCTGAAAAAACATCAAGTGCTTGGAAAACAAAAAAATATATATAAAAAATCAAGATTTTTTATAGATCATATTTTTAAATTGGTAAAACACACTGTTTTTTTGCGAAACTGTTCTCATATTTTGAACAGCTCTGTTGATGGACTCGGTACATATCAGGGACAATAGACAAAAACAGAGTAGCAGCTCCTAGCATTACACATATGATGCCATAAGAAAGCAGTTTTCGACGCTTATTATTATAGGACTGGAGTCAGCCTTTTTATGGGGTAACCAACATCTCTGCATCAAATTTAGAAGCATGGATGTGTACCAAAGTACTAGTCAAATTGCTGCCCTATGGGAAACTCCATCACAGCGGGCACAACTACATGTGCACTAATTTTCCATTGTTACTGCTTATTAAGTTTCGTAACTCTAATATGAGGTACTAACTAAATGCACAGTAACCAGTGCTACTGCATAGTAGCACTGCATAGTCTTTTCATAATGCTTAATGCACAGTAGACTAATTCTTCTGCTTTTGCTGTGACTTGCTAATATTCAGCAGAATAAGTCTACTGCATATTAAGCGTCTCAGGTAGACATGCCGGGCAACAAGAAAACCCATATTGTACAGTAAATAACTTGTCCCGCAATTAGTTTTCAGAGATTATTAGTTCCAGCTCCATTTTTTATGAGAATGGAACAATTACAATTTATTTCTGATTCAAAGTTTCTCGCTCCTCAATTTCCTGTTGCTACTGTTGCAAATGTTTAAATGATTGCTATTGCTTTTAATATCTCACATCATCAATAATATATTTTTCCTTTTCACACAAAATAACAAAATAATTTTATAAAGTCAAATATCATGGATATAGTAAAATGTATTTCCTTTAGAATAAATAATATTTTTGAAGATACATTCCTGTTCAAAGTTCTTGACCTGATGCATTTTACTTTTTCTACCTCAAGTGGAATAAAATCTGGCTTATTTTTCATTTTGTTCTACATTGAATTTCATACCTGACTTGTCCCACTTTCCTTAGAATATATATCTAACTCAGATGTGCTTACATATAGTTTTCCACAACCTATAAGCCAACCTAAGGCACACTTATTAGCCTTCTTCAGTATATACATATTATATAAACCCCAGTTTCCTTAGAAATCTTGTTTTGACAAAAGGAAGAAGATACAGAGATCTTCAAAGCGAAATCGAAGCAGTTCTTAGTGTGAGCATTCTTAAAAATAAAACAATATTACCAGTATTGTAATCATCATTCTTTTCTGTCCACTTGATAGAATTTCCCTGGTCACATGCATTGCTGATAGTAATTACCAACCAAACTTGTACCTAGAAAATCAAAGAAAAATATTATTTGACTCAGCTGACCAGAGAAGCTATGTTTCAACATCTGTAGCTTTTGAGATGCCTTTTTTCATTATACCAATTTGTTTGTTTCTTTCTTGGGCTGCATAACTTCAAGCTGATAATCAGGTTTCAAATGAGATTTGATGATCAAAATACTTAGCATTGCTTGTTAATAACAAACAATGGTATTCAGCAGCAATCAACATCATAAGTAGTAAGTAATCTCCAAACCCTTGCTTGTAAGTACTATCAAGATCAAGTAAACTGATATATTACAACAATATCTATGGGGATCTTTCAAAAAAATTGTACCAGCCACTCTTCTAATTCAGTTAATTTATTTTCACTGTAGAACATTCAAAAAATGGGTGGTCTAGTTTTGGGCACACTATAAAAACTGTAAAATAGTTTTTATTCCTCCCCCTCTTTTTTCCTCCTTGAGAGAGAAGAGAATCTCTCTGAAAGGCAACAAATAAGGTGCATTACTTTAGAAGGTATCTCTGAAACCTGAAAAAATCAGAATGTTCCAGTCACAGTCTAAATATAACATTCAAAAACATGTGCTAGATATTTCCTTCATTTTTTCATGCTTTTATAATGTTTCATAGTTGTTAGGGTCAGAAGGGACCTGAGCAGATCATCAAGTCTAACCCCCTGCCATGGACAGGAAAGAATGCTGGGGTCAAACGACCCCGGCAAGGTGTCTACCTAGCCTCCTTTTGAAGACCCCCAGGGTAGAAGCAAGCATCACTTCCCTTAGAAGTTGGTTCCAGATCCTAGCCGCCCTGACTGTGAAGTAACTGTCTCCTGATATCTAGCCTAAATCTACTCTCTGTCAACTTACGGCCGTTATTCCTTGTTAGTTATTCCTCCCAGCAGTGCTCGAGGGAACAGGAACTCTCCCATTGCCTGCTGGTCTCCCTTGGCCAGTTTATAGACGGCCACCAGATCCCCCCTCAGCCTTCTCTTCTGGAAGCTGAACAGGTTCAGGTCTTGTAGCCTCTCCTTGTAGGGCCTGCCCTGCTGCCCCCAATCATGTGAGTGGCCCTCCTCTGGACCCTCTCCATGTTGTCCATACCCCTCCTGCAGTGTGGCATCCAGAACTGGATGCAGTACTCCAACTGCAGCCTGACCAATGTCATTTAGATGGGGAGGATCACCTCCTTGGACCTGCTCGTGATGCATCTGTGGATACATGACAAGCTGCAGTTAGGCTTCTTGACTATGAGCCCCCGTAGGCAGCCTATGTTCATCCTGGAGTCTATAATGACACCAAGATCCTTTTCTGCCTTTGTGCTGATGACAGGGGAGTTCCCCAGCCTGTAGGTCTGCTGCTGGTTCTTTCTCCCTAGGTGTATCACCTTGCCCTTGTCGGTGTTGAATCCCATCTTATTCTCATCCGCCCACCCCTGTAACCTGTCCAGACCTAATTGCAGCCTGTTCCTCCCTTCTAGCGTGCCCACTTCTCCCCACATCTTAGTGTCATCTGCGAATTTGAACAAGGTGCTTTTCACTCCCTCGTCCAAGTCATTGATGAAGAGGTTGAACAGTGCAGGACCAAGGACTGAGCCCTGCGGAACCCCACTGCCCACATCCCTCCAGGTCGAAAATGACCCATCCACCACCACTCTCTGGGTGCAACCCTCCAGCCAATTTGTGACCCATCTGACTGTGTAGGCATCAACACCACAGTCTCCTAAATTTTTAATGTGAATGGGGTGAGAGACAGTGTCATAGGCCTTCCTAAAGTCCAAAAAGACTATGTCCACCACAAGACCTGCGTCCAAGGATTTTGTGAAGGCCACCAGGTTGGTCTGGCAGGACCTGCCTCTAATGAACCCATGTTGGTTGCCCCTAAGCATACACTCCCCTGCTTGCCCCTTGCAGATGTGCACCTGGATAATTTTCTCAAAGAGCTTCTGCAGAACTGAGGTAAGACTAACAGGCCTATAATTTCCAGGGTACTCCTTCCTCCCTTTTTTGAACATGGGGACCACATTATTTGCTTGCATGGTCAAGAACAGACTAAGAATTCTGATAAATAGTTGGAAATGGACAGAATTTCTATGCTCCCACTATTGCAAATATTCAAATATTTAGTCTGGAGAAAGGAAGACTGGGAGTGAGGAAGGGGGAATTTAACAGCAGCCTTCAACTACCTGAAAGGTGCTTCCAAAGAGGATGCAGCTAGAGTGTTCTCAATGGTGGCAGATAACAGAACAAAGAGCAATGGTCTCAAGTTGAAGTAAGTTAGATATTAGGAAAAACTTCACTAGAACAGTAGTAAAACATTGAAACAGATTACTCAGACAGGTTGTGGTGTCTTCATCCTTGGAGGTTTTTAAGACCTGGATACACAGAGTCTTGACTGGGATGATCTAATTGGGGATGGTCTTGCTTTGAGCAGGGCATTGGACTAGATGACGTCCTGAAGTGACTTCCAACCCTCCTTTTCTATAATTCTATGAAATATTGAACAGGTGATATACCTGAAAAGGAATTAATTATGGCTCCAGCTTAACTGTTGGATACATAGAGAACATACATGCCATATTTTCTTACATACAACATGCTCATGAATAAGATCTACACCTGGCTTTTGAAAAGCAGAATGAAGGAAAGAAGAACTTCCTTGAAAATACTGGTTGGCAGTGTTAAGTAACTGAATAGCAGCTTCTGAAGCAGAAGCCTCTACCAGAAGAGCAGGGGGTTAGAAAGAAAGTATCCAAAGCCAAAAGCTAGAGGCCTTATGCAGCACTGCAGCCAGCATTACTTTTGCTTTCCACCCCAGGAGGGGCAGAAACTGCCATTTTTGTATTTTCTTCCTTACACTGTGCACCCCAATTTCAGCAGCTGAATTTTTGAGACAAGGTGCGTTGTATGCAAGAAAATTATGGCATGTCCTATGTGCTATTTGAATTATTATGACAGGTCTACACTTTCACAAATATTATGTACTTACAAAATATATTGAAGAACATTATTAGAAAGTTGATTTCATAGACCATAGGATGAGGTCAGGCTTTCATGAAACTAACAACAAAATAAATAAATGAAATAGAAGTGCATGCAGTTAACCCAGACTGACCTACTAGTACATTAATTCAAATATGTCATTAAATCTGCCAAAAGCAAGCCATAAAGCATAGATTATGCTACAGAAGTGAGTGTCTTTCTTGAGAATGTAATACAAAATGTATTTGGCACCCCAAGGGAAAAAATGATCCTTTATTTATAGTGTTCTGAGAAACTTTTACTTAGAAACATTTTAAGCTTGATGAACCAGACGAAAGGCATAGAGCTGTGTATTGGTATGATTTCACGACTGAATTTTTTCCTGGTTTCTTTAAGAACTTAGGAAATTATATCCAAAATCTTCTCTCACAAATTCCAGGCACCCAGAGTATCAACTGATGTTGAGACATTAGAGTTGATTTTTCATAAGAGAATCCCCAATCTGAATCCTTACAGAATGCACAGTCAGTGAGCCCCTACATGAAAGTAAGTAGTAGAGTTAAGGACTATTCTACATAGCCTCTACCCCACACATCCTCTTCTACAGCTATACATACTTTCCAAAGGAAATGAGACAACAGTCCTCTGGATAAAAGCCTCATTCATTAAACATACCTGGGGGGGTTTTCCCGTCCATTCTGTGGAGAACAAAAAGGAAGTCATATAATTAAATCAAGTAATTAAAGACTGTATCATAACATATGTGCACAAGGGAAACAAAGCAAGGAATGCCCTGAAATCCTAATTCTAGCACTCTGCTACTTTTCAAGGCCTGACTAAGCTATCTTTATGTTCTTTTAATACAGATGTGTGCACATGTGTGCGGGGTGGGGAGGAGATGATATAAAAATACTTATTGTATATGTTTCTGAAAGCTCACATTCCTTTCCCTAGCATGAACAAAGATAAGTAAAATGAAACTTTCATAGTCCTTACCATAGGAAAACATTCTGGAATATTTATGACCGTCCCCATTATTAAATGTGAATGGTATAATAGGTGTTCCTTCACTCTCACACTTAAAAATGTCAGCTAAATAAAAGCAGATAAGCTTATATAACATTTGGAGACTGCTATAAAAATCCAATAGGCAGAGGAGCAATAAAGGTACTGAAAATAGGTCAAGCTATTCAAAAGACTAAAATCAGAAGAATCAGCAAAATTTTGCCTTTTTGTTGTCTGTGCTCAAAGTAAAGAGTATTTGTTTTTCAGCTTGCAAAAATATTCTATCAAAATAATTCCAGTGCCAGAAAAATATATATTTACTTAAAATAATAATAAATAAAGCCTAGCTAAGTAAGGCTGAACTGTGAAGCGATGTTAAGTTCCATAAGTTCCAAGGGGTTTATCTGTATTGTTGTATTTCCCTTCCAAATAGCATGTAGCCTAACCTGCCAAAATTAAAGGTTTTGTCAGATGTTAGTTCACATGCTGTATTACAGGAAAAGGTCAGAAAACAAACTGAAAAAAAGAATCTAGACAGCTTTAACCTCAAGGCTTTACTTTATTCCAGAAGATAGGCTTATCAGTCATATTATTTTCTTGTAAAAATAAAAAGAAATAATAAATATAAAAAAGCATAAAGATAAATGTTCCAAAATATGACATCAGGGTACAATTGTGATCTTCTAAGCAAACTTTTAAATCAATTTTAGATATTAGGAATTTTTGCAAACCATTTCACCTTCTAAAACCTACAATCATTTAAAGCAATACACATATTATTGGTGAATTTCTGAATTATTAAATCCGATGTCGATGAGCAATGAAGAGCAAAAATAGAAAGGCTCACTGAGCTTGTGTATTCAGAGATAACAAACAAACAGAAAAAGTAAAAGGTCCTGAGAACCCACTTGAAGCCTCTTTTTCCCCATTTGAAATGTTCCAAACATGATTTGTTGCATTAGCTCAAATATTGCTTTATTTGTGTTCAAAATAGTGTCAGAAAATGAATTGTCTGATTAGGGCTGATGAAGATCAGAGAAGACACAAAAGAAAAGCACATCAATTAACATTTCTAACAGATATCTTCCCAATGGAGGTGGTCAAAAACATATTCCAGGTTTCACAATAAAATTTGGAAGAAAATTTTGTTTCTGATCTTTTTTCAAGGTTTTGTTAAAAACAACTTTAAAAATGTAGGGAAAGATTTAATGAACACATGACAAAAATAAAAACCAGGATTTTTATAAGAGACCTGACAAAGTATTACCAAAAAAGACATATTTGCTGAAAAATTTGCAATGAAAAAAGTCAAACGGCAAAATGTGTTAGACACAGTAGATGTGACTGACCTGCCTAAGCAAATAGGATGGGTTCACCCACAAAATAATCAATATCACGTGAACTAATCCACATGCAAATTTCCAACCACAAAGTTCAAAATTTGATAAAACACTGCAATAAGATGCCCCCAAAAATCTGTGTGGCATCTAGAAAACAGAAATCTTCCTTACTCCAAGTTATTCTCTTTCCCACTTTTTGCTTGCACAGTGTTGTATAAAAAAAATGCAGTATCGCATGGAAACTCAAACAACTAATGTTTCAATGTTGTCACTTGATTGACTCTGTTTCAAGAGGCATCAGCTTCAAGATGGAGCTCTCCAGGAACACAAAGGGGAACCAGGCCCAAATACCTCACCAAATCATCCTGTGTTTACCACATATCCATTTCTTTAATTTCCTAACATTATCCTTCATGGCTCCATATTTAATGCGTAATACTTTACAGTTCTACAGGAATTTTTTGAAGATTGAAAAGTACTTTGCAAACAATGAATGAGCCCAAGACAGTTGAAATAGTTGGGTTTTCTTTTCTTTTTTTTTTTATAACTGTTTAAAAGATAACTCTTGAAGCTCTTCAAAGTCTATTTGTCCGATATTAACAGAACTGGAAGTAAAACCACAGTCTATGCTCAGTCTTGTTCTGGACCACAGCATCTATAAAAAACAGCTACTCTTCCTCAATACACTGAACTCATATGTCCACACCTTTACATAAACATTGTTGGTGAAAACCTGCTACAGTCATCATTAGCGTGAACTGCAGCTACCTGAAAGACCTAAGGTAGCAGGGGAGGGTCGCCAGACTGCTTAAGTGAGCTGGTGTGACTTAAGAAAGCAGGGAACTTCATTTACATTTCCAAGCAGAACCTGGAAGGAGTGAGAGACTAGAATACCCAAGAGCGGACAGAGGCAGTAAACGCACGAGTCTTAAGGGGTATGCAATATGGGAGGAACATGAAAAGAGTGTTACGGTCAAGGTACCCAATGGGGAGAAGGAGATACAGATTCACCTATAAAAAAACTCAGGCAAAAGATGAGGCCTGCAGGATCTCCTTCTCATCACGATGTGCAGATCCCCCAGAAAGGCTTTCTGAATATCTGGCTGCAAGGAGACACTCTGCCCTCAGGCTTCTGTAAGACCTGTGCAAGGTTTTCTGTTGTCTTTTTGGCTTATAATGTTGCATTTTAAGTTAGGCTAAGTTGTCTGTGCTGTCACTGTCTCTTACTGGGCTGTGTCTTAGCTTAGGCAGAGATTTTCTGCTGATCTCTGTCACATACTTGAAATTGCAAATTGCTGTGCTCAATAAATGCTCTCTTCAGAGAATGGACTATAGTTGTTCAAGCATTTATGAATTCAGTGCCACTACCTAAAGTCTAATGTTAAGTCTGATAACAACACAATCTCAAAAATGCGAAGTAGTTCCTGGCTAAAGCATGTATACGGTTTCTATTACTAGAACTTGATGAGGACAGGAATCTCTGTTCTGCAGGAAAAAAAAAACATTAAAAAGAAATTCTAATTTGGAATGACAAACCAACATGTGAATGTTGATACATTTTTAAATCAAAATATTTCATGTTTGCAACGCAGAGCTAGGTACTAAGGAGTTCAGCAACATTAACCCCTTGTATAGAGCTGAAAACTGAAGCATGGACAGGTGACATGAATGGCCCAAGTCACTTGCGAGTCAGTAGGAGACCTCTGATCTTCAGATTCCCAGTCTAATGATTAAACTGCTAGTCCCCAATGCTGCCTGGATCCCTGACATCCATGTTGTTTTTATTTTTATATTTAAAAGATAATGTAGGATTAAAATGTCAGTGGGATAAAAATATTTAGGAGAAGTTGGTATTAGATGCTCTCAAAGAATCTAAACTATTTCAATATTGGCTAAATGAGATATTTTGGTATATTCTTCTCAGATTAGTATCACATTACTGCAAAACGTTTAGATTTTGATAAGCATATATTTTGCACTGGAAATAGTTCTGTCCTTTTTTTATTTATTTGTTGCCCCTTTCTATTCTTTACTGTAATAAAATGACCCCATTATAGTCTTTAACATTCATCCTTACGTCACTACTGTGAGGTAGAGAAGTACTAGTATCCTCTTTTTACAGATAGGAACTGAATGGCTAAATAACATGGCTAAATAAGGCCACATAGGGATCCTACATGGGAGAAAGAAACTGAATCCAGATTTTCTGTGTCCTGCTACCCACTAAAACAACCTTCCTCTATTATACAATTAAGCAAAACAAATAATTTAAATCTGCTGATACACAAAACATAAATGAACAGAATTGACTAACGTTACATTGGATCAGATTGCATGAGGAAATGCTTTTTCTCAAAAGAAAAAAAAATCACTTATTTAAAAGCTTCTTCCTTTTCTTATATTTCTGTTGGTATTCTGAATAAGCGACCCTTGGATTATCTGGAACAAAATATCCATTTGCACACCTGCAGCTTCAGAAAACTTCTGTTCTCCATGAACTCCATAATTTTCTAATTCTCTTCACAACTCAACAGCTGAACCTGATCAGTTAAAGACAAATGGAAATAGCTAAAACTACCCTGCCACATTAGCTTTCACTAAAATAAATAATTTCTTTATAAATGTTACATAAAGTCAATCAAATATGTAATAGAAGGAATATAGTTAGAGATAATTGTGCCCTTAAAGATTGAACCAAAAAGGTTCAGGATGTGAGGAAAGATGCTTCAGTGAAAGTCCCAAGAGGAGTTCTGACAGAATGAGCCCAAATTTCTCCCGTGGTGCTGGGTGACTGCCTGCTCCAGCAGCAGTCTACCACTCAGGAGACAAGTCCAATGTGCTTTCTGATTCATTGCTGCCACTCGCATCTCATCTATTTTCTTTTGGGAAAGCTAACACTGCATGCAACATTGCCTTTGTTCCCAAAGCATGTTACTGGCTCTTGTGTAAGGGTCCCAAAAGGAAGAGGGCTCCATGAACCTTCACACTAGCTTTATGAACTCAGGATCTACTAGAGGCTGCCTCAAAATGTCACCAAGAGATCACTTAACTCTGACTGGAAGAGCATAGGCAAATGAAAAACTTTGAAGAACACTTCAGAAGTTTATTTTTCCATAGCCATTTCCCATACTTAGAGACAATATGCCTAAATTAAAAAACGTGATGAACTGTATAGTATTATTATTGTTTACCTGTATTAATATAAAGCCTAGAAAGTACCAAATCAGTCACAGACTAGCACCCTACTCTGTCAGGCCTTTGCAAACACAGAACAAGAGTATGTTACTGAAGCTAAGTTAACACTTTACGCTGTAACAATTTCAACTTATAAGATGTTGGCATGCCAGGGGAAGATGGTGGGGGAGCTATGAAGGGCCTGATCCTTGTTGTGGCCATGTAGCTCCGGCTCCTTCCCCACCATCCACCCAGAGGTATGCATGCCAAGCAAAATGTCCTTGAGTGCCACACACTGGCACCTGTGTTGGGGGTTGTCTACCCCGATCTAGGAGCAGGACTGGCTTGTGGCTTGACTTCCAAGGGGCCCGATCTTTTTTTTCTCCCAAGCCTTCCCTACTCCTCCCACATGGCCCCAGCCCAGGCTCTCAGCTGGCTAGGCACCATCTGAGCTCTGAAATGGATCGGGTCCCTCACAACTCAGACAGTGCATGACTGCACAGCAGTCCAATCAGCATCAGTTTGTGGGGGGAGGAGGGGAAGAGGGTAAGGATCAGGCCCCCAGGATCCAGCCACACAACCCAACTGGGGCTGGGTAGCTGGAGCAGGGAAGAGCTCAGCAGCTGCAGTGTGGCAGCCTAAGGCCAGTCTCTGCTGACCCCATGCTCTGCTGGGCTATGCAGAATCTAGGTGCTGGCTCCCCCACCTAGCTCACTCGGCAGCAGCCTTGGCTGGCAGGTACCTGAAACCCCTGAACACCCCGTAGCTGCCGGGCAGATCCAAGTATGGAGTGTGGGGCTTAGTGCTTCCCACTCGGGCAGGGCTCCACAGCACAGAGGGGAAGGCTATGCTGTTCAATCTCAAGCCCAGCAGGGGTGAAAAGTCTCACCCTTGTACCCACACC
>NW_017728992.1:76272549-76276985 GCF_001723915.1 Gavialis gangeticus | reverse complement strand
AGTGCTTCCCACTCGGGCAGGGCTCCACAGCACAGAGGGGAAGGCTATGCTGTTCAATCTCAAGCCCAGCAGGGGTGAAAAGTCTCACCCTTGTACCCACCCCATCCCAGGCTCACTGCTCCCACAGAACCAGGCCAAGAGGTCCAGAAATATGCCTGGGGAGGGTTCAGGGATGGAACTTCCTGCCCTGCTGGGCTTGGGAGGCAGCTGTGAACGGTGCAGCTTCCCTGCCTGCTCTGTGCAGCCCCACCCTGGACAGCCAGTGCTGAGCCCCATGCACCATGTCCAGCTGCTATGGGGAGGTCATGGGCTTCAGGCACCTGCCAGCCATGGCAGCTACCAGGTGAGCCAGGTGGGGGAAGCTAGTGGCCAGACCCTGCACAGCCCAGTGGAGAGTGGGGTCAGCAGGAATGGCCCTTGGGCTGCAATGCTGCAGTCACCTGAAGCCCCTGAACTTTCTGAGCCCCTGTAGCATCCAGGCAGTTCTGGGCACAGAGTGCAATGCTTGACACTGCCCAACTGAGCTGCAACTATACAGAGCAGGTGGGGAGGTTGTGCTGCTCAGCTGCCTCCCAAGCTCTTTGTAGTTAGGAATTCCTGTGTCTGTACCACCCCCAAGCATGCTCCCAGACTGCTGGGCCTGCGCAGAGCAAGTGAGGTCCAGGGCCATGGCACTAGCTCTGCCCAGCAAGAGCAGCTGATGTATCCTGGCATCCTTGCTCACCCGGACTCAGGAAGGGCCATTGCATTCTGGGATGCGGGAGGGCTTCAACTTGGGTGGGATAGCTGTTTGAGTGGCCACACCTTAATGGAGCAAAAGTAATATTAGGCAGTTTAGAGCTAGCCCTGCCCTGAAGCGGCATAACTTTAACATGAATAACTAGTGCTTTAAGTCACTTAAAGATGTTACATTCAGACAATCCAGGGGTTAAGAGCTCCAGAAGCCACCTAAAACTACCATGTAACAAGAACCTAAATTAACTTAATCTATGTGATTTTTTGTAATGCAGTAGGAACCAGAAGCCCCAATCATTATTTACAAGCCTAACAAACAGATAACTGTCTCCAGACCCTAAGAAAATTACAATGACATTAAATTGTTTCAGCAACAGTACAATAGAAAATAGGCTGGGGAAAGGACCTCAAGAGATCATTCAGTCCATGCCACCATTTCATGATTTGGTACGTTCTCCTACTGCTGGCTGGGGTTTGCAAAAGGGTTTTGCTTTGTAAATTAAAGCTTGAGGGGGTATCAGTACTTAATACAGTAATTATGCTAATGTAATAATACCAATTAAAGCCAATATTTGAGAAAGTCTAAAGACTTAAGGCTCAATAGCCAAAAATACTCCACTAGCAGCCTTCTTTTGACTGTATACCCTTAACATAATTTTTTTTTTATTATTTGAAATGGCTTTTCCCCATCTTTAATATGGCTTGCTGTTGCTTTGCATATGTTCTTTGTGCTGTTTCAGGGTACTGTTGGCAGAGCAGTGTACCTCAACCCTATTTTTATCACAGTGTGAAAAACACCAGATGTACAAAATTAAAGTTCAAGTTAATCAAAATATTGCTTGACAAAGCAAATAATTGAATTGCACTTTCAATGCACTGTGGTAGACAATAATTAACATGCAGCATCTTCAACATTTGAATACAACTTCCAATTTCCATTTTAACATCATAGAATGCTGTCTACACATTTTTTAATGGTACCCATGATAATAATATATTCTGTTTTTAATCATATTCCACATTGCAGGAAATGAAGCTTGCAATTTTCCCAGGTGCTTACCAAATTACTACTGCAAGCTAATTCTCATCCCCCAAGTTAAGAGTTTCAACACAGTGCACATTAACAGCCTGCTTATGTTCTTCCTGTACAACAGAAGGTAAGTTAATATGTGCTTCAATTATATCCAGTTTGTGCATTTATAGCACCCTGTGGGCAGCAGTAAGAAGGCTGTAAATGTACTTATCCTGCTTTTTTAATGCTGCACTATATTACAGAAGAGGGGGAAAAGAAACTGTATTGTCTTATCAGGGTAATCAATAAGGAACTCCACTCTGATGCATTGATTCAAGAGAGCTGCCAGGGTACAACTCTCTCTGCATTCTACAGAAAACCTTGTCCAAGTTTGATTTTTTTTATATACGTTATTAAGCCTTTATTTGTCAGCTTTGATAAAATGCACATCAAGCGTGTTTTCATGTGTGGTAGATGCATTACTGGTGAAAACCTTAAATTAAACAGGAAGATATACTGCACAGATGCTCCTTTTAACTGCATCTATCGACCCAACAGAGAAGTGTCTCAAAAGAAGGTGGGTTTTTTTTCCTATCTTGTTTACTCTGTTGTGGGCCAGCCATGAGGCATGCACACACACATATGCACAAGCTTGAACATTTTTCTGTGTATTTCTAATGTAATTTATACCTACAAACATATCGCCAATATGCGTGTGAGTATTTGCACATTTATATTTAGTGGATAATAATGAATGTATGTTAAATATTGTGTTCATTATTAATTATACAAGATTTGTACATTTCTTTTCATATAAACAAATCCAGAAAAATATATACAGATTTATTTTCTTTTCAGTCCTTGCTGAAATACAAATCTCACTAACTTCCATTACAAAATGTTTAAGTGAAGAATTAGGCCCTTTATTTTAATTAATATGTAACTACCTAGAACTCAAAACTAAAGTTAGGCAACTTTAAAATATTACCTGTTATGCTGCTAATTACATCAAAAATGCTTGTATGTATGATTACATTTTTCTTGCTTTAGTTTCAAAAAATGGACAGCAGGAACTGGGAGGATGTCTGTTCACCAGGGCACCTCAAGGGAAGACAAGATCTAACTGTCACAAACTGCTGGAAGACCGTTTTAGATTTGATATAAGGAAAAACTTCTTTACCGTCCGGGTCTCCAGAGTCTGGAATAGACTCCCCCCAGAAGTGGTGCAAGCACCTACTCTGGATTCCTTTAAGAAACGCTTGGATACTTATCTTGCTGGGGTGATCTGACACCAGCTGACTTCGTGCCCCTTGGGCAGGGGGCTGGACCCAATGATCTTGCGAGGTCCCATCCAACCTTAATGTCTATGAATCAGATTTCAACTTGCTATTACCTGTAAAAAGGAAATAATGACCCCATCCCCGTGAAATCATGTGGGTTTTGAATACAAGTCTACAGGCCTTGTTACACCTCATGCTGCAAGCCTCACATATGTTGATCAGTGTTAGAATTTGGAGCAGTCACACCTTTAGTCTAGAAACTTTCGCTGACTGTCCCCCACCTGCACAGCTGTGACTTGCCACTAGAGGCCTGGTGAGCAGGGGCAGGACTAGGAGCTGTAGCTCTGAGTTGCCATTAGAGGGTGGGTGAGCCAGGACAGGCTTCTATCCCTCCTCTACAAACAGGGGTGTGAGAGATCCTGGGATACTGGAGGACTTCAACTTGGGTAGCACATCTATGGGGTGGAATAGGAGCTGGGTAGTGCAGATCAGAGATAATCCTCCCCTGGAGTGGCATAATTTTGACTCAAACAACAAGTGCTTAAAACCACTTTAAGGTGTTAATGTGTAGACAATCCAAGGGTTAAGAGCTCCAGGAGCTGCCCAAAATTACTGTGCAACAAGGCCCTATCCATGGAATTTATTTAAGCAGAAGAAGTATGTGATTATTTTAAAATGAAAAGTCCTCTTTCAGAAAGAAGTTAGCATACACTTTCATCAATGAATAGTCACAAAACTGATTAAAAAATTAACAAGACCCACTTTTCTTTTCAAGTCTACATGGTTTTGGATGGTGCTGCTATAAACTGTTAAAAAGCCATAGAATAATTAGGAAATAGGAAAAGACAACAGCTTTTTGGTTAGCGTTTATATTGACTCTATACGCTGCCGCTTGCTTATGTTTAGTTTATTCCCACAAGCAGTCTGTAGAATCTTTAGAAACTTTTTTTTTCTCTCCTGGCTCCTCCCCCTCCCCCATGCACTCTTTTCTATTGAAGGACATTCAAACATTTTCAGGCTAGTGTATTTTCATTTTAATTTTCAGTGTACTGGAATAGATCAGAGAGCAGGTCACATGATAGAACCACAAGGTATTTCTCTTGCTGTTTATGCTTATCTTACCCAAAAAAGAAGAACATCTCAGAATAACAATACTTTTTTGAACAGGTTCTCGTGGGGTGGGGGGGGAGGGAAACATAGTTTCATAGTTTCATAGTTTCATAGATTTAGGGTTGGAAGGGACCTAGTAGATCTTCTAGCCCGACCCCCTGCCAGGGCAGGAGAACAACAAAACCCCAAAACAAAAACAGGACTCAAATGAGTCCAGCCAGGTAGGCATCCAGCCTCTTCTTAAAGACCCCCAGGGTAGGGGCCAGCACCACTTCCCTTGGAAGTTGGTTCCAGCTCCT
>NW_017728992.1:76255340-76271830 GCF_001723915.1 Gavialis gangeticus | reverse complement strand
GAAAACGGAGGTGAAGAATTGGTTAAAGAGGTCCGCTTTCTCCTCTGACGCAACCACCAGATTGCCCAGCGTATCCTGCAACCTCCCCAAAAACAAAACAACACAGAACAAAAACCAAATTGAGCATGATAGTATGGCTGGAGAATCTAAAGAGGTTTGTAGACTTCTATCCATTCCTTCCCTCTGACTGATACTGACAGGCAATACCCAAACACACTTCTTAGCTTCCATGATTCTTTTGCAAACTGTCTTGCTGTTACCTTATATTTGGCCTGGTGTACAGCAAGGATTTTCTTTCCTTCTTGCCGCATTTTAGCTTTTCATACAAACAGCATGATACTTTTCCAAAGTGCACAAATACAGTGAGGTAACCACATATAAATGACAGGAAGCTAGATTCAGTCCCCAGAGGAAGAAACCCTGGAGGGAGAGCCCCCAGAGGAAAAGGAAGATTCCAAAATGGTAATGAGTCATTTGCACTGAAAAATAAGAAAGTCCATACATTTTCAGACCAGAAAGTACCATTAAGATCATTTCATCTCCTGCATAGCTTTCAATATTTTTTCTCTTTTCCATTACTTTTCATTTATACATATTTTAAAGCAAACTGACATATATATGTTCTATATATAGATACAAATATAGATGTCTGTGTGTGTGTGAACGAGTATGTTTAAAATGCAAATCAATCTTGGACTCTGGGGTAGTCCAATATTTGTAAAATTTGGCTTTAACTCTTGGTCAGTGACCACTAAGAAGTAAACACCAATCTCTCTGCACTTTACAAGTTTACTGAAGAACAGGAGGGATCTCAATGTTTTTGTATTTATTGAAGCCAAGACCAAGAAAGTACTTCTTTAGCCTCCCTACTACCAATTTGCTTTGTAAACCTACTTAATCGGTGCTCTTAATTGCACCCCCATGGTCCTTTTTTTTCCCTTTCTAAGATTTATGTGCTGGTAGTTCTGGCTGGACCATAAAGCTGAATTTGACGATGAACATGTTCTCCAGTCCTCAGAAACTGCAGCACTACTGTATTAGTAACCCCAACCCTTACCAATAACTGTTCTGACTCTCTTTATCAATAAATAATGGTCACTTCTCACAAAAAGCAAAATGGATTTGTCAGAAAAATGGAGAATTAAAATTAATACCAGTGCTTCATCTAAAGTGTCATTAATCTCTTTAGGATAAACCAAATTCCAGTGTCTTGAAGTTAACAAGTTGCAGTGTCACCATGAGAGACTAATGTGCCACTACAATAATGTCAAAGACGGATGAATAGCAAATTAAAAAAATAAGGAACAACCAAAAATCACAATTTTAGTGCACCATGATTATGATTAATTCTTTGAATATTTTCAAATAACTGCCAAGTATTAATGAAAATGTCTGAATCCAAAACTGAAGAACTGTTACCAAAAACAAATTATTCATTGTATGTTCTTTTAGATTCATCCATCTGAAATGTTTCATTCATCCACTCTAAACTACATAATAGGACTTAGCAACTCAAAAAGCAAGTGACCTATAGTCTGGAAAATATATGTCCGCTTTTGTCTGCAACTGCTTATTTTCATAGAATGAAAGGTTTAACTTTATAAGCAAGTCATTAATTAAAATATAATATATAAATAAGAAATAAATGAATGTTATTCATAATTAATGGTTTGACTACTTCCAGCTGGGATAGTCCCATCTCCATGCACAACAAATTGACATCCACAATTCCATTCACTAATCTGCACTGTCAGTTCTGCACAAGTTCAATGAGCAGAATAACTATTGACACTGATAGTATTGTGAATTTACAGGAACATAGAATACACAATAATTGTTCACACAGACTGAGTGAGATCTCAGAATGTTTATTAGAAATTAATATTTAGTCCATAAACCCATGCATATCCATTAACATCAAAACAAAACAAAAATCTTGTTTTTCATAGAGGGTCCCACAATTCATAGCTTCCATTTGAATTCAGAAGAATTTTTCCTGCTGTGAACTCTGGCTAAAAGACAGTTGTGATTCTCTAAGTGGTCAGATACCATTATCAAAACCTAGATCACAGATTAGATATGAAACCATGCACAGTTGGTTATATCTATGTGCAACTCCACTTAGCAGTAATGGAATCACAATACACTCACTAAGGGTAAAATAAATATCTGAACTTAAAATTTAAAAAAAAATGTGCTGCCTTCTAATTTTTCCTCTAATTATTTTAAGGAAACAATTCCCTTAATTGATTAGTATGCCTAAGATATAAGCTAATGGTTCTGAGCTTGTTTAAAAGAAATAAAAAAAAAAACCCAGCTGTTTCAGTATCTTATACTTGAATTGAATACTATCAATTTGTCAAAATAATCAAAATAATTGTGAAACCATAATCTAATTAGCCTTAGTTTTAAAAAGGCAAACAGACACATTGTTACTGTAAAGAACATGTATTTTAAAGACCCCAATAGATGAATTTCAAAAAGCAGTTTTTAACTAACATCCATTTCAGGTGTTAAGATAGGATAGCATGTTGTGGAATATCATTGACAAATTGTGAAACTTCTTTCATAAACTTGTATCAGTTTGGGTTTCACCTTAAAGTCCTTACTCAGGCAAGATCCCCACTAACTCCAAAAGTTTCCTGAATGAGGAAAGACTGACCCCTACAGCACTATCTGTATAAAGAATGTAAATGCCAAGGGAAACAGACTGAGGGGGTTTAATGTTTTTAAGTTTCCTGCAAAAACACTGCTTCTGTTCACAAAATCCCCCTGGAGAAGAACTGGAGAAAGTGACTAGACAAAATTTGATGCCATCAAGCTTCTTCTGAGATATCCCATATGAGAGCTTAAACAGACTCTATATGATAGAAACAAACAGGATGACCTGAGACTTTTATTTAGCTTTAAGTTTTATGACCTGACCCAATTCTTACTGAAATGAAATTTATATTTCCCCTTTGACTTCATTGTGAGCAGAACTGGGAATACCATTCAGAGTGAGAGTAAGTGAGATGTCTGTATATGCATGTACACTGCTCTAACCAACTGAACCTTCTCAAGAGTCAAGGGTCTATACAAACGTAGCAGCCTACTGAGTAGGCATAAATAAGGCATGCCAGTTTTTAGAGCTAATAGCACAAAAAGGAGTTATGAGGCTAGCATCACAGCCTTTGACTTCCTAGACCAATGCGGAGAAACCTGTTTGGTAGGTTAAATAAATGAGCCCCACAACTTTCCCAAGTGCCAACTCTCATGCCCTTCCTTTGCCTGATCTCCTGTTCTGCTTTCTTCTTCCTGCCCTATCTTCTAACAAGATGCCTTACCTGGTGCTACCAGTACACTGAACCATTTGTACATACTGGGTGCATCTCCACATGCTATTAATGTGACTGTGGCAGGTTCGTGCCCCAGGATTGACCACGATTCCCCGTGATGGCCGTGTGACTACTGACCAGCTCAGTCTCTATTGCTCACATGCCACACCTTGTTCTAACTAGAAGTTGAATAAGGGAGGCTACCCATGGGTCTTAGAGTGAGCCTTGGTCCATTTGCACTGGGTCTTTCCTGGATTCCAAATAGCCTTTATTTGACCATTAAGCTTATTGACCCCTCTCAGTTGGTTTGTGCCCCTGCAGGGTGCCTGTAGCTTTAAGAGCTGTGTGCATCTGTGCCCCTCCAAGACATCCGTAGCCTTAAGGGCTCAATGTGTGGCTTTGTTTCTCCCCTACACCATGCCCCAAGCCTCGCAGACATCCTCTGTCCTTGAAGTTGCCTGTGTATCCACTCAGCCCCCTTGGGCCCTCAGACCTGCTGGTTGCTTACATGGTTTCCCTCTGAGCCCCTCGATCCCTTGTCACATATGCAGCTCCTCCTCTGAGCTCTCAGACCTCTGGTTCTGCATACAGCCCCTCCTCTGGGCTCTCAGACCCCTAGTCCAACTCTCAGCCCTTCTCTGGCTTCAGGGACCCTCTAATTTAGCTTAGCCTCCTCTGGGCTTGTGGACCCTCCAAGCCAGGTCTCAGCCTTTCCCTAGGCTCCTGGAGCCCTTACTGGGCTCCACGCTCAGTCAATGGACGCCTGGGTTACCGGTTCTCTGAGTACGCCTTGAGCTTGCCACAGCAGGACCCAAGGCTAAACCACGGGTGCCACTTGAATGAAAAGAAGCATCTCAGCCCTCTAGCAGACACCACAAACCCTCTCTGGGTTCAACATAAAACAAAAGCCACTTGCCTGTAAAACCCAGTCTTTCTCTGCCCAGGGAACTTACTTCTGTTCTGAGGTCTGCAGAGATGTTTACACAAATCCAAGTCCCTTCAGGAGCCCTGCTGCTTTGCTTTGTGGCTGCCAGGGAGAACTGCCTGACTGGTTCAGGCTCTGGGCTTATACAGCTCCAGCCGGAACCCTCTTTCAGTCAAGTGAGTTTCTCATTGCCCCCTGGACCCACCTACAAGCGCTATCTTATGGCAGAGTTAATTAATTTACTGCATCCTAATACATATCTCCACAATGAGCATGTCAACGTGTGCATTTGATATGGGACCAGTTTATTCCCAAGAAAAAAGTCCCAGGCAGGTGTCTACACATGCAGGGAAGCGGGGGCAGATTTGCTGCCAATGGCAGCAAGATGTTCCCTCTTCCTAGGGCCCTGCAATGGACCTCTGCCACTTTTGGGGGGAGCTCTAGGCTCCCCCTAGGTGCTAGCCTAGGGGCTAGTAGGGAGCACCAGGCCAGTCTCCTGGCCAGGGTTGGGTGGGGTATTACATCCTGCCCCCAGGGGCTGCCTGCTGCTGAGGCAGGGACAATGTCTGAGCCCCCTGCTCTGAGATCACAATCAGGGAGTAAGGGCTAGGAGATCCTTATTTCCCAGCTCTGACTCCACTATCACAATCAGGGAATGGGGGGAGCTCAGAGATCATCATCTCCATGGAGCTGGCTCTAGGAGATGAAGATCTCCCAGCACCAGCCCCACAGTCATGGAGATAGCACTGGGAGCTGGTGGCTGAGGAGCCTGTTCCCCCACCCAGCTCTGTGACCACATGGCCAGCACTGGGAGATCCGTATCTCCCAGCACCAGCTCTGTGACTGAGGAGCCAGCACTGGGACAAGAAACTCCCAGCTCCACCATCATGATCAGGGAGTACACTCCCTGATCATGATGGTGGAGCGGGAGCTGAGAGATAAGCATATCCTAGCACCTCCTCCTTGATCATGATCTGTAAGCAGCCAACATGATGCCTGCAAGCCCCTGCAACCAAGTTGCCACTTCTATCACTACCATGTACTGGGAAGAAGCAGCTGCCTATTGTTGGTGCTGCCCACAAGGCAGGGAGCCATGCACTGCTGCCCAGCAGTAGGGGCAGTAGGGTGTATGGCTCCCTGCCCAGCAGTAGGGATGGTAGGGTGCAGGAATGGATCCCAAGGGGACTCATGCTGCACAATCCATATGTGTAGAGGTTAACCCACAGTCTCTCCCTGCCTCACGGGCAGCGCTGATTGCATGTGGCCCACCCAAACCCTCCCTCACCACATAGCAAAGGAGCTGCAGGAACCCATGGGCCACATGCTAGCTGCTTGCATGGGCTGTTAACTGGGCAGATCTTGCCTAAAGGTTAAAGTACTTGCTTAAATATGCTGAACCTCTTAGCCTGGAATGAACATTTAACTTGGGTCTCTCACTTCCAACCTCACCTCTCAGAAAAATGGCCTAACCACCACACCATCAAACACGTGGATTTGAAACCATGTAGGATGAAGAGTGCATTTAATCCAAGTCTCCTATCTCCCAAGCTATTAGCACGCTGAACTATCATACAAAGCATGGAAACCACTACCACTACAGCTGCCACTTCTTTTTAATATGCCTCCTTTCTTTAAATATGCCAGTAGTGATCACAACTGTATTTTTAGGGAGCCTGATCTTGTCAGGGACTGCTTCCTGTGTTAAGAAAATGCTTACCAAATCAGGCCCTCTGAATCCCAGTAGATAGAAACTGAGCTGCTCAGATTAGGACAGCTCTAGACATCTGCAGAGAGCAAAACTGTAAGTACCTCAGGAAACTTTAACTCAACCAGGAAAGAGCTTAGTTTGTTCAATATCTCAGGTTAACTGAGGAGATAGAGACAGCCAGACTTCTCTAGGGTCTGAATTTAGCAAAACTCTGGAATATAACAAAGGTTCACAATATCTATCTTTGTTCAGTACTTTTCACTTCCTAGGATGTAAGTAGATGTAAGAGAGAGAAAGGGGCAGAAGAAAAGCAGGCTATGCAGTATATACTGAGGGTCATGTTGCAGATTACCTTTAAAATACTGAAAAGACACTTGAAATGGAAGGATTCTCCTGTTAAAGGGTGTTAACCAGTCATAAATACCCTCTAAACATTTTAAAGATAAGCCACAGGAGGCTTGTCTTGGACAAGTTTTACCCATGCCATTCCAGGACATTGTTTCCATGGTCAGGAGAGGTAAAATGCTTTACCTTAATTCCTCCAGCACCCCAGGGTGCACAGCACCCAGCTACTCTACCTCTTCCCACTCTCCAAAACTCAAGTGGTCTCCACACCCTTTCCCTTCCATGCTGAGAGCAGCTGCCCTGAGTGGCTTAACTGCAGAGGGATTATCGAGCTAGTGGAAACATGCATTCCTTGACTACATGGTTTTGCTGACTGGTGGCTCCATACTCAATTCAATGGAGACCTTGGAGCCAGGGAAGCCAGTTTCCCCTGGCTGCACAGTCTCACTGCCCAAGGGCTGTGTGTTCAGTACAGAGATTCTGGGGCTCAATTAAATGAAGGCAATGTAGCTCAGCTGCTCTCAGCATGGCACCACTGCATCAGTTTCAGTACAAGCAGAGAGCCCAAGGAAGCATGCTTCTTGGAGCTCTCTGCTCTTGCCAAGCCACAGCAGCTCCATGCTGTGAGCAAAGCTGCCAGGGCTTGATCCCCAGTATCTCTGCTCTCAGCATAGAGCTGTAGCTTGGTGAGACCATGCACCCTAAGGGAAGCATGCTTCCCTGGTCTCTCTGGTCTTACTGAAACTGTTGCTGAGGCTCTGTGCTGAGAGTGGACCCACCAGGGGTTAACTGTTAAGTTTATAAACATGATTTAAAAGAGATTTCAAAATCCAGAGATTTCAAATAAGAATCCATAGGGTTAAAAAAATTCTACCTTGTTGGGGTCTTCTTGAGTTCTTTGCAAGAAAAGAATTGCTCTATTTTTTTCTATAGCATAAAAATTAGTGAAAAATAAAAGCTGTCATTTAATGACCGGTGTTTTCAGTATATCCAGGGGTGCCTTGAGTTTATGGAGCAATGTCTCAAGTAGCACCTTGTCAAGAGTATTTAAATGCACCCAGTTCACTAAAGCTAGAGGGGCAGAGAAACAGCTGCTAGGAAGGCATGGCTGGGTATTGCCCAGACAGACAGCAAGCACCTAGCAAAGCCACAGAATCACAGAATCATAGAAAATCAGGGCTGGAAAGAAACCTAGGAGGTCATCTAGTCCAACCCCGTGCTTGAAGCAGGACCAGCCCCAACTAGATCATCCTAGTCAAGGCTTTGTCTAGCCAGATCATCAAAAACTCCAAGGATGGAAATTCTGCCACCTCTCTGGGTAACCTGTTCCAATGTTTTATTACCTCTGTGTGAGAAAGTTTTTCCTAATAGCTAACCTAAACTTCCCTCACTGTAATTTGAGGCCACTGTTCCTTGTTCTGTCATCTACCACCACTGAGAACAGTCTTGCTTCGGCCTCTCAGGAACCACCCTTTAGGTAGTTGAAGGCTGCTATTAAATACCTTTTCAGTCTTCTCTTCTCCAGACTAAATGAGTCCAGTTCCCTCAGCCTCTCCTCAGAAGTCATTTGCCTCAGCCCCTTAACCATTTTTATTGCCACTGCTGGACTCTCCTCAATTTGTCCATGTCCTTTCTGTACTGGGAAGGCCAAAACTGGACTCAGTACTCCAGATGTGGCATCACCAGTAAGCTCCATGCCTAGCTCTTTTGTGGAACCTGTCTTTCATGTATTTCAAAGCACTTTGCAAAGGAAGCTCAAAATCATCTCTCACTTTGGGAAAAAGGCAGAGAGGCTTCCTAACATGACATGGCAAGCTGGCAGCAGAACCAAGGCCAGAACTCAGCTCTCCTGACTGATGGGTCAGACCATGAGCTAGGCAACTGCTTCTTGCCTACTTGGGACCTGTCACCACCTAAACAATATCAAGGACGGGATGGTGGTACGGAGACCTCTTTCATTCCCTCCAGGCTGCAGCTGAGGCATGCAGGTAGAGGTTTGCCTTGTTTCTGTCTATGGCATACCTACTGTGTGGATATGCATTCTCTAGGGCACCTTTAACCAGCATTAAATCAAGCAGAGATAGTCTTCTCCTTGGTGAGTCTCCCTTCTCTCTTCACCTCCCTCTGCTCCACTTCTGAGCTACATGCCATCCTCCTCCACCCCCCGACTCCCACCTCCGAGAAGCCACCCCCTAGTGGCAAGTCACAGCAGCGTGGGTCTGAGACATCGTTACGCCTTAATTCATGACTGCTCTGATTCTGCTCTAACTTTACAACAGCATAATATTCCACAGATTTAAAATGTTATAAAGGTAAGCTGTAACAGCACCCTGAGTTATGCAAAAAAAATGACTCTCATTATTTGCTTCATTTTACCACACCCATGTCTGTATAGATACAATAGGTTACAACTAATCTGTTGCAACAAAAAACAAACAAACCCTCCAGTAGAATTTTTTGGAGAAAAAATAAAAATATCATTTTCTTAAATTTTTGACACCTTTGTCAAAATCTTTAAAACTGTATTTTGTAATAACTGTTGTGGCAGGAAGATTATGTTAGATGGTGACATGAAGGTGATGGACTTTTTTTTTTATGACAAATCTCAGTGTAGCTGGAAGACTGACTTTGCCAGCATATCAATCTGTTTTGCTAAGTGTTGTTTAATTAATCATCCCTCTTATGCTTTTGCTTCCTTCTGCAAATATTTAACTGATACATTTTAATACTTAAAAAGGACTTTTAAAGAAAAAGAAAAAAGTGAAATAAAGGATAATATTAAAATGATCTGTTACGTCCCTACTCCAATGGTATTTTTCTAAATGAAAATCATTAGCACTTTAAGTTCACCATTTCTCTTTGTAGCATTACGATCACTAAGGCTAAGATCATTTATCACTAGACTGCATGACAGAAAGCCAAACCATGAGAAAGACCCAAAATAACATGTGGCTGTGGGGGGAGGTATACTAACAAAGATATTTCTCAATATTAGAAACCTAGCGAAAGAGGCATCAAATTTGTCAGCAGAACTGCAGATATGACTCTATCAATAATCCATGGCACTTTTGTATTTCCCAGCTGAGGCTATTATACAGCTTTGGATGACAGGCTGCTTCAACTTCATCATATGATCCACTGGGACAGAAACTCATAACTGGCTTTCAACATAGATCCTTCATATAAAGGGTAATAACTGCAGCCAGTCAGTGTAGTAAGATTATCAGAGAGTGCAGGAACGAACTGCAAAATGTAGGAAGCAGCAGCCTGACATAAAACTGACTATCCCAGAAAGATAACTTCTTTAAATATGGGGTGGAGGGGGTTTGGGCATATTGGAAAAATGCCCCATGGAACTTTTCCAAAGAAGGTTTTGCTTATTTTGAAGTATGCATCTGTCTTCAGGTATTAATATTTTTTCAGGGCTTGTATGTGTGGCATGTGCAAGTGTGTTTGCACATGTATTTCTAGCTTCATGCACAATGGCAAAGGGAAAGAAATTAAGAGATAGTTTTACTCAGGTTGAGTAGTACCATACTCACTGCCTAAATTCATCAATCTTAATGGGGTTATATGAAGACTAAATTGCTAAATAAAATCATGGTGGTACAATTAGCCCCTGAATATTTTGTAAATAAGATAGTCAATTGGTCGAAATTTCCAAACTGCAAAAATGATTGAGGACACTCAGGCTTATTATTTCCTAAAATGATCTAGGGATTTAGGACCTCAAGTCCCAGTGGAATTTCTAAGATGTCTAAGACACTTGGATACTTTTGAAAACTTTACCCAATGTCAGGTAATTTCATCCCTACAATTCAGTCACTTGTAAAATTGGCATAAAACCTCAGGCTGGGTTGGAATTTACAGGGGTAGACCTCTATCCAAGCAGGTCTTTTTGGGCACAAGCATCTAAGGAAAATGCAGAGGGAGTACAGTGATTTCTTTAGTCCCCTTCTTTTCCACAGAGTAACTCAATGGCTCTGGTTCTTCACAAACCCAGCTGCCACTGCCCCCGCCCCCAGTTTGGGAGCACAGAGCAGTACAGACATCCCTACTCCCATACTGACCTTTTCAAAATCCTAGACCTACCTATGCAAGATTTCATTATAGGCTGAGGGCCAATATCTGTGGCAGTGTTTTGTGCACTCATATGTATCTTCACTAGCCACAAACAGACCCTATGCCACCTTTGTGAATTGCCTGGAAATGCTGCTGAGCAATATTCCCAAATCACTTCTCAATTCATATCAAAGCTCTGATATTCATCAGCACCGTACATTTACTAAGGCCCCAAGCATATACCAAAAAAGCACTACCAGGACAAAAAGTCTTGAAAACAACTCTGGCATATGGTCAAGGCTGTACAATATCTGGTACACTGCTTGATTTCTGGGCTTTGGAATGAACTGAGGGAGAGTGAGTGGTCAAGCCCTTCCAGTCTCATTATGGCTTATCTCTAAAATGAAAGGTTGTCAGAGAGTTTGTATGCATACCATATCTAGGGGATAAAAAGGGGGAGCAATTCCTTCAAGCATTCAAAAATACAGAATTGACAACTTAAGGGAAAGTAACTAAATATTCAAAACATTTATAGTTTAGATAGCTCCTGAAGTGTGCATTCAGTAATGCAAAAGAAAGATCTTAATCTTTTTCCTCCAAAGCCCTGAAGGCAAAACATTATATGGTCACTGAAATCACGAAGATACCATAGACATTTATTAGACATACTTACAGAAAGCATTTCTGTTCACTGCAAAGCTTGCTTTATCTTTGCTTAAAAATTTGACTTGCCCTTTTTGTACAGGATAAAATAAAAAGGAATAAGAATTAGAAATTAAATTAGTATTGTGTTCTGGCTAAGGTGAGGAGGAGTTATGGAGTATTACGAGGACTCCTTGCAATATGTTTTACAACATAATGGTTAATGAAAGTTTAGGTGTTTGAAAATATTTTGATTTTTAATAGATTATTGATAAGCTTGAATTCTATATTTTAACTCTTTTCCTCCTTTTAAGCAGCTCATTCCTTCCTACAATTTTGGGGGTTATTTTTATCTATTTTTATGTATTAACTGCTGTATTTTAGAAAATCAGATACCATTTCAAAAAATCTTTATGATTTCTCCTTGGTTATGAAATACCTCTAGAAGTGATATAGGAAATAATTGGCATCTCATTTAATATTTTTCAGCATATATTGATCCAATTTTGCAAATAACAGGGAAAAAAACCTCTCTTTTTCTAGAAATTAGGGAAATCTTACTGCAGGTGTGTTTTTTTAATTTTTTTTCCGGTTTCCTCTCTTTTATTCTATTGCCAGATACAGTGTATAATTAGCATGATGTCACAATACCCAGTTCCTACCCCCAAGTGGCAGTATTTGGGTGAACTGCTCCAGGAGAATTACCTCCAGCTAATGCTTCCCCATCCTATCATCTGGCTCGAGTCAGTGCCAACACCAGTCTCTCAGACACTGGGCAATGATGCGAGCTCAGCAGTCAGGTAGGTAATACTGCTTACAAAAGCACGGTTTGAAGGTTTCCTCTGAAATACTGGAAGTGTCCAATCATCTTCCTTCTTTTTCAAGAATCCTTTGCAGTCAAGAATGACCAACTACCATGACTGTCTTATCTGTGAGCCTGAATATGGCTGATGAAGCCAATCCAGGATTGATAGACTCTTTTGCAACTCAGGCACATGTTTCCATGCATGGTGGGTGGATCCAGATTCTTGGTTTGGTCCACAACATGTTGTTTCTGCTGCTCCCCCTTTTCCACCTCCATCTCCGTCTCCTGTTGTTGTAAAAGTATCCAGTATCATGGCTTTCATATCCTGGTAATCATGACTCATCTCAGCATCAACACCCAAGTAGGTTAGCTGGGCTGACCTCAACAGGTACAGTGCCAGGATCACTGCCCATTGCTCCAGAGTCCACTGTATAGAAGCTGCCACCCTTTTAAATGTCTCTAAATATGCTTCAGGGTCAGTGGCAGGTTCCACCTTTGTCAGCCAGATGGGAATTCTGTCTTGTAGTAGCTGGCTTATGAGATGTCATTGGTGTGGGTGGCCACAGTAAGGCGCAAATCTGCTATGCCAGCTGCTGGTGGTAGTGATTCTGAACTGCTGAGTCCTGACTTATTTGCTGCTGTTGGACAGCAATCCATTTCAGCACTGTTTCAGTCTCCTTGGTGAGGGCTGGGGGGCACCATCTTAATCCATTTCTCCCCCTGCCCTATCCAAACCCTTTGTAGCAGGAGTTAAGATCGCTAAATTGCTCATGTTCTCCAACAAAATGCAAGAGGGCACCAGAGCAGCTCCTCAGCCCCTGGGAGACAATCTACCTAGGCACCCACACAAACCTGGGAATCTGCATAGCTTGCGTCTCAAACGACATCTAACCAGGAGCCAGGCTGAATGAATACTGAGAGTCCACTCTCCTCTGAGCCTGACTCCCCTTCTCTATACCACTCCTGCAAGGCTGGGACTGGATACAAGCATGCCAGGGTAGGGCCAACCCAGCCCAACTACCCTCTTTAACCCATTCCTTGCTGGAGACTCACTAGTCCACACCACCACAGACAGGATAAGCTTCTTGACACTGACCAACATGACCAACTGCTGTCATATTGTGTATTCTCAACAAATACCATAACTGTACAGAACTTGTAACAGCTCCCTGGTGGATTATACCATGTATAATGCAATGCATATTTCCCACTAACCAAGCTCTATACTGTACATCACAAGAATTACATGACTCAGTGCATCATTGGCACTCCCAAGGAGGACTGTACAACAGCCCCCATTTGTAGGGAGCAGATTAGAAAGGCTAAGACGGTGACTGAATTTAAACTAGCAACAGAAATCAAGGACAATAAGAAGTCTGTCTTTAGGTATGTATGGAACAGGAGAAAAACAAATGGAAGTGTGGGGCCAACAAGACAGCTGGTTACCAACACTCAGGGGTATTACCTAGGAGTAATAATAGACCATAGTAAGAACATGAGCCATCAGTGCGATGCTGTAGCCAGCAAGGCAAACAATACTCTGGCATGCATCAACAGATGCATCTCAAGCAAAACCAAGGAAGTGATTCTTCCACTTTACTCAGCATTGGGTGAGACCTGAGCTGGAGTACTGCATCATGTTCTGGGCACCACACTGCAACAAGGTCACAGAAAACCTTGAAAGAGTCCAAAGAAGAGCCACCCATATGATCAGAGACTTGCAAGGCAAGCCATATGAGGAAAGGCTGAAGGACTTGGGCCTCTTCAGCCTAAAAAACAGAAGGGTGTGAGGAGACTTGGTAGCAGATTACTGCTATATCAGGGGAATACATCAAGGGCTTGGTGAACAACTGTTCACCAGGGCATCCTTGGGAAAAACCAGGAATAATAGCCACAAACTCCTGGAAGACCATTTCAGGCTTAACACTAGGAAAAACTTCTTCACAGTTAGGGTGTCTAGACTGTGGAATAAACTCCCTCCTGAGTTAGTGCAATCATCTATCCAGGAAATCTTCAAGAGGAAACTGGACGGTCATCTCACTGAGGTCACTTGACCCCGGTTGTCTTTCCTGCCTAGTGCAGGGGGGCTGCAGCCGATGATCTTGCAAGGTCACTTCCAGCCGCTGACAATCTATGAATATACGAATGGGAGACAGTCCAACAAGAAGCCCATTACAAGAACACATCAGAGTCTTGAACTACACATTCCTTACAGGTATAACATGGCACAGTGAGGCAAAAAAATACAGTTTATTGCTGAAACACCTCATAATAGAGAATCTAGATTCAAAGTTTGTTTGACATGGGGAATGTAAACCTGTTTTGTCTGATAAAAAATGTCAGTAATAAAATATTCACATTGACATTATTTGAAACATCTGTTCAAAACATAATTACAACTTTCACCTGAATCTGATAAGAAAATAAATCCTGATATATCAGAATTTCCAAATATGTGGAATTTCCAAATTTTCCCCACCTCTAGTTATTAAGAATGCATTGTCAAACCTTGGACCTTTTCTGGACAGAAAATTTATATTGCTTTAGTTTAAGAGATCAGGCTCAAAGGCAGTATCAAATATGTAAATCTTTGAAGGACTGTCTATACACACCTTCCTCCTGTTTCTCAGTTGGACAAAAAAGCCCTAATTGATCATTCATGATCAGCTGTACCCGAGACCAGGGCTGAACAGACAGCTGTCACAGGTTTCCCAAAAGAAACACTACCTCAGAACCCCCTGAAAGATATGTTTGGTTTCCCTTCTAAGCACCCCACTGAAACCAGCCCTGGATTGGACTCTAAGGGCATGAGTTCTGGAAATCACATCATGATGCCTTTTCAGCTCCTACAATAACCCAAAATCATGAAGATAAAAAAATATATAGAACAAATCTGCTTTTGCCACTTGCTGTGCTACCTGGGATTTACTTAGAATCAAACTCTTCATCCATGGCTAAGCATGTAATTTTGTTTCTGAATGGTGTCCAAAATTAAACTAAAAAGAAATTAAAGGTTTTTTGCTTTTGATGCAGATCTGTGCCAGGTAACGTAAGACTTTTTCTTCCTTAATAGGAATGATTCAGAAACCAGAACTATTTGCTTAGCTGTGAAAGTATATTTTAGCATATTCTAAAGTAATATAACAAGTATTCTTTAAAAAGTACAAGTAATTGGTCCTTTGCATCCTATATAGATATGCAGAATCACACAGATAGAGGTAGTGTGAGTGTGAGAAAGAAATACGTGATGGTATACTATTATAAAGGTTTTCTCATTATGTGTGCACCTGATCATGTTATTCCTGAGTAGAGATGAACAGAGAAAGGTAATTCTGTTTTGTGGAGCATTTCAATATTTTAAAATTCAGTTTTGCTCTAACTCAGAAAGCAAGCCAAACATTTTAAAATCCTACATAAAAGGCAGGTCCCCGGAGTCCCTGACTCAGAGATGAGACATCTGGCTAGCTGTGCCCCAAAGGGCCCTTGCAGCTATCTCTTGGCTGGCTTCCTTAGGACCACAGTTGCTACACAGTGGGCGCATCTACACATGTTCCCAACTGTGCAGCACAGTCATTTAGTACTTGCTTTGGCACAGTTACTAAATAACTGTGCAATCCTGGTGCTGCATGGATCATTTCCAACCCTACTGTGCAGTAGAAACAAGCAAGAACTAAATGATTGCACAGTTACCACTGGTACTGTGCAGTCCTGGTGCCACATGGGTCATTTCTGACCCTACTGTGCAGTAGTGGCAATGACATAGTTTGCACCTGCCAGCACTATATTGCTGTAGCAATGAACTACTTCACTGGAGCTCATTGCTGCTACTCCACCGTCACTTCCCCCTGAAGTCACTGGTTCCCTGGGGCAGTCTGCATAGCTCATTACTCCAGGACTACCTTGGCTCCTCCTTAGCTACTAGATGGGCTGCTAAGCAGCCAAAGAAGCCACTGAAACTTATCTAGTTTTTAGAGCAATTTCAATTAAAATAGATTTTTCTCCCCAATTTTCTGACAAATTTCATTCAAAAATGGTTTTAATCAGAATTTGTCCATTAAGTTCTATTCTTGGCTATTAATAGCCCCTTCATACGATCACATCATACACATGTTTACCCTTTCTGTATTTATTTTGGTTTAAATTAAAGTGTAGCTATGTAGGGATTTGGGTATTTTGTGGTCCATTCAAAACGCAGAAAGACGTATTCATTCTGGTATCCACAATACACCACATAGTCTCTTAACAATAATTATTTTACAATTGTTGTTACAACAGGGCCATATCAAGAAAAATCAGTAGCTGGGGAAAATAAATGCAGGACCACAAATACCAAAGGCACTGGGGTCCTTGAGGGCAGAGGAACTCGGTGTCCAGGACGAGTGGACGTTCCTTAAGGAAACGATACTCACGGCCCAAGGGGTGTCCATCCCGACAAGAAGCAAGGGGGGCAGGAGTGTCCGTAAGCCCCCCTGGCTCAACAAGGGCGTCCGGGACTGCCTGCTCGCCAAAAAGGCGGCGTACGCCCGGTGGAAGGGGGGTGAAATCTCCAAAGAGGAGTATACCTACTCAGCTCGGGCCTGTAGGCGAGCTGTTAGGAAGGCCAAGGCGGACATGGAGCTCGGACTAGCGTCCAAGATTAAGGATAACAAAAAGTCCTTTTTCAAATACATTGGGAGGATGAAGAAG
>NW_017728992.1:76247576-76250340 GCF_001723915.1 Gavialis gangeticus | reverse complement strand
CTGGAACCAACTTCCAAGGGAAGTGGTGCTGGCCCCTACCCTGGGGGTCTTTAAGAAGAGGCTGGATGCCCACCTAGCTGGACTCGTTTGAGTCCCATTTCTCTTTTTGGGGTTTTTGTTGTTCTCCCGCCCTGGCGGGGGGTCGGGCTAGAAGATCTACTAGGTCCCTTCCGACCCTTAATCTATGAATCTATGAATGAATCTATGAATCTATGAATCTCATTCCTGGGGTATATTCTCCAACTCTTCAGTTACTTATGAAGACCTGGGAGATGCCTCTTTGATGAAATCCAGGACAGTCCTAGAAATGCTGACTCTTAACATACTGCCGAGTTTGCATTGTGCTGGACAAACAAGGCAATGTGGTGGCTCCAAACAAGAATGCCGTGGTGGGTTTTTTGCCCCTGTTAATTCCCTTTCTCAAAATAAACCCAACTTCATGAGGTGCTAAGCATATCTGGTAGCCAAAGCACCTTGTAGTATGGTCACCTTTAAAAATATATTTATTATTAAAATCAATTTTAAAATCTAGTAAGAATGATTAATAAAATCAAAAGGAGTAAAAACACAGAAGGGGGTAGTATTTCTCTCATTAACAATAAAATGCTGTGTTATGTATGCATTTATTGTAAAGATGCTCTGTATTTCAGGAGGTGCAGTTGTTGCTATGGCAAGTGGTTTTTATTCTATGGCAAAATAAATAATCCTGAAAATCTCAGCTCATATCCAGCCCCCAAGTACCATCTACTTTTATGATTTTAGGAGGAAACTATATATATATTTTTTCAGTTACTTTCCACACAGCAGCTTTTCCCTCAGCCTTTTTGTGCCTCCTAGGGAAATATTATTAGTAGTTAAAGCACAAGACTGGGGTCCATAACTCTTGACTTCTGTTCTCAATCTTCCACTGAATGCTTTGTGACCTTGGGGAAAAACTGCTCGACTCTCAGAGCCTTGTTTCATTGCTGTACAAAGTAGGTATAAAGATACTTAGTAACTGCATCTCACAAGCAGGTTGAGAAGCTGTGTTAATTACTGTTTGTAAAATGATTGGAAATTCTGCAACTAAAAGATGCTGTATAAGCTCAAAGTATTATTGTTGTTCTTCTGAGTATTATTACCATTTATTATTGTGCTGGTCTCGGTGGAGTTCTTTTCTACAACAAAGAAAAAGTTATTTAATTAATGTTGTGCTTCACCTGGAATCAGCACATCACATATCAGCCAGTATTTTACAATTTCAATATGAACAGACTAAATGGGCACAGCCAGACAAGGGTGGCCATATGGTATGTGGCACCACAAACATGTCTGAAGTGCCACATACTGCACAGTCAGGCATTCTCCACGCTGCAAGGGAATGCTGCCCATACATGCACTGCTCCATTTTTTTCCCCACAGGTTTTTTGGACCCCTGGATATCCATGGGGGAACAAAATGGAGCAGTGCACACACAGGCAGCATACACCACTGAAAAGCAGAGCCAGGCCACCTGGAGCCACGCTGAAGCTACCAGCCAGTCTTTACCTGGCAGGATTGCCCCTGCTGCAGCCATGGGAGGCCCCCAATACCCCAGGTAAGGCTACTGGGGCCAGCACAATGCTGGCCCCAGCCTCACTTACCACCCCCAGGGTAACTTGCCATGTGCCAAAGCATGTGAGATACAGGTGTTCCCCAGGGACAAGTAGCTGCAGTGCAAAATGCTTTACTGCTACTTGTCCCTGGGGAACCAAATGTCCATGCTCATTTAGACATGGCCAATAGATCCAAATTTTCATCCTATCTTCACATTTGCACTTTAAGTTTTAAAGATATATATGGGTGTTAATTTGCACCTCAGACTCTGCTAAAAATGTTGGCATTTAGATATTACTCCAAGATAGATATTTAGATATTACACCTGTGGTAGGTTTTTTACTGAATAGTCAATGTTTATTGTGCTACAGCATTAAACTGTTGCATTATTTTCTTTTCTAAATACAGGATTTACCAGTTACACTAATAGAGTTAAAGGGGAGAATGCTTTATGTTCAGTATTTCTTCCTTTATAGCTTTTTTCTGGGGCACTCATTGGATTATTTAAGCTCCTCAGATACATTAATGTATTTATTTATTAATGCACCGATATCCATGTGGTGCAGTAAATTATTATCTTACTTATATACATGGGGAAGTGAGGCCAATGAAGTTGAGTGACTTCCGAAGGCCATAAATGAGGGCTGAAACAAGAATGGACCACGAATGGAACTCAGAGCCCCAGAGGCTGTGTACACACATTCAAGTGATCTGGGAGAACTCTCTTAGTAGAACAATGCATCTGAAGGCATCTGTGCAGATATTTGAATGTTGATCCCCTGAAGAGCAGAATTCTTGCAGTTCTAACACTGTGTAACCTGGGAACCCCTCTTCACACATTTCAGCATACTCTGCAGGCTCCCTCAGTCTGCCTTCTTGTGAAGGAGGTGTGTTTGGCTCCCTGCTTAGCTGGAGCAGTAAAGTCCAGCAAGTGACACACTAACTCCTTTGGGGGTGGAGAAAGCAAAACACCCTGGGATGTATGAGGACTACGCTGTGACTTCTCTCAGAAGGCAATAAGTAGAGACATATGCTGTCCCAGAAGAAACTCTCCCAAGAGTGATTTAAGCCTGGTTGTTCCCACCAACTATTTTTGCTCTGAGAGAAAGAGTTTGAACATGTGTAAAGTCTTAACTACTACAGTGAATGGCAATTCTTACACCAAGTGTTGCTTGCGCCTTGGGGCGCA
>NW_017728992.1:76241253-76242576 GCF_001723915.1 Gavialis gangeticus | reverse complement strand
CCTGGCCCAGCAGTGGTGCTGGGCTGGGGCGGGGGGAGGATGCCGGGGGGGGGGGAGGTGCCAGCCAGGGCCGGGCCCTCTGGCAGCACTGGGATAGGGCCGGGGCCTGCACAGGTCCACAGGCCTGGGCCCCAGCCCCATCCTGGTGCTGCTGATGGCCCCGGCCCAGCAGTGGCAGTAGAGGTGCCAGCTGGGGCTGTGCCTGTCAGCAGCACCAGAATGGGGTTGGGGCTATCTGCAGCACCTAGATGGGCCCAAGCCCCAGCCTCATCCCGGTACTGCAGACAACCCCGGCCCAGCAGCGGCACTAGGCTGGGGCAGGCAGCGGTGGTGGAAGTGCCAGCCAGGGCTGGGCCCGCTGACAGCACATGGCTGGGCCCACCGGCAGCACCAGGACAGGGCCAGGGCCCCAGCCCCATCCTGGCATTGCCGATGGCCCCGGCCCAGCAGTGGCAGTAGGGGTGCCGGCGGGGGCCACGCCTGCCAGCAGCGCCGAGATGGGCCTGGGTCCCGGCCTCATCCCAGGGCTGCTGATGGTGTTACAGACGGCCCTGGCTCAGCTGGGGCAGATGGCGGCAGTGGTACCGACTGGGGCCGTCTGTAGCGCTGGAATGGCACCAGGGCCTGAGCTGGCACTGGGTTGGGGCCTGGAGCAGTGCTGGTGCTGGCTGGGGCTGGGCCACTGCCAGCACATGGCCATGCCTGGGGACGGGGCCCACAGCGGTGATGGTGCCAGCTGGGGCCTGCCGGCAGGACGGGATTGGGGCTAGGGCCATCAGGGTGCAGCGGTGGCCAGGGATGGGGCCCATGGCAGGCAATGCTAGGGTTGGGGCCAGGGGCTCTTACCTGGCTGGTGTGTATTGCAAGGCCTGGGTATGCTAGCTAACAGAGGGGTCGGCAGCAGCACAAGGCTGTTCCCGGGCAGCCATGTGCTGCTCAATCTGGGTATACCCCTTGGGGTGGGAAGCAGCCCACATGCTAATAAAAACCACGCTGCGTGCCATGTTGGGCACGTGTGCCATTGGTTGCCAAACCCTGATCTAGAGAAACAGGTTAAGCAGTTGAAAAATCCTTAGTGTCAGCTGTCTGTTGAAACTTTGCAGATGGCTGTTATGCAAAAGACAAAAACAAAGGCTTGAGGGTCCCTGTTCCCATTCCATGGAGATGGTCCCCATGGTTGCCACGGACAGAGAACGTAGATTTCATAGATTTCATAGACATTAGGGTTGGGAGGGACCTTGGAAGATCATCGAGTCCAGCCCCCTCCCAAAGGGCAAGAAGTCAGCTGGGGTCATAGGATCCCAGCAAGATAAGCATCCAATT
>NW_017728992.1:76236783-76240908 GCF_001723915.1 Gavialis gangeticus | reverse complement strand
AAGGCAGAACTCTTCAACAAGTTCTTTGCCTCCGTGTTCCTGTGCGCTGACAATGGGGTGCTCTCAGGTGACAGCGCAGAGAGGCCCGGGAACGAGGTGAGTCCCCTGACTGTTAGTTCAGAAGTAGTTAGGGATTACCTGGAGGGCTTAGATGTGTCCAAATCGGCAGGCCTGGATGACCTTCATCCGTGGGGGCTGAAGGAATTGACTGGTGTCATTGCAGAGCCATTGGCGCGGCTGTTCGACGACTCCTGGTGCTCGAGCCAAGTCCCTGAGGACTGGAAAAGAGCCAATGTGGTCCCTATTTTCAAGAAGGGGGGAAGGAAGAGCCTGGCAACTATAGGCCAGTCAGACTCACTTCTATCCTGGGGAAGGTCTTTGAAAAAATTATCAAGGGCCACATTTGTGAGAGCCCTGCAGGGGAAGTGATGTTGAGGAGTAACCAGCATGGGTTCGTGCAAGGCCGATCCTGCCTGACTAACCTGGTCTCTTTCTATGACCAGGTAACAAAGAGCTTAGATGGGAAGGAGGAAGTCGATGTCATCTTCTTGGACTTCCAGAAGGCCTTCGACACAGTGTCCCACCCAATTCTGGTGGGCAAGCTGAGGGACTGCGGCATTGACGAATGCACGGTCACATGGGTGGCAAACTGGCTCCAGGGGCGCACCCAGAGGGTGGTGGTGGACAGGTCGATGTCGACCTGGGAGGGTGTGGGCAGCGGAGTCCCCCAGGGCTCGGTCCTTGGGCCGGTGCTGTTCAACATCTTCATTAGCGACCTGGACGAGGGTGTGGAGAGCACCCTGTTCAAGTTCGCTGATGACACCAAGCTGTGGGGTAAAGTGAATACACTGGCAGGCAGGGACCGCATCCAGGCAGACCTGGATAGGTTAGAGAAGTGGGCGGATCTGAACAGGATGAGGTTCAACAAGGACAAGTGCAGGGTGCTGCACCTGGGGAGAGGGAACCAGCATTATGGTTATAGGTTAGGGGCTGACCCTCTCAGCAGCACAGAGGCAGAGAGGGATCTTGGAGTCAGGATTGACTCCAGGATGAATATGAGTCGCCAATGCGACGAAGCAATAGGCAGAGCCAACCGCACCCTGTCATACATCAACAGGGGCATCACTAACAGGTCCAGAGAGGTCTTGCTCCCCCTCTATGCGGTGCTGGTCAGGCCGCAGCTGGAGTACTGTGTCCAGTTCTGGGCGCCGCACTTCAAGAAGGACGTGGAGAACCTGGGGAGGGTCCAGAGAAGGGCCACTCGTATGGTTGAGGGCTTCTGTGGCCAGCCCTATGAGGAGAGACTGAAGAGACCTGAATTTCTTCAGTCTCCTCAAAAGGAGACTGAGGGGGGATCTTGTGGCTGCCTACAACCTTATCAGGGGCCAGCAGCAGGGACTTGGGGAAAGTCTGTTCACCAGGGTCCCCCTTGGAGTCACCAGGAACAAAGGCCACAAGCTGAGGGAAGATAGGCTTAGGTTAAATGTTAGGAAGAACAACTTCACTGTAAGGGTGGCCAGAGCCTGGAATAGGCTTCCCAGAGAGGTGGCGCTCTCACCTTCCCTGGAGATCTTCAAGAGGAGACTGGATAGGCACCTGGCTGGGGTCTTATGACCCCTGCCACCCCCAGTGCTCCTTCCTGCCCATGGCAGGGGGTTGGACTAGATGATCTGTCTAGGTCCCTTCCGACTCATTGATTCTATGATTCTATGATTGCACCTGAAGATAAGGTATGGCAAAATATAGCATGGGATATGGCAAGGATAAGATATGGCAACCTGTTCTGAGTGCTAAGTGCTGAATGTTAGACAGGAAGTTGATCACAGTGGTCCTTCTGGCCTTAAGATCTATTAAACTCATTTTGTAGGAAACATATTTTTTCTTAACTCCTATTTATGATTCTTCATTCTTCTAATCTCAATATTTGAAAAAACACTCTGAAGTATATCTTACCTTTCCAAGATACTTAAGAAAAATAGCCAGAAGTCCATGGTCTCATGAATGAAGAAGAAGAGAAAAAACTCAGAGGAATGACTACCTACCCTTAATTCTAAACTTGGGAGTCCTCAAACAAAAATCAAAATAACACTACTGGTAGCATTACAATTTCATACAGAAGGCATACATTTCATGGTGATTTCTGCTGCTGGTCTGCATATGAATATTCTTTCCTTACTACTTTTGAATAATTTAAAAAATGATTCAACTTTTCAAATCCTATAACAATTGTTAAAGAAAGAACAGAAGCTGAACCTCACAACTACAATATGACACAAGAGCTATATACCTTCCATATTAGACTATGAACTACAGTAATTCAAGAGCATATATATTGATTAGAATCCAAGATGAAAGGGCAAGCAGCAGCAGATGGAGAAGTGGTGGTGGATCAGACAGCAAGGGAGTCAAATGGCCTGGTCCCTGCCCCTTGCCACCTGCCACTCCCAGCACTTGACCCCCCAGCTGCCTGCCACCGGTACCCAGTGCCGGTATGCTCCACACTTGTGCCCATGGTGCCTGTACCTTCTGCCACCTACCCTCTCCCTCACTTGCACTCTTCTTACCTACCCTCTCCAACATGTGCCAGCCATGCTTTGTCCCTGCTGCCACTCGCCCTCCCTCCCTCCCACCTGAATCACTTCCATCATAATTCAGACACAGTGGTAATTAAAGCTCAAAAATCCTGAACTGGGGAAATAAAATATACGTAGTTTTAAAAGGATCTTTTCACTTCTGCCTGAAAAAATATACAGAACAAATAAATGCTGAACTTGACAATCATTTTCAGACCTCAATATTATTTTAAATAGTCAATCACAAATTCAGTCAACAAAATACAAATTAAGGGGAAGTATGTACCTTGAGGCAAGAATGATACAATAGGAAACATGGGAATTATTTCCAGGTAGAGATTACACTTTGATGCATCTCTGTACTTTCTTCTATTGTGCAAAAATAAGAATATAAAACAGGAGAGGATTCAACTTAGAAAATCCACAGCACCTAAATCACTACCATTCTGCTAAACAATCATGTGTAGGAGGCAGAGCTGTCAGCAAAGTAAAACAAGAAAAAGAAATGACTAACACATTTCAGAAGTTCCCAAAAGCCTGGGGACAGTGTTAATAATTTCTTATGCATTTATCATAATTTATACTAGTGTAATAAAGAAACAACACATTATGATTTTACTGGATTCCTGGCATTCCCCAGTATTTAAATCTTAATACCAGGTTAGGAAATTTTAAGAACATTCTGCAGCGTGTTCTATTTTGTTGACTCCCCTGGCAGATTCTGCTGTTAAGAGTCTGAGAAAGTCCAGTATGAAATAAATTGGGATTTGTAGTATAAACACATTTATTAAGACATATACAGAAATCTTGATCTCACAAAGTTAGGGAAGTTTTGCCGTTGATTTCAGCTAAGCTAGGAGTTCACCAAGCCATGTGCCTCAAAAGCTGACAGAAGAAAGACATTTTTTACTATAAATTTAACCTACAGTGAAAGAGGAAAGATGAGAAACTCACAGACTACACACAGACTCACCCTACACTGCAGCTGGGTCTAGCAATTGTAGTACATGCATAGGTCAATGAAGTCATGACAGCTACCCTACCTTGCTTAAGGAAGAACTCAGTGAATCTATGACAATACGAGTTCCAGCTTCTGATTAAGCTCTCAAGGTCCTGGATCTGCCTGTATAGCCAACACTAAATTCTATGTTGCTACAGCTATACTCTGATTCATATCCAAGCTAGGTAAATCTACACATACTGTGATCACACTCCAGGGTGAAACTGTAGAGGTAGCCAAAGCATTATCAGGTCTGTGCTATATAAAGATTTTTATTGAATAAGGTAGTAAGCTACCCTAAAGCTTAAAAAGCATGTACATTGCATTCTTTCTGAAAGTAATACAGAACATGTTTTTTATTTAATACAGTATTTATTACAGCTCAGTGTGTGGATGTGCCTCATATGTTAATTACATGCTGATACTAAAGTCTAACAGGACACACATATCAAAATCAAAGTTCTTCATTTGCTTTTTTCCTTGCCATTCATATGAAAGGGAATTCAAGAAGAGGTTAAAGAAGAAATGGGTTGCTTTTATGAACAAAAGGAA
>NW_017728992.1:76228716-76231783 GCF_001723915.1 Gavialis gangeticus | reverse complement strand
GAAGAAGGTAGGTGTTGCAACATCTTTTGGGAAGTCTGTCCAGATAATGGAGAGGGACTGATTATGTCCTCTGCAGCTAAGAATGGAATATGTGAAGGATTTGGCTGCTAAAGCCTTCTCAATTCATTGGCAGACATAAAAACAAAACAAAAAACCCCTCAAACCTTAGAACTTGACTCAAAAATAAGCAGAGGGCAAGTTGATCACAGCTGAAGGAAAGGAAATGTTCACTAAGGTTGAATTACTACATGTTGAGGGTAATTAGTGAGGCTTATTACCACCACCGGACTGGAAATGGACATGCTTTTATACGGTTTTTGTGGACTTCCCTAAAAGTCCATAAAAACAAGTTTAAATTATGGGTCATTATTCTTTAATTTGCAGATAGATTACTTAAATGTCTAAAACATGTTTACACTGGTTTCTACTCAAGAAAACTCAAGATCAATGATGTATTGATTTTGAGGACACAATATGTCAAGTGTTAAACTATGTCCTCTTTCTTAATGCACACTTATACCAAACATTAAATAAACCCAAAATTCAATACTTCACATAGCTTCATGGTCTCTATTAATCAAAAGCCCAATGGCTTAAACTAACATTTATAGAATAGTGTTTATTACTACAGATGGACAACTTCATGGTACCTTGTATCAAGAATTCATGGGCAGGATTTTCAGAAGTGCTCAGACCTGAATTCTGCTCCATCTGAAGATTCCCATTGTTTTCAAGGGGAGAAGATTTATGCCAACACTGAACGTACCCTACTTAATCAGTTTGATAGTTCCACTCTAAATGGGTAATGTGAACCCAATAAAAGTTGAGGTAAAATTGCCTCAAGGACGTTAGGGAACAGTAACAGCAGCAACAAAATTTAATAAGGAAAACAAATGGTTAGGTTCATGAAACACTTAACCCATGGATAACCTTTTCTGAGTAACCCCATTGACTTCAGTGGGAATGCTAATGCAAATAAAATTGTACCTAAGGTTATTTGAAAAAAGAAGTCTTCATTTGTACATAACACTTTTTATACACTTATGCCTTTACACTTTGTCTTACTAGATCTTATAGGAGACACAAAAAAAAGCTTTAAGTCTGTTTTTAATCAATGTTAGTAAAACAGCCTGTCTTAGCCATTTGCATTAAAATGTTATAAAAGTCAGAATACATTACAATATTTTCTATCCATCATTAAAATGGAAACTGTTCATATATTGCCATACATAGCCATTTTACTTTTCCTCTTTTTTATTTTAAAACAAACTTCTTATACATTCTCTTGTATATTTTTGCCATATGGAGAAAAGATAGGAAAAAACATAGTAATATTCTTTTAGACCCACAGAACAATAGCTACCAATAAGCGACAAAAACAAAAACAAAACAACCCCCTCAAAATGACCTAAAAATAAAAACAAAGAAAGACTTTAACCTATCTCTTTATAAAAAGTTTACATTGTAAAGTGAAACAAAAACTAACTGAAACTAATAAATAAAAATGATCATATACATCCCAAGAGCCATTGGCCAATGAAGGGAAATAGCTAACCCTCTATTTCTGTTTTGCATTTGCCTTTCCTGAATTGCAAAGATTTTTTTTCCAGCCCTTCCATATTTTGCAGGTTAGAAAATACATATAACATGTAAACTAACTTAATGACAATAAATTTAACTACAATTTCACAGTTCTATATATGTTTTATAATAGTCTGTGGTATTTAACAATTTCAATCCAAACAAGGAAATCCTAGAATTTATAAGTATCGTTTAAGCAAGAGATGATATGATAGAATGGTGGTTATTAACATTAAATTATACAGTTATAGGACTTCACTTATAAAAATAAACCAGCAGCATTCTAATCACATGGGATAATACATTTAATGCTTTTAAAAAAAATGACTGAGAAAGTGATTTTCTCCCATTTTTCTTTCATTTTGAGCACAATGAAACAGAATGCTGGAAAGCAGATACCCTGTTCTGTCAAAAGTTCACTTTTGATCTTTTTTATAAAGCTTTATTTCTGATGAAAGTTAGAGGTCTATTGGCAAAGAGTCAGTCAACATTTGGGTCCCTATAAATCAATCCATTTTTTCTTAAACATGGGCTGAACTGGTTTTGCCATCAAAGGGGAAGAGAATAAGTCAATCCTTGCTGAAAATATTATAAATATTGTTATTTTTATTATGCCAAGGCCAGAGTGGCAGAAGAGTTAAGATGTCTCACTATTGTTCCAGAGTCACGAGTGCAAGCATTGCACCAAAATTAGGTTAATTTGGGGATGGCCTTTAAGTAGTCTGGGGAACTAAAAGCATCTAAATGTGATTCTGGCCATGATTCTGGCCATGTTTTTCCCTTGAGTACTGTTACCATGATTAATGTATGCCAGTTTCTGTAGCTGGTCCTAGAAACCACCTAGGCTTTGAACAGATCTTGCGAATGGATTCTACCTGTACTTTGTTTCAGGGAAATATATATAATATGAATGAGACAGAAACTCAGAGAAATATAGAGAATTCAGAATACGAAGGGATGTTAGCTCTGATGGTTTATGAACCTATGTATAGGAATGGAACTGTACTAACCAAATTGGTAATTTCATAGTTTCTAGGGTCGGAAGGGACCTGAGTAGATCATCTAGTCCGACCCCCTGCAATGGCAGGAAAGAGTACTGGGGTCAAACGACCCCAGCAAGGTGTTCATCTAACCTCCTCTTAAAACCCCCCAGGGTAGGAGCCTGCACCACTTCTCTTGGAAGTTGGTTCCAGACCCTAGCCACCCTGACCGTGAAGTAGCACCTCCTGATATCTAATCTAAACCTACCCTCTGCCAGCTTGTGACTGTTATTCCTGGTCACCCCTGGTGGTGCTCAGGGGAACAGTGACTCCCGCAATGTCTGCTGATCCCCCCTGACTAGTTTATAACAGGCCACTAGATCCCCCCTCAGCCTTCTCTTTTGGAGACTGAACAGGTTCAGGTCCCGTAGCCTCTCCTCATAGGGCCTGCCCTGCTGCCCCCTGATCATGTGAGTGGCCCTCCTCTGGACCCTCTCCATGCTGTC
>NW_017728992.1:76222671-76223168 GCF_001723915.1 Gavialis gangeticus | reverse complement strand
TTGACTGTGTGGGTGTCTACACCACAGCCGCCCAGTTTCTTAATGAGAACAGGGTGAGAGACAGTGTCAAAGGCCTTCAGACAGTGAGAGACAGTGTCAAAGGCCTAGTTAATTAGTTGTCTGCCCACATAGTATAAAGTAATCTATGGACTCTAGTTAAAATATTTACAGTTAATATAGGAATGCAGAGCCTCAACTTCCAGAAAATGTTTGTGGAGAGAGAAATATACTTGGAGGAGAGAATAAAAGCTTGAACAATGCATTGTCTTGCCTTTTTCTCCTTTTATGTTTGCACACTGAATAGGGATCATTTATCCAACTAGCTTCAAGCATCCAGGACAATAAAAAGTCCTTTTTCAGATATGTGGGGAGCTGGAGGAAAAGCAAGGGCAACTTTGGACCCCTGCTGAACCAGATGGGCAGCTGACAACTGACGCCTAGGAAAAAGCCAACCTATTAAATAGGTACTTTGCATCGGTCTTTCATCAGTCCCATGG
>NW_017728992.1:76207549-76221953 GCF_001723915.1 Gavialis gangeticus | reverse complement strand
GGTCATAAACTACTGCGAGACCGTTTCAGGCTGGCCATAAGGAAGAATTTCTTTACTGTCCGAGCCCCCAAGGTCTGGAACAGTCTGCCATCGGAGGTGGTTCAAGCACCTACTCTGAACACCTTCAAGAGCAAATTGGATGCTTATCTTGCTGGGATCCTATGACCCCAGCTGACTTCCTGCACTTCGGGCAGGGGGCTGGACTCGATGATCTTCCAAGGTCCCTTCCAGCCCTAATGTCTATGAAATCTATGAAACCTAGATACCTGACAAAACAAACACATGCTCAGGAATATGTTAAATCAAATGTAAATATATTCTTAGATGTGATAGAATATAAGTTATAAAACAGGATAGAACAGTAAAAAAAAAGAAAAAAGAAATAGTATTAATATATACTAGAATCAGACAGCAACCTTCAGTCCAGGAACACAGAGGTAACAAGTTGGCATTGCTTCACAACCCTGGCCACTGGCCCACAAATTCATATTCTCCCTCTCATGCAAACAGTCTCTTCTCTTGCTCACATAATCACAAATTCATACTCTCTCTCTCATGCAAAATTGTCTCTTCTTTCTGAAATGGTCAGCTACTATAGAGCTTACGTACACCAGACTATTTTGTAGTCAGACACTGAACCACTCAGGTAAATACTTCTCTCAGACTATCAGGTAAATACACATGACCCCTCCAGCCTTCTAGATCCTTAAGCTTCACTTTCTCTCGGCTTCCCCAACAGACAGCAGAGGCCAAATCCTTTTTCTCAGTATCAGGGTCAGGGTGATACTTTAGCACAAGCTATGATTTTTGCGTCTCAAGGAATATCAGACAGGGAAATTACTGAGGGCACAATTAGAGAAGAAGTATGTCCAAGTCTGATTCTCAGACAGCGTCTATACATGTGCTCTAGGGTGGAGAGGGGAATGCTTTAATTAGTGCGAATCTGAGAGCTGCTCTAATTAAAGCACCTGCAGAGTCACATGTATTCAGCATCCTGTGCTTCAAACTGGTGGCCAGGGTGCTTTAAGTAAGTTAACGTGCCCCCACCACCATTTTGAAACTCAGGGACACTGAATACATGTGACACAGAGGCTGCTGGAGCATGCTAATTAGGCCCACTTCTCCCCCACTGCAGGGGGAAGGGGAAGAACAGGCCCAGACCCCAAGCAGCAGGAGGGAAGCGGGGAGTGGGCCTGGACTGAGGGGTGGGTGGCATGGGGCTCCATCCCCGCCTGCCCCCCCTCCAGTCATTCTTGACAGGCAATTGGCTAGTAGTCAAATAAATTCTAAGTATCTATACCTTTTGGTATTTGATTTTGGGATTTCTTATCATAGATTTCATAGACATTTGGGCTGGAAGGGACCCCGCCCAAAGGGGTCCCCTTGGATCATCAAGTCCAGCCCCCCGCCCGAAGGGCAGGAAGTCAGCTGGGGTCACAGGATCCCAGCAAGATAAGCATCCAAATGTGTCTTGAAGGCGTTCACAGTGGGTGCTTGAATTGCCTCTGGCAGCAGTCTATTCCAAACCTTGGGGGCTTGGACAGTGAAGAAGTTCTTTCTTATGTCCAGCCTGAATCAGTTGCAGCCAAGTCTGTGACTATTCGATCTTGTCATCCCTTGGGGGGCTCTGGTGAACTGATGTTTCCTCAGATCCTGATGAGCACCCCAATAAACTTACAGGTGGCCACCAGATCACCCCTGAGCCTGCACTTTTCCAGGCTGAATAGCCCCATTGCTCTCAGCCTCTCTTCATAAGGTCTGTTTTCCTGACCTCTGATCATGCGTGTGGCTCTCCTCTGCACCCTCTTAAGCTTCTCTACATCCCTTTTGAATTGTGGAGCCCAAAACTGGACGTAGTAGTCCAGCTGCAGCCTCACCAAGGCCGAGTACAGCGGGAGAATGACATCCAGGGATCTGCTTGAGAAGCAACTATGGATGCAAGCCAGCATTTTGCTCACTTTACTAGCCGCAGCATCACACTGAAGGCTCATGTTCATCTTGTGGTCAACCATGACCCCCAAGTCCCTTTCATCCATAGCGCTAACCAGCACAGTACTACCAAGCCTATAAGCATGATGCAGGTTTTTCCTCCCAAGGAAAATCATGGAAAATCAGAAGTCTCCCTGCCCCCTCTGCTCACCAGGATAGAGGTTCAGGCCCCTCACTCCCAAGCCATGCCCCCCCCAGGTCTGCTGTTTCCTTCACTCCCCCAACCACAGCTCCCTTGCCCTGCTGTTGCCCCTCGCCTCCCCACCAGCCCTCCCAGCCCTGCTGGTGCATCTTGTCTCCACCAACAGCCTCCTGCCTCCGCTCCCTGAAGCCCTGCTGGAGAGGCCCCCCAGCTTCCAGGGCTAAACTTTTATAGAACATTTTAAAATCCAGAAGAGAATGACCATAAAATGCTTCAGCACATGCTACAGAAAATGGAACCCTGTTGCATTTTTGTATCCTATAACAAAAGATCTGAGATCTACATCCCTCTGCTTCTTAGAGAGAGTAGGCTTGTAGCAAAAGTACACAATAACTGAAAAAACAATGACAGAAAACATTAACCAATGGGTCAGCTTTGAGACAAGGGTAAGAAGACGACTGAGGGAATAAAAAATAGATTTAAAAGATCATTCCAAATAGATATACTGAACATGGCTAGATAGGCAAAAAAGACCTCTGCCTCTCAATAATACTGGATCCACAGAGCTGAGATAAGCCTAGATTGCACAAATAGGCAATTGAATGATTATGTCTACATCCCTGAGAACAGACGCTATCTAAATAAAATGGTGGTGCCATTCTAGAATAGAACTGAACGATAAAGCCAGAGCTTCCATATGCTAGCCAAACATGATGGAAAAAAAGTTGAGACCTGAAGGATAGTTGTTACATGCCATTAAATGCAAGTAAATAACAGAAACTGAAAATGAAAGCACGCCACATATCCAACAGGCATTGGATGAAATTAGGAATGAAATTTTCACCACGGAGCATACAAACTAGTTCATTATTGAAGATGAACATTCAGATTTTGGGGATTTAGGTGCCCTGTTGGAAATTACCTTAGCTCCTATCTTTAGGCAAAACAATGAAGCATTTCAGCAGACCAGATTTCCCAATCTGCCATTTCAGACAATGGACTCCAGATTACTTGCAGAAAGTTTGTGTGTTTTACTCAGGTATGGGAACGCAATCGAATCTCATCATGCAGTAAATATCTCATCATCAGCCAGTTAGATATCAAAGCATGAATTGACTATTAAAATTGCCCAGGTGTATTAAAGTTGCAAAAATGAAACTAAATATATATGGCAAGCTATTCATGAATAAAAAAAATACAGAGAAAGCCTTAATAGCAGTGCACTAAAATGTTTTATGTCAAGACAAATATCTAATTTGGTGTCTATAACCACAGCATTACTATAATTGGCAGTAGCGGGTGGAATAAAACAAAAAGGGAAGAAACGTGCAAAGACCAAAAAGCCTTTTTATAGCTGACAGGTGAACAAAATCTCAAAGTCAGCATGTAGACCCCAACAGGATCAAACTGTTTCCTCAGGACAAACCATGCACTTGGAACGAACTACATTTTTTTTAATGTGTAGGTCCTTGTTCATATAATGCATCAGGGGATGGGCCTGGACGGTTCAGTGAAACACCAAACAAATACACCTGAAGAATAAAAAAAAAGACCTAGATTGTGAAGTGGTGAAATGAATACTTTACTGAGAGAGGGAATACAGTTCAGTGCATGCTTGAGGAGTACTGGCCCATGTAAAAATAAAGGATATTAAAAAGACTTTTGAAATACCCCACTAGAATTAAGTTGGTGTTACATTTTAAATGTTGCAGATGTATTAACACAACATTTGAACAGGCTGTGGTACTCCTGCTTAATTTTTGCTATTTCTATAGTTGCTATAGTTTCGTGACTGGGTGCATTATCATGTGAGCATGTCTAGGTGATTAGAGGAATTTTTAGTCCACTGGACAACTCCCCTGCCTGAGTTGTTATACTGGCTGTGTGAGTGCATAAGGTCTTAGCCTGCATATGTTCAGTAGTCAGTTTAGTAGATATTTTATTTTATCAAGAGTGAACGCTTGCCCTTTGCTGATATAAGTAACCTAGTTTTGCTGTGGAGTATGCATACTGGCTAGCACCCACCTGTTGAGTGCTGAGTAAAAGGTATTGTGATGTGTACAATAGCCTGGTAGTGTGTGCACAGGCATTTGCTTGAATGGAACATGGTCTGAGCGAGTATTTGACATAATATTGATGATGAGAATTGTTGCAGACTGCGTGAGGTAAATGAGAATTTGATAGGACAGTATGTGGTCTGAGCGTGTGCTTGATACAAAACTTAATGATGAACAGGCCAGAGCTTTAAGTGATTGGATGAGTAACATGGGCTGATTTGGGGGTAGAGGAGTCCGAGTTTAGCCTGTGTGTTGGAGAAGGAGGGGGTTTCTGCTCCAAAGAGAGAGGTTCTGATATTACTGTCCTCTGTGGTAATGAGGTGAACTCTTGGGGCACCTATACACATGATGGACCTCTGCTCCAACACGTGCTAACTAGCTTGTGTCAGAGTTGGTTTGTCAGCCAATCAGAGCACGAACAAAACGTTATGGACAGACAGACAGATTAAGGCCTTTATAATATTAGAATAGCAATTGAGGCACTGGTAGGCTTCCAAACTTGTTTTAAAATTGTAAATATATATAAAAAACATTGTGTTCAATTGAAACCCCTTTACCTATACCTACACACACACTGTCTGATATATAAACCATCTGATGTTCAAAACACAGGAAGTATGCCCATTTCCTTGTTCAGGAGCACTTACCAATATCCTCCTTTCATAACAGTTATTGGAAATATTTTTGCTGGTGCCTAGTCAATTAATATTTCTTCAGCTGTAGGCATGTGATAGTAAGCCTTTTTTAGTATTTTAAGTTGCCTGGGGATATGCAAGTGTAAAACTTCTCAATAGCTACCATGCTGCTTATTCAAGTTAGGGCCTTTGTACCTACCAATGGTATCTTCAATTTACATTTGCTTTATTGCTCCAGTTCTCTTCTTTTCTTAATGCAATTGGTACTGTGTGTTGTTGGTACTGCAATGGTTGAATCACTTATCTATTTCCAGATATAAAAAAGGCCTGAAAGGCATCCCAGTCATCCAAAACATAATGATTCTCTTTTAACTATTTTGGCAGCAGACAGTCTGCTCCAGATATACTTTTTTCTGTTTTCACTGTGTATCTATTTAGATATAGTTAGATTAGTTTGTCACAGGCGCAGAGTTACTATTTGAATTAATTCACTTTTTTAAAGCTTAAAGCTCTGGCTGTATTAACTGAAACTTCATCCTGTGTGTGGTTCCTCAGTGTTCTACTTGTAATTTGCACTGACATAGTGGTATCACGTAATTATATTTTGGATTTGCTTGAGTACAAGTTTGCTTTCTGCACTTGCATAATTCTGAGGAAGTGTTTGTAGCCTAACGTATCCTCTGATGTGCCTCTGTCTGTTTGGCATTCAATTTTCTGTCTGTTTGTGCTGCTGCCTTGTCTTTGGCACCAGATGCAATCTGAGCTTTACAAATTGTTTATTTTAGTTGCTTTGCACCAAATCAATATCAGGTGCATCCAAAATCTCATCCTCCGTATCACTGCTCACTTCTCTTTGTTTTTCTTGTCTACAAGCTTTGGCTCATTTTACCATAAGTATTACTAGTTACACCCCAAGGAATTATGCACAGAAAAATTCAAAATTATGTGCAATTAATTATTATTATTTTTACAAATCAAACTAGATATAACACTATTTCAACCATCTTTAGAGATATATGTAGGCACTTGTGTGGGGGAGTGGGTTGTGCGTGGGTGTGTATATGGGAGTGTGTGGGGTTAGTGGGGAGAATGTATGAAGGTGTGTGTGCGGGGGGGATTTGACAGCAGGTGTGGATATGGGAGTGTGTAAGGTTTGTGGGGGGTGTGAGCCCCTTATGCACAGCCCTCCCCAGCACATGCCACCCTCCAGCAAAGTTCCTAAGAAGTATGCCCCTGCCCGCCACATGCCCCCCCTCCAGAGCCCCCACCCACCACGCTCACCACTGCATAGCCACAAGCCTCCTCCCATACAGCCCTCAGGGCACTCCTGGCCACAGCAGGCAGCGCCCCCTTGCAGCACACAGCTCTGGCAAATGTCTGGCTGGCCTGCCCTGCTGGTGCACACCTTCGGGTCAGACTGGACTAGCTCTGTCCCAGTATGTGGGGCTCGTGGCACTGAAAGCAGGAGCCACATGCAGCCCTTGGGATTTGCTGGGACCATGCACTGCTGGAGGCTGTGCTTCAGCCAGGAGTACCCCAAGGGCCTGCTGCTACTGCAGCAGGGGCAATGCACCATGGAGTGTGGAGTGTGGCAGAGGGGCTCCACACACACCCACAAACCCCCCCCACACACACACCCGCCTGCAGCCAGGAGCTTCCCTTCCCATTCACCAGCTACATCCTGGGGAATTACACAATATTACGTGATTATGCACAGTTATACATTTTACACTCAAGATTACATGGGCGCATAATTGCGTAATTTCTTGGGGTGTAATATCTAAGACAATATGAAAGATGTTTTCAGTCCATTCTTCTTTGTATTTTAGGTCCTAAAATGTGGTTAAAATAAATCCTATTTTATTTTACCTTCTATGTCCATTTTTGTACTGTGAATTTTAGTGAACTACATGTGGGGCCCTCCTGTTAGGCTCTGTATTCAGATGTGCTTGTTTAGGATCTTTGCATGTGACTCAGCTCCTTGCATAGTTGGTATGGATTTTCTGTGAAGCTCATGCATCCTTCATGTTAAGAAGAGCTCAGAATTAAGCATTGATACTTGAATGAGCCAGCTATTTTGTACTATTTGGCAGTAGTGACCTAGTTCTTCTCCAGATGCTGATTAAAAATGGTTGAAAAAACAAATAATCATAAAGAAGTATTATGTGAATTGAAATTAGTTTTGGAACACTTCTCATATTTTACAAGGGAGCTTCCCTATCTGCTCCTGACATTGCCAAGTGCCAGCAGAGAATGCAGCAGCTTTTTCCTGCAACAATTAATTCTGTACCATCTCTTATCTTTTTATCCAGCCTTCATACATCTCCCACTGGGAACTAAAGAATGTTCATTCGCAAAATGCATCCCCTTTCATGTCTATCTGCAGGTCAGGAATGTAGTATTCTGACATGATGATGGCTTTCTAATTTTACAACAGAACTACATTTCGAGAAAATTATTCTGGCACGCATCCAGGAGGGGCCAGCAGGGAGCTGCATGCTCAGGGGCAACCAGCACGGGTTCATCAGCGGCAGGTCCTGTCAGACCAACCTGGTGGCCTTTTACGACCAGGTCACTAAATCATTGGATGCAGGGGTGGCAGTGGATATAGTTTTCCTAGACTTCAGGAAGGCTTTTGACACTGTCTCTCACCCCATTCTCATTAGGAAGCTGGGGGACTGTGGCGTAGACACCCATACAGTCCAATGGGTCGCCAACTGGTTAGAGAGTCGCACCCAGAGGGTGGTAGTGGATGGGTCCTTCTCGACCTGGAAGGACGTGGGAAGTGGGGTCCCACAGGGCTCGGTCCTTGGGCCTGCACTGTTCAACATCTTCATCAGTGATTTGGACGAGGGGGTGCAAAGCACCCTGTTCAAGTTTGCTGATGACACTAAGATGTGGGGGGATGTGGGCACAATAGAGGGGAGCAACAGGCTACAGTTGGACCTGGATAGGTTACAAGGATGGGCGGAGGAGAACAGGATGGGGTTTAACACGGACAAGTGTAAGGTGATGCACCTGGGGAGGAACAATCGGCACCACACATACAGGCTGGGGAACTCCCCTCTTGTCAGCACGGAGGTGGAAAAGGATCTGGGAGTCATTATTGACTCCAAGATGAACATGAGTCGGCAATGTGGGGAGGCGGCTAGGAAGGCCAACTGCACCTTGTCGTGCATCCACAGATGCATCTCGAGCAGGTCCAAGGAGGTGATCCTCCCCCTCTATGCGGCACTGGTCAGGCCGCAGCTGGAGTACTGCGTCCAGTTCTGGGCGCCGCACTTTAAGAGGGATGTGGACAGCATCGAGAGGGTCCAGAGGAGGGCCACTCGTATGATCAAGGGACAGCAGGGTAGGTCCTATGAGGAAAGGTTGCGGGACCTGAACCTGTTCAGCCTTCAAAAGAGAAGGCTGAGGGGGGATCTTGTGGCCTGTTATAAACTGGTTAGGGGGGATCAGCAGGCGCTGGGGGAGTCCCTGTTCCCCCGAGCGCCGCAAGGAGTGACCAGGAACAATGGTCACAAGCTGGCGGAGGGAAGGTTTAAGTTGGACATCAGGAGGCGCTACTTCACGGTCAGGGCGGCTAGGGTCTGGAACCAGCTTCTATGTGAGGTGGTGCAGGCTCCCACCCTGGGGGTTTTAAGAGGAGGTTGGATGACCACCTTATTGGGGTCATTTGACCCCAGTGCTCTCCTGCCATGGCAGGGGGTCAGACTAGATGATCTGCTCAGGTCCCTTCCGACCCTAGAAACTATGAAACTATGAAACTATGAATTTATTGTTTAAGAATACAAGGGAAGAAAACCGGGGTCAACATATGAACTCTACTTCTTCATCCAGCTATGTTGTTATCTCTCATAAAGCACATTCTCTAAGTTCAGATATGTAAATGCACTGTAATTCCTCCTTTTTGGGATGTTATGTATGGTAAGAATTCCTTCAGTCATCAGTGAAATTGAATATCTTGACAATTTTTACCTCCATCACCCACCAGTATCCTGTTCTGCTAGACCCTCTGCTACCCATTTCAAGGGGACACAGTTGACATTGTATGGCTGCATTCTTTCTTTTTTGAAAAAGTCTCAGAATTACAGCATTGGACAATTGGTGTTCTATGCAAAGAAATCTCACAGGTTGGATTCTTCTCTCATTCGATATGCATGTAGAAAGACACGAAGGTATTAGCACAGAGAAGTAGGGTGAAATGTTTGTCTGTGGTGTATTTACTCTGACATGTAAAATGGAATAAATGATGAATGAATCTATTTCTTTAGGAAGTTGGAAAGCCAGGAAGCCACCTCTCTAGTTGTGCAATGTGTTCTTGTCCCCACACCCAGAGGCTCCCCTTTTGAGGAAGAGGTACTTCTGACACTGCTGAAAATCTCTATACCCGTCCATCATAGTCAAAAAAGGTAAATACCCACATTTTCTCTGCCTCTATCCCTAACATGGACTAGCCATATTATATGGGACCATTGGAGACTCTAAACCAAAAAACTGAGACACAACATGTTGTCCGTAACTTAAATGGTCATAGACCCACAGTTATTCTTTAATTGATATGGTGGTTATTTTTCTCTAAACCACTGCTAATCACTCACACCAAGACTTCCAGTTGATATAGCAAAAGATTACAAACTGACTTCCCACAGAAAGAGAGGCCAAGAATACAATCTGGATTGAAGAACCTTTGGGATCATGTAAACTGAAAACTATAACTCCATTTAGAAAGATAATACAGGTTTCACTGAATCTATAAAACTTATGTTACATACTGATTCACATTTTAGAAAGCGAGAACAATTAGAATGATTGAAATATAGAAAAACACAATAAAGAGCAGATTAATGCTAAGTATCCTCACCAGCCACAACTTAAAGCCCAGGAAATAAATATACTTTGCTCATTGCATAATACAGCAACTAAACCTAAATGTTTTAAAAATATATAGAGGTTCAAACATGCCCCCATTTTTCCTCCCTTACATCCAGAAGGGAAACTCCACAATGTTCAAAATAGGTTGGAAGGCAAAGTGGCAAGGACTGCAATGTTCTAGTATAACTAGTAGTAGAGCTGATCAAAAGTTTGACTTGTCAGCAATAAATGGCATGCATCTGTAAAGTTTCTCTGAGTAAAAGTCCTGTGGCACTTGTGCAAATAAAACACATTATGCACTGAAAAGGAGGAAAAGCATGTGACAGTGAAACCTAGAGAAAATTTGGGGTGATCAATTAAAGGCTCAAGTGACAATTCCATTTTAAAATATGTCTCCCACAAACCGATATGGAGAAGACAAATGGACTGTACATGTATAGTAGAAAATAGCATGGTAGAAAATTATATTAAATCCTTTTCAGAGTTATGCAATGAATTTGATCTTCCAAAACCAGTTGAACAGCAATATATGCAGTTGCATCAAGTATTAGAAAAACAGTTTGTACCCAAGGCTTTAGGTATATCAAATACTCTAGATATATTATTTTTCAATTTGAAACCTTCTTCTCTTCCCCATCCTGTGCCATCACTCTATCATTATGTAATGTTACATAACAGACCAGATACAGACTATTTAAGACTGTACTAGAATGGATTCTAGGCTAGGTAAAGACATTCAAGAAGCCCAAGGCAGAATTGAACTAAGTTACACAGTTTTCTGTAAGTGGAGTAGTTTAAAATCAGTAATGAACAGAAAACACATTTGCCTTTTGGTGTTGTGGGGGTGGAATCTTAAACTGGGTTCTGTCATTTTTAAATTAGTCTGTGTGCACCAGACTTCTGTTCTGCTGCAGGTATAGACTGGTTTCTGATTACTTATGGTGGGCATCATCACTGGCAATCCATCATAGCTGAGGTGGTAGTCTTCCACAATTGCCTTATCTGTGGGTCTGAAGGTGGCTGACAAGATGGCTGACTAATTCTGTACCATCTCTTATCTTTTTATCCAGCTTTCATACATCTCCCACTGTGAACTGTCAATGGGATTGACAGGTTCTATTTGCAAATCAGGCACACATTTCCATGTACGGTGGATGGCTCAGGATTCTTGTTCAGTCTGTGACAAGCTGCTTCTGCTGCTCCCATTTTTCCATCTCCTGTTGTTGTTGTGAGGTTTCAGAGTACCGAGATCCTTGCAGCAGACTCTTCGTCCATTTGGGGCAGTCTTGGGCCATAGTCTCTCATGAGTTGATGTCAATGTTGCATTTTCTCAAGTTAGGCTTGAGGATGTCCTTGAAGCTCTTTCTCTGCCCTCTGAGCGTGTGCCTTGACTGAGTTGCGAGAATAAAACTTGCTTTGGGACATGAGTGACTAGTGCCTCCTGAATCTGGGGGAGGGGCATCCACAGAAGCCACCAACAGTGGCAGCCCTGTCGGGGAGGGGACCAGCCCTACCTACAGCATCAGTGTTGGCCATCGGGGGGGAGGGGAGCACTGGTCCCCTCAGGGGGGACACATGCACCCCCTACCAGCTGCCTATGCTTTGGGAGTTTGGAGTTGGACATCCTCTTACCTCTCAGCTCTGTGTTCTTGGGGAACCCTGGCACAGAACGCAACCTGTTTGACTCACAAAGGATTCACCCCCTCCCCACTTCTGCCTGAACAAGATCTGTTTAGAGGAAGGACTTACACAAAAGACAAAGATGCAGTGGGACACACATCTAAAGCCATCCAGACAAGAGTGAAGCAACTCCCCTGGTCTCATTTGCATTCAAGATGGAACCAGATGACACCTCATTTAAGTGGGAGATGGGACAGGAATGCACCTTCATTAGCATTCAGGATGGAGAAAAGAGATTCCAAGGCAAGGACTGCACTGAGTTCTGGGATCAGAAAAGCAGGGGAGCACTGCATGATGGGGGATCCCTACTCCAAATGCTAATCAACCCATGTCTACACACACATAGCTCAACAATTATCAGACCAATTCTAGTAATGACTCCTTTTTTGGTACCCAAAACACTGAATCTGCCTGTCTGCATTGTTTGCTCCCTCAGAGTAATGCCACCCATAGCCAGGAGTGATCGGTTCCTATTATCCAGCATGAGCCATTGTTTACCCATAAACAAACTTAGTGTTCTCCCTTGAGCCATTGTTAGTTCTTTACCCAAGCTCACATTTCTGTCCTGGTGCTTGGATCCAAAAGCTGCATCAGTTCCACTCCTTTTCTGCCTGGAATCCCTCCATTGATCGTGCTGAGGACTCTGCCTGTCTGCAAGCTCCAACAAACACCTGGGAACCTCGACTGGTTCAACCTTTGCTGAGTGGTAAGACCCCAACTCTCTCTCTCTGACTCCAGGAACATGATTTTTAGTCTCTTGCTCCAGGCACAGCTTTCTAAACCTGACTTTTTCTAATCAAACTTGAACTAGACTTCCCCAAATACCTAAGTGAAAGTATGTAATATTGCAACTGTTTAATTTATCTCTCTTGTATGGCTATTACTACTGGTATCATCATAAGTTCATATAATTGGCAATAAATAACTTTTATGGTCAAGCTGGTTGCTATACTCTCTCTGAACCTCACCTACTCTTCCTTCCCCTTGACCTCCCCATGTGCTCTGTAAAAATGCTTCTTTTACCTAAGCCAAAGATCCCTGTAATGCCCAAACCCACAGTGGGGTCTGCTCATCAAGGGGATTACTACTAGGACCATTGTTTCAAGAGATTAGGACGTGCTGAGTTTTGAGGTGCATGAGGGTATCAGCTGAAAGCGCTGTTTGGACCCAGCCTGCTCAGATGTACTGTTAGCATATGTCTAACTGCATTTATTATTGTCCTGCTGAAATAAGGGATGAACTGAGTTCAAGGTACATGAGGGTGTCAGCCTATCAAAGCTGAATAAATTGTGTCCTGTTAATCTGTGTGTGCGTATGTGCATATATGTGTTTGACTGATTCAGTGGTTGGAGGAACCCAGTCCCATTGACCCCGTGTCCTGCAAGATAGCTCCTCTGGGGGTGATGACTTGCAGAAGGGAGAGATACAGCTCCATATAGAAACATAAGTAACACAAGCTGCACATTGATAGAATTACAGAGACTGCAGAAATGTACACTGGAGATCCAGGGGTCAAAAAAACCCACACAGAAAAAAAAGCAGAGCAGCCCATGCAGGAACAGCATGTACTACCTAAAACCAGAACCTGGCCAGCCAGAACCATGCTCCAAGCTGCAGGAACAATGTGGCTGCAGCTTCCTCAACCCCCAGGACCCCAAGTAAAGCTGCTGAGGCCAGAAACTGTGCTGGTCACACCCTCCCCTACCCCACCTGGGGTAAGCTGCCACACACCAGAGGGTGCATGGCACAGGTGCTCCCTGGGGACAACTAGCAGAAGCACAAGGTGTCTGACTGCTAGATGTCCCTAGGGAACCAAATGTCCATGCTCTTGATGTGCCCCAGTGGAATTCAGCAACTCACAACTTCACCTTATATGACAAAAGATCATTTTTTGTCTGCACTGGACTCCCTCTAAACTTAAAACATGAAACATACTGACAGAAGATGCATATTGGAAATGTGATCCATTGCTGAAAACACTTGGACTTCCATTATTTTTGGAAATAAATTATAACCAAAGTTATCATGGTTTTGAACACAGTACTGATACCTTGGGCAAATGTGTATGCTTTTGGTTATGTACCCAAGGAGATCAAACTGCATCCTTCCCAAATTGCGTTTGTATAGGGGGTCTTATTAGTAATATCCAGGATTATTTTGATGAATTGGAAAAAATAGCACTTCTCCACAGGTTGAAATCTGGAACAATGAAATGGCACAGCTGGCATCTACAGAGAGTGTCAGGTTTAGCAGGCTTAACTGCATAAAAAAAATTTGATGGAATTCACAAACAATTCTTGAAATATTTTGGTAGCTAGATTGTTGCTGACTTCTCTTTTCTTGTTCTCTGCCCTGCCTTCCTCACACCTTTTCCCTCCACTTTTTTTTTCTTTTTCCTTTGACCATCTTTTTCCTTTTTGCCTGAAGTTGTTTCCAAGTGAGCACACATTATAGCATCAATGTACTGGAGCTCAATGTTTGAGGTTGAGGTAGTCTTGGTTTTGGCTTGCAGTCAGCTGAGATTAAACATTTTACCATGGTTTCATTAGTTTAGCTCCACTCCAACTGGAAGTTTGCAGTGGTCAGATTCATAGATTTTAAGGTCAGAAGAGACCTTGCAAAATCATCAGGTCCAGACTCCTACACCAAGCAGAAAAGATAACTGAGGATCAGGTGACCCCAGCAAGGTGACTGTCCAGTCTCTTCTTGAAGATTTCCAGGGTAGGTGATGGCACCACCTCTGGAGGGAGCTTATTCCACAATCTGGACACCCTGACTGTGAAGAATTTTTTTCCTAATCTTGAGCCCAAATCCATCTTCCAGGAGTTTATGGCCATTACTCCTAGTTTGCCTCTCAGGTGTCCTGGTGAACAGTTACTCACCAAGCCCTTGATGTACTCCCCTAGTGTAGTGGTAAGCTGCTACCAGGTCCTCTCTCAGCCTCCTTTTCCTCAGGCTGAAGATTCCCAGATCCATCAGCCTTTCCCCATATGGCTTTCCATGTAGGACTCTGATCATATTGGTGG
>NW_017728992.1:76201781-76202549 GCF_001723915.1 Gavialis gangeticus | reverse complement strand
TGACCCCAGCAAGGCAACTGTCTAGTCTCCTCTTGAAGATTTCCAGGGTAGGTGATTGCACCACCTCTGGAGGGAGCTTATTCCAGTCTGGACACCCTAACTGTGAAGAAGTTTTTCCTAATGTTGAGCCTAAATTGATCTTCCAGGAGTTTGTGGCCATTACTCCTCCTAGTTTTCCCCAAGGGTATCCTGGTGAACAGTTGCTCACTGAGCACCTGATGTACTCCCCTAGTATATTGGTTAGCTGCTACCAGGTCCCCTCTCTCAGCCTCCTTTTCTTCAGCTCTGAAGAGTCCCAGATCCCCCAGCCTTTCCTCATATGGCTTGCTGTGTAAGACTCTGATCATATGGGTGGCTCTTCTTTTGACACAAGTTTGCCCATGGTCCTTGTTAAAGTCTGATGCCCGGAACTGGATGCAGTACTCAAGCTGCAGTCTCACCAGTGCTGAGTCGAGTGGAAGAATAACCTCCTTGGCTTTGCTGGAGATGCACCAGCATGCCAGAGTATTATTTGCCCTACTGGCTACAGCATTGCACTGCCAGCTGATATTCATACTGTGCTCTATTATTACCCCCAGGTCCCTTTCATTCATGGTGCTAGTGTGTTTGGTGCTGCCAAGCCTGTAGATGTGTTGGGGGTTGCTCGTCCCAAGGTGGAGCACTTTACATTTCTCAATGTTGAACTTTATCAGATACCGATCCACCCAACTTGCTAGCCTGTCTAGGTCCGCCTGTATCTGTGGCCCATCTTCAAGCATGGCCCTGTTT
>NW_017728992.1:76189881-76196781 GCF_001723915.1 Gavialis gangeticus | reverse complement strand
GGAGCTTATTCCACAATCTGGACACCCTGACTGTGAAGAATTTTTTTCCTAATCTTGAGCCCAAATCCATCTTCCAGGAGTTTATGGCCATTACTCCTAGTTTGCCTCTCAGGTGTCCTGGTGAACAGTTACTCACCAAGCCCTTGATGTACTCCCCTAGTGTAGTGGTAAGCTGCTACCAGGTCCTCTCTCAGCCTCCTTTTCCTCAGGCTGAAGATTCCCAGATCCATCAGCCTTTCCCCATATGGCTTTCCATGTAGGACTCTGATCATATTGGTGGCTCTTCTTTGGACACTCAAGTTTGCCCATGGTCCTTGTTAAAGTCTGATGCCCGGAACTGGATGCAGTACTCAAGCTGCAGTCTCACCAGTGCTGAGTCGAGTGGAAGAATAACCTCCTTGGCTTTGCTGGAGATGCACCAGCATGCCAGAGTATTATTTGCCCTACTGGCTACAGCATTGCACTGCCAGCTGATATTCATACTGTGCTCTATTATTACCCCCAGGTCCCTTTCATTCATGGTGCTAGTGTGTTTGGTGCTGCCAAGCCTGTAGATGTGTTGGGGGTTGCTCGTCCCAAGGTGGAGCACTTTACATTTCTCAATGTTGAACTTTATCAGATACCGATCCACCCAACTTGCTAGCCTGTCTAGGTCCGCCTGTATCTGTGGCCCATCTTCAAGCATGGCCCTGTTTCCCCATAACTTGGTGTCATCCATGAACTTGGCCAGTGAGCTCTTCACCCCCACATCCAAACCGTTAAGGATGTTGAACAGTACTGGACCAAGCACCGACCCCTGTGGGACACCACTGCCCACTTCTTGCCGGGATGGCACGGATCCATTCACTACAACTCTCTGAATCCTATCCATGTAACATCATGGTAAAGACTATTGAGGAGTGTTGTAGTGATGATGCAGCCTTGCTTAACTCCCATCTTAACCTCAAAGGAGTCTGAGATGGATCCGTTACTGAGAACCATTGCAGATCCATTACTGTTTGTGACAATTTAGTTTTACATGCAGAATTGAAATTTTATATTGTGCTTAAAAAATTATCAATATTTAAAAAAATACTGATACAATAAAAAAGGCTCAAGTGAAGTACACATAACTGTGAAAGCAAGCACTAATGATAGAAGTTGAAACAAAATATTAAGCCACATATATTATGGCATAAAACTTATGCGGGCGGGGGGAGACGGAAGCCATTGGTGAACTTCTAGCTGTATTTAAAATTGAAAATATTTCATTAACTCTAGGTCTTGCAAGCCTAGAGAGGCACACTTTGAAGAGTACAACCCCCGAAATTAATCTGAAGTATAGAAGTCTGTTTTAGGGGACTCTGGCACCTACCTATGAATTGGTTAAAAGTATGCAATACATGCAGTTTATAGCCTGTTGGACTATGTGAAGTCATTTAAAAAGGTTCTCATCTAATTATACGCTGGAGTCTGTATTTCCCTCTACTCCTGCCTACCATGATAAAAGTTATTTGGTCTGAAACTTACCTGCTTTATCAGTTTGGCATAAGGAAGGCACAATACTATTACAGCAAGCCTTCCCCCACAGACTTTGCTAACGTGGTTGAATCGGCTAAAAACTATTATGTCTAAGGATATCACCGAGGGATGTTTTGTCATACTTGTAACCATTAAGGAACCAACTTAAGCTTTTGGGTCAATAATGATATTCCCCTATCTACAATAAACTATTCAGCATGTGGAAATAAACAATTGCTAGATGAACTCATTAAAACTTACAGCCATTACTGTATGTGTTAACTGCATTTGATAGTGACAGAGTGTAGTGCAGTGAAAACCCCAAGTTGTTTCAGTACATAGCAATGTACAAATTGCATTTCTACTTATAGAGAACTTCCATTTGCAGTGAAGTTCTGAGAAAAACCAAGTGACTTTGTTATTAAAAAAAACAACAACAACTTCTTGTCCTCTAATCATCTGACAGTTTGAGAAGGAAACAGCTTATAATCAAAAGAATGATTCCCTAAAATTAAAATTAGCAAAGAATGGTTTCATCCAAATTTTAATCCAAGGCATTCAACAAAAGCCACCATTTAGACAATAGCCAAATGATGGAAATCAGATAATGCATAGGAATAGAATGACCATTTTTTGTTAAATGTTTAAAATTAGCTTGACCTGGTATCTCACCCCAATCTTCAGAGAAATTGATTTAATATTAAGCTTTCTACGCTTGGTAAGGCACTACCAGCAGAAAACAACTGATGAACATCACGGGAAATTATATACTCTTAAAGCTCCATGGAAGGACGAAGTCATGTTTTATAACTGGAAAAAGTTATGTAAAAGGGATATCAATTAATATACATGTGCATTTTAGTTCTGAAGAAGAGAGAATGCTTTCAACTTAGTTCAGTAATTGGAAATAAAGTAAATACAAAGGATAAAGCAATCCAGAGCAACCAATGCCATTTACTAGCTGAAATTTGACCCCTCCAAATATTATTTATAATGTAGAATTAAAACTAACAACTTGGTACTAATAAGGTATAGAAAAGTAAATATTTGTGGAAACTCACACTGCACAATGCTCTTATTTTAAATTAAGATGAGTTTACCAATAGAGAAAGCTGGAAATATTTACAGATAGAAGGGAAAAGAAAACAATACATTATGAGGGGGAGAAAGGAATGCAGAAAACTGGGTAGTGGAATAATGTGTTACACACAAGGAGGAATTATAGTATGAATATTCATGTTTTATTGGAAGTTAGGATATGTTAGTATTACTTTGGTCTGGCTCATATATAGCTTCAGAATCAATTATTTTTGTTCTACATAAAATTAGTTAACTTCACTACTTAAAAAGGTGAAAGAAAAAAAAACGTAAAAAAATTAAAAGGAAAAATATGCTTTTAGAGAAAAGCTGCAACCAAGAAATTTTTTGATGTTCCTTCCCAGCTCTGTTCCACTTGTATAATGCCTCACTATTAGGCATGGTTTGTGAAAGATCTGCACAACACTGCACCGGGAGCAGTAACAGATTTTCCCCCGACTTGAAATGGCACTATTGTTAAGCCTGAGATTTCAAAAAAAACCCTCTTTTTACTGTATGAACCCAAAGGAATGCAGTAGTAGTCATTAAAAAGAAGCCATTTAAAAGCACAGGTAGACTATGGTAAATGAATAGCAACATCTGCTTTATGATAATTTCATGCTGTTCAGCAAACATTCAGGGCTCCCTCGTCTAGAGAAGGTTAGAAGTTCCCCAAGAATGTTTTTGCTTGCTTTCTGTCAGTGAATGTAGATTTACTGGAATCAAAAAAGTCCTTGAAGAGGACTGGGTACAAATGAAGGTCCAACAGACTAGTAGGTATATACGTCTCATGTCAGCTTGTGTGGTGGACTTACGAGAAGTTGAGAACTGGTGACCCTAAACTACTAGATGCCTTGGATCTTCCACAGTTCAATAAAGCAGAGCTTTGAGAACAAGGGCTCCTTCCAGGCTCCTTGCTCCTCCACAACTTTCCTGGGAAATTGAAGCCTTGAGAATGCAAGCTCCCAGGTTTTTGGATCTTCAGCAGCTCAAGCTCCACGGCCTCCAAGGTACCTTGTCTCAGAAGCACTAAGGTGTTCAAGACTGTGCCATGGTCAGGTACCTCTGATTCCTTCTTTTGTAAATAATTTCAAACTTATTTGTTTCAATTTAAAAGAAAAGCAAGTTTTGAAATATCAAAGGTCTTTAACAAAATGTTATTACCCTTCACAAAGCTCTGTTTTATGAAATAATGTGCTACAATGTGACCCAGCAAGACAGAGGACATACCTTAGCAGGACCTTTAAAGCCCCTCTTTCCCCACAAAGTTCTTTCTTGGTGACAAGGAAAATGGGGAGGGCAGAGGGGGAGAACACAGAGGAACTACTCTAGCATAATGGATTAGCTCCTGTGGACTGCTTTTGTAGAAACTCTGTAGCTCTGGGATGAAAATATTCCTGCCTTTGCTCAGTTTTTGTACCTAAACTGGCTATTTAGGATTAGAACTGGGCTTCAGGGTTGGCCCTGTATTGGTATGAGTACTGGCATAGCTACATGTTAGTGAAAATGCAGACTTTCTAAAGTCCAGAAGGGAGTGTACAATACTATTCAGTAGTTATGCATTTCAATTTAGAGCAGAGAGCAGATTTATGAAGTCTGCACTACGGAGTCCAGATTCAGACCTGGCCAGTTTGAAAAAGTTCAGTACTCAGACGATTACAGAACTGGGCCTGAGGTGTCATCTTGAATTCAGATAATCTGAGTGTTCTGGGGAATCTGGCCAAGTTTTTAGTCCAGACCCAGCTACAATTTCATTAATAATATATTATTATTAAAAGAAAGGAGCCACTGACATTGTTCAGACCAAATACACATATGCAAGCAACCTGTTAAGAAGAGCAATAAAAGGCAAGCGGAAAGGTATTGTCTTGACAGGTATGCAAGTGTTGTCAGGCTAATCCTGTGCACCATATTACCAGGGTAGTTAGTCTGTCACAGAAAAATAAGCAGATGTTAACAGTTTCCTATAAGAGATATGTAAATAAATGGAAGGCATGTGGCAATATCACAATATATTAATCATTAGTGCATTCACTTACGTGACACAAACACCTTGTAAGGTTTAAATTACTACTGCTTGTTCAGGAAAATGTTCCATTGGCTTCAGTGTACAGTAGGTGCCAAGTTTGAAAGACAGGATCTCATTTACAGTTCTTCTGCTTTTACTGGCAGGACTTAACAGAGCCCCCAAAATGTACATGAAGGCCTTGTTAGAGCTTACACTGTAAGTCACACAAATGTTGATGGGCTGAGTGCTAGCCTGAGGTTTGGAGTCACACCTTAAAGCTAAAAATGTTCCATCTCCCACCTGCACAGCTGTGACTTGCCACTAGAGGCCTGGTGAGCTAGGACAGGCTTCTATCCGGGCTTTGTGTCAGGTGCCTCCCCTGGAGCCCAGCATGTGTGGGCAGCATGCTGGTGGCTCACTGTGATAAGGCAGCACCTTCCCCTCCTCCTCCTCCTCCCTGGCTCACCACTTCCAAGATTGCTAGATGCTCCCACTACCCATGGTATGGTACTGGCTCTACTGCCTGGCCTAGCAAGTCACTGATGGCTCCATTGCTGCCTGGACTAGGAGCATTGCATTGTGCCACCCTCCTGGTTTCCTCCCAGCAATATCACCTGCCTCTCCCAGAGCCTGGCAAAGGTGTGGGCAGCATGTTGGTGGCTCACTGGGATGAGGCAGTACCTTCCCCTCCTCTTCTTCCCAACCCTCACACCACTGCCAGGGCTGTTAAATGCTCCCACCAGCCATGACATGGTGCTGTGGGAGGAAGCCAGTGAGACAGCACGGAGCAATGCTCCTGGGCTGAACAGCAATGGAGCCATCAGCACCTCACCAGGCTGGACAACAAAGTCAGCACTAGAGTTCCACACCTGGGCCCTACACATTCCCTTCACAGCACCATCTCATGTGGCTTTTCTCTTTCTCTTGTGTTGCCCATACTCTGCCCGCCCTACAGCAGCAACCTGGTACACCAGCTCTCCATGACTCCCCCTCCCTCTCACTCCTGCTGGCCCAAACCCTCCGGAAGCTGTTGACATCTTCGTCTGCCCACAGAAACAACATGTGAGGGAGGGGCCACTATATCCTGAAACACCAGAGGACTTCAACTTGACTAGCACAGCTGTGGGGAGTGTCCACACCTTAATGAAACAGGAGCAAGGTTCTGTAGATCAGAGATAATCCTGCTCTGGAGTGGTGTAACCTTGAGCCACATAACAAGTGCTTTAAGCCACTCAGAAGGTGTTAACATGCAGCCAATCAAGAGTTAAGAGCTCTAGGAGCTGCCTAAAATTACCGTGTAACAAGGCCCTTATTGTAATATGTCATCGTTACACTGAGAATGAGAAGTTATACTAAAAATGGAGAAGTTTGAAAGAACTTTAAATATGTTAACTTTGAACAAAGAAAGAAGACGATGAGAAAAAGATGTGAAAGGAGAAGGAAAAAATTGTGATTCTCTTTCAGCTAGATTAAAGCTATTTCCTAATCTCAAAAAGTCAAAGCTCAAAATAATGACTTTTTGTTAATATTTGAACTAAAAGAACCCCAACCAAAAATCAAAATGGCATCATGCCCACACTGAAGATATTTCTATTTGTACATGTCACAATAATATAACATTTGATTTCCTCTGAAAATGAGACATAATGAATATTTCAGTACAATGTTCAGTACCTATTCTCTCATCAACATACAAGGAATGTATGCAGTGGAAGTCCATTAATGATAAAAAGATATTTTTGGCATAATTCCCTTCTTGCCCAAATGGAAATTAGATCTCTATCTGGACCTCCTTCTGCTCCCCTCTTCTTGATTTTAGTATTATATATGCTGTGGCAGAAGGCCACTTCTGTTTTTCCTGAAAAACTCTGCTCTGTGACAATTTGGTTAAGACGGGCCCTGCAGAGGATACACACCTTACCCTATCTCTTTAAGTAACCTGAGCTGGATACATTCCTGAGGGAAGGCGAAACCTGCTCCCTCTGCCTGCGTCACTGGCATCACATACCTGGGTGTGGGGCTTGGACTCCCTGGGGAGCTAGGAACTGCCAGTCTGCCCAGCAACTAGCGATACATTTCAAATTGGTTGGCTGACCACCAACAGGTGCTGGCCTTCATTGGACCAGGTAAATGAGGTCATAAGGGCTATAAGTTAAGGACTGCCCAGCAGGAGGGGGCAGCAGCCATGAGGAAGACTCAGAGAGAGAGAAGAGCTGGACCATCTGAAACTTGTGCTCTCTCTCAAAACTCATGATCAAGGAACTGCCTGCCTCCAGAGAGAATCTCCACCTGCCTCTGGATGATACTTGTGAGTA
>NW_017728992.1:76188619-76189628 GCF_001723915.1 Gavialis gangeticus | reverse complement strand
GAGATCTAACTAGATATGTAGCTTGCAGTAACTCAGATGCATCATCAAAGGCTACCCAGCCATGCCAGTTTGCTTTATGGGATTTCTCTGATATTGCCCTACCCTGTACCCTATTCCAACCCTACCCCTTGTAACCAATAAAGTTCTCCTTTGTACCTAGTGTAGGAGACTTATTGGAAGTGGGTCTAGGTTATGCCTTGGGGTCCCCTTGGTTCAGCTGACTAAGGGAGACCACTACTTGTGCTTCCAACTGAGGGAAGCATCCCAAGTTCTTGAAGTGAATCAAGTACCCTCGAGGGCTACTAGGCCTGTTTCCCAGAGTGCGCAGCGCCAGAATCAAGCCCATCCCTGGGTGGTAGCAGTGTTACCCCCAGGCTAGCGGGTGCGCTCCAGGAAGGGGGGGAGGGGGTCGGCCAGACATGAGGCGCCTCCAAGGAGTCACTCAGAGCCTGGATGGTGGTTGGGTACAGTGAGGTGGGTGGCTCAATGCAGGGGTGCCCCCTACTGGCCTGCCATATATGCCCTTTTCATTTTTTATCTGTGATCATTACTTTATCTATGGATTCTAGTTAGAGATGGCAAAGAAGGCATATTCTGAGCAGCAACCTGAAAATGGCCAAAACCTGTCACCAAAGCGCACATTTAGATGCTAGAATCTAGAGAATGTTATCTCTGTTAGATTGCTTGTCCAATATTATCCTTGTCAATTCATGCATCTTCCCACTATCATTCCTCTAGATCCTGCAGACAATCTGACCCATAAAACCTGGACTGTTTTATTTTGCTCCAGAACCACATGCACCAGACACACCCCAGAGACGGGGTTTCCAGCCTTATAGCCCAATTCATTAATAATGATATTTTCCCCCCCTTCCCCCTTTCTTTATGAGTTTCAAATTTCAGCCATCATTCTGAGGATTCCTTATGTCAGATGGAAAAGTAGAAATACAGAGATAAGCCAAAACAAAACTATTTGAATTTTCTTAGAATTGAAAAAAAAAAAAAAAAA
>NW_017728992.1:76180246-76183619 GCF_001723915.1 Gavialis gangeticus | reverse complement strand
AAAAAAAAACCACCTCAGTTAAACAACAATACATCACATTGAAAAGAAGCATTTCCCATTTTTAGCTAAACTACTACTTAACCTTGCCTTGTATAACCTGGGATCATCTAGGTCTAACCTATTATCTGTTCAATGTTATATGCATCCTTCCACCACCTCCATCGTCACTGTAACGTGCAAGTATTTTCTACTAGTGCATTAAGCAGTCTCACTAACATCTATCACACAGGGCTGTCTCCATTATCCTTTCCCAGGAGAGTGATTAGTGTGTGCAGTGTGATATTTTTGTTTTAGTAAATATAAATCACATATTTATAAGCTAAATGAATTTAAGTTGCATTTCCCCAACCATGCTTTCTGTAAATGGAGCAGAAGGTAACAGAGTTGATGTTGGTCTTTAGCTTCTGTGGAAGTTTGTTCCAAATTTGCAATCAAACATTAAAAACAAACAAGGAAGCCTATAGAGAAATCAGAGCTTAAACTGAAAATGCTGTCAAGTTGTATGGTGAATCGGGGGGGGGGGCAGCAAGGAATAGGAGATGCTCTATTTACCAGGGCACCCCTTGGAGTAACTAAGAACAAAGGACCGCAGATTTAGGTTAGAGATCAAAAAGAACTTATTTACAGTAAGGGTTGCCAGAACCTGGAATGGGCTTCCAAGGGAGGTGGTGCTCTCCCCTACCTTGAGGGTCTTTAAGAGGAGGCTAGACATGCACCTAGCTGGGACCATCTAACCCCAGCACTCTTTCCTGCCCAGGGCAGGGGGGTGGACCTGATGATCTACTGAGATCCTTTCTGACCAAAACATCTATGAATAAAGAGACATATTGGATCTGGATCACATCTTAAAATATCTTTGGTACAGATGCTACAATAGGATCTGCTAGTATAAATCTTGAATGGAATTCCTTCATACAGCCTATTACAACAAATAGGTTGAGCATGGGTGTCAAACATATGGCCCACAGGCCAGATCTGGCCCACAAAACCTGGTCATACAGCCCACAGACCTTGCCCCAGACCTGCTTGCAATGGGGGGTGGTAGGGTGGTAATCTTTCTGCAGCAGCAACCAGGCACCTGGGCGACAGCTGCCATGCTGGAGTTCCAGCAGCACTACAGGAAGAAGCCTGGCATTGTGGTTTGTTCCTGTGGTGGCAGCCAAGCACCCATGATACCAGACTTCTTCCCATAGTGCATCTGGGGCTCTGGGACTTCTGCCCTCACCCACTTGGCTGCTAAGCACCTGAATGAAAGCAGTAATGCTAGACCCCAGCAGCATTCTGAGAAGCCTGGAATGACTTGTTCCTGTGGTGCTGACCACACATCCAGGTTTCTTCCCCAACTGGTAGGAGCAAGCACCATGCGTGTCATGTTCCAGACCAGCTCTGCATGGTTTCATATGTGGTACAATCCCAGACCAGACAGAGGGTGCCACAAGCTCTGGATCTGGCATGTGATGGTCTGTAGGTTCAGCCAGACCCTGGAGTAGACCCTGCACCATTCGTCTAGCTTAGGCTGTTGTTATATTACTCATCTGGCCTACAGAACCAGACATGGTCTACACCCCTGGAGTAGAGGAATCTTGTTCCTGGACAAATTCATTTCATATATTCTGAGCTAAATTTAAGTGATTGGTTGATTGGGCATCAAAGCCCACAGCAGATACCCAAGTAATATTTTTACCAAAAAAGTTAATTTGATAAGTGCTTAACTAGGATTATGATCTAAAACAGATTTAGTTTCATGCCCTCTCTAAGGAACGCATGAATAAACTAAAGATTCTTCATAATTTATTCCAGTGAAAACTTGTAAAGCAGGTTTGTAGTTAAATTATCACAGTATCACATATTATTTTTAATTCATTTCATTTATACCAGTTGTGTAATAGCATTGATTTTTAACAATTATTTCAGCAATATAGTTTAAAATTACTCTAGCCTTGATTACGCCTCATTTAAAAAATCCTTCTTCTTCCTTTTGTATTTAGAGTAAATATTGCTCAAGGGGTTAAGACCGTCAGCAGCACCACAAAAGAGTTAATTGATAGGAAGGCCAGGCAAGGAAAGAGGAGGATTACATAAGACTTATTAGATGGTCAATCTTACTCTTAAATGATCTATTAGACATGGTTAACGTGCTATTGTTTGCCAAGTGCCAGAACTAATCATGCACAGTTTAAAAATCAGTTGTCAAAGGTGGCTTAGTTGCACACAACTTGGAATAAAACCATGTTTAAAATAGTATGTATACCTTTAATCAAGATTGTTGTATTTTCTAAAACAGACGTTAAAAATGTTCTGGATTTTGAAATCTAAGATATCTATTTTGCATAAGACCCTGCATGTAAAGAAGCCAGATTAATATAAATTATTTAATATATTAATTACATAATGGTTTTCTCTAGCTCTCAATAGTGAGTTCATAAAAAGGCTTTTTGAAGATATTCAGCAATCAAGTGCATTTTGATTGGCCACTTTTGTCCCTATCTATACATTGTTCAAATACTGATGACTTAATATCTAGAAATGCAGAATTCTCTTCCAGCAAATGCATTTGTTTATCTGCCACCATTTCCAGAAATGTCTCTTCACCCTTCCAAAAAGAAATCTCTGAACAAATACATGACTTGTTTTAATGTAAAAAGAGAGACCTGATGAAGAAGGCCTTGCATTCAAAAGCTTGCCTAACTTCATCCCAACTAAATAGTTGGTTCAATAAAAGTGTATCACCATAAGTAATTCTTGCCCCTCTCTCTCAAAGGGAAAAAATAATTCAGCATATGTGGATTTCTAACAATATTTGATAATTTAATATGTACTTAATAGTGGCATGATAAGAGGAAACTAGCAAGTGCTAGCAATTTCATTTGTGCACCTGTTTGGCAACTGCTGTTCTTTTTGACTTCTCATATGCCCAGCTGCTGAATACCATCACCATTCTGTTCTTCAGAAGTTCTTTAAGCATTTGTTTTGAAGTGATCATCAAAAAGCCATTGTATTTCACTCATGTTGTTATCCTGGTGTGTCCAATAATGAAATCCATGCATTTCTAAGCAGACTGAGCACCACGAAACACATCACCTCAATCAAAAGTCTTCTTAAAAAGATGAAATAGGGAGAGAGAGAAAGAAAAAAATCCAACTATAAACAAGTTTTTCTTTGAGGTGAATCTTGGCGCTGCTTCTAGAAATAAGGTTTGTTCATACCCAACAGTCATAACTGACTGGAAAGGAGGGGTCATCACTAAGGAGGACTATTCAGCAGTTGCTCGGGGATGTAGGGGGATGGTTAGGAAGGCCAAGGCAGAGATGGAACAGGGGCTGGCTTCCCGGATTAAGGACAACAAGAAGTCCTTTTTTAAGTACATAGGGAG
>NW_017728992.1:76172714-76179299 GCF_001723915.1 Gavialis gangeticus | reverse complement strand
CTTATTGGGGTCATTTGACCCCAGTGCTCTTCCTGCCATGGCAGGGGGTCGGACTAGATGATCTGCTCAGGTCCCTTCCGACCCTAGAAACTATGAAACTATGAAACTCTGTACGCTTCAGTCAAAAACATTCACACTTAGGAAAGCAGATTGTAAGCCTCCTGGACCTGACGTTTTCTCCACTCAGGTTTAGAGCACCATTCACACATATGGAACAATGAAAGTAAAGGTCACTTAAAGTCTTATATATAAAATTAAGTTGTTTTAGTGGCCTTCAATAACTATTTCAGCCCCATGACTTGCATTACAAATATGAAGAAAGACATACAGTAAGAAATACTCAAAACATGTACTTGTGTGTGCATAATTTGTTATATATTATTAAAAGTAGAGATGCATAGATCTAATATTTAAGTTTACAAACAGAATAATTTGTTCCCTATTACTCCAGTGTGCTTGATCCCCTAAGTTGCCTTACAGAAGTTAGGCTGTGAAAAGGTTTTAGGGCCAAATCTTATACTGGAAAAAGGAAGTCTGCGGGTATATCCAGGAAGATTGATTTCAGAGCTCAGCTTACTTGGGGATTCTTCTGCAAAGTGTTTCCCTAAAACACTCATCTGCAACACCCAGACTATTTTCTGAAAGTTAAAATGTTTCTTATATTTTACACTGCTATTTGCTTCCAAGTAGTAAGTATCCGTTACCCTTTCAGAAACAGAGATAGTTTTGGTCCAAGCTCTTTTCTTTCGTACACACTTTTTCTCTGCACGTATCCTTCACAGCAAGATTGAGATTTTATGCTGGAGCCCCAAGACACACAGAACAGAACTAGTGGCCAATGGTACTGTAGTCACTTTATTTCATTGTTGGGCTCTCCCAATCCTGGGTACCCCAGGAGTTGGCCTGCATCTACAGTTCTCTAACCTTTACCCGATTCCTGACACCCTGCTCCCAAATCAACCTCTACTCCAGGGTTTTTGAGGGTTCCTCACAAGGTAAATTTCCACAGCTTTCTGCACAATAGCAGCATCAAGGCAATCATTCATCATTTAGAATCCTGTTTTCCCACACCGCTTTATGCGTATGCATTTTTAAAAAAAGAGGGGTGATACTGGGGCTAAGGGTCTCATCCCTGTTTTTCAGTCTCTGTGTTAAAGTGATCTGTATAAGCTACAGGCTAAGGCTTGGGTTCTCCCTCATTAACATAAATTTCCATATGTAAACCTTGGGGGCAGAGTAGGGAGCAATATCCTACTTTCTGTAACACTATTTTTCACCAATTAATTCATCTGCCTTTGCTTTTTGGAAGGCAGGGTATTATCTTCCTGGTTTTCAGGACATGTTGCCATTATGCTCATTAAAAGATTACTTCTTCCTTTCACACAATGCAGTTTGAGACAGAGATGGAGGGGAAAAAAAAACCCATACACATTTCTACTAGTGGGAACGTCTAGATCATGGGTGGGCAAAATACAGTCTGCGGGCCACATCTCGCCTGCCAGGCCATTCTATCCAGCCCGTGGAGCCCCTAAACATTTTTGAAAATGAATATTCATCTGCCCCGGCTCCTGTCAAAGATAACAGGAGCCAGGGGCAGTAGGACCCAGGGGAAGACCCAGCAGGCTCCTGCAACAGCACACCCACCCAGCCCCCAGCCAGAAGCCCCTTTCTAGCATGGACTTCTGGTATAGGAATGTGGGCCTGTTTGTGGCTGCATCAGTGCAGGAAATTCAGATAAGAAGTTGAGGGGGGAAGGCAAGGGAGGACCACGGGGATCACCCCAGTGCTTGGGGCTGGGCCAGCTGTTGTTGAGTGCCATGGTCTGGCCATGCAGCCGGGAGCCAGTGGGCAGGCAGGAAAGCGGTGGCAGGGATGGGGGATGGAAGTGAGTGGCATGTGGGAACACAGGGCCTGTGCTCGTGTCCCAGGGCCGGCACTGGCAGGGCCTGGAGCAGGGCAGTAGGAGCACAGGGTGCGGCCTGGTAGGGGTCTGTGGAGCCAGGCTGAAGAAATTGCTGACAACAGATGGAAGAAACTGCAGACCACAAAGCCGAAAAGCCTATCAATCATAATATCGTAACTGAAAAGGAGGATCATTTAGTCATTGAGGGGATGTGACACAGCAAGATCCATAGACCTGTATTGGGAACAATCACTATAAAGATGGACAAGAACAAAGGTGCTTTGGGTCTGTCCTGCACAGAAGAAGCAGCAGCATCAGAATGCGTCTGACAAAGACCTGGCTTCATCCTCATGGTTAACTTGGTTGGCCACCAAGCTAACCCAAGCATCTTAAGAACTGATAATACCTTGATATGTATATGACTGTGTCTCCTTTTGTGTGTATGTGAATAAATGGGTATGTATATGTGAGTGTATGAAATAGGAAACACCACCTTCTCTTGTTTGCTCTTTTATTTTGTTTGTCCTATGGTTTCAATAAATTTGGTGTTGTGCCTTATTCCCTGATAAGATTCCTGCTTGATTTTAATTCACATTGTACACCCTTTGCATACAACAATGCGTATGTAGTTCACTTCTTAAGTGAACTAAAATTAGATGAGGCTGGCCATTTTTTTTCCTGATTTAACCTTCACAAACATCTGTACTGTTTAGTCCTTCATCTGGGTAGGAAGAACCCCCACTACAATTACATGATGGGTGGTGGTCCACTGGCTGGAGGTCACAATTGACTGGAAGATGAATATGAGCCCAGGGAGGATCTCACCCCTCTCTATTTGGCATTGGTGAGGCCTCAGCTGGAATACTGTGTCCAGACTCCGGGAACTGGGCCTGTTCAATCTGAGTAAGAGAAGGCCAAGAGGTGACTTGATAGCCTCCTACAAGTATGTCAGGTCTTGTTGCTCAAACCTAAGGGAGCAATTCTCCAGGAAGGCAGCTCAAGGGAAGATGAGGACCAATGGGCATAAGCTGATAGAAGGTAAATTCAGGCAGCACATAAATAATTTTCTTTCTGTAAGGGTCACCAGAATCTGGAACACACACCCAGCAGAGGGGGTGTAGTCCCCCTCCTTGGAAGTGTTCAAGATGAAGCTGGACAGGCACCTTGTCAAGCTTGTCTGAGCCAAATAACTTCCTGGCCATAGCAGGAGACCAGACTTGATGCTTTTACAGGTCCCTTCTGGTTCTATGATTCTACCTAGGTCAATCTAACCTTAGTTAGGTCAAAGTATAAGATCTGTATGTGTTATGTTTTTGCCTGATCTAACCTCCCAAGCTTGTGTACAGTTTCAGGGGTATAAGTTGTACAGTTTGGCACTTAGCTTGGTCTAACCATGGTTAGATTGTCTGTACATACCCTTGATTACTAAATCAAGGACCAAATATAAAAACTTTGCATTATAGGAAGTTTTACCATTTAATGTGAGAAAGGATTAAGTATTCTATTACTGCAAGAATATTTATAATGCCCAGTTTAGATTCCTTTAAAAAACTGTACATCACAAAGACGCAGATGGGCTGAACACTATCTTTTGACCTCATAACTTGAGTCATTACTGCTTCTTAGACCCGTGCGGAAACCTGCTTCTCAAACTATGTGGAGCTGCATCAATAGTAGCAACTTTTTAAAAATAAAAATGCCTAGTATTGACATCTAATACAGTTGTGGACTGATTTTTATAATGAAAGTAGTCTATGAATGTTTTTACATTATTTTCATTGACAGACTGTTCTACAGAAATGCTCCTTAAATGAATTTTCCAATAATTTCTAATCAAATCTTACATTCTAATGTCATATGTCCTGCTGAGAAAACACTTTCAAAGTGTAAGGTGAAATTGACTGTGTGTGATAAGGAATAATGGATTAGTCACATACTGATGACCAAACTTATCCATGTCTATTTGATGTTGCATTACTCTCAAGTGCCACTACCTGAAAAAACTTGTTTGTTTCTTTTGGAGAAGGAAAGGTCAGAAATTCCTTTACAAGCCAGTTCTCCACAATACATATATCACAGCTTATGGACTTAATTGACTTTTTTTAAAATCATATTCATGACTATTCAGACTTGGGTTACAAAGCAAAGATATTTAAGTCAACACTAGCTCATCAGTAATTTCTAGAAATATGCCATATGTCCATTAAGGTGTCCAGGTTACAGAAGTGCATGATAATTTTAGTACTTTACAGTTTTCTTCTCCCTTTACTAATTCTTTTCTGTAATTCATCTTAAGCACTAATCTACAAGCCAGAAATGCCTTATCTAAACCAGTGATTTTTCAACCTGTGGTCTGTGTAACAGGAGTGGCTCCCTAGGGGTCATCATGCTGTCCCCTAGTGCCCCTTACTGTGTCCAGTCAGTCTACGATGCACCCTCAATCTCGCCCGCCACGTCTTTGATGTCAGTTATGTAATTAGGGAGACTGCCTCTTCAGTTCCCTGGACACGGTTATTCTCCTGTACATTACCCTGGCTCTGCTAATGGGTATTTCTGGGCACCCCAGCCTTATGGGCTATGCATGGCTCCAACCGCCCCTTTACCACACCCCAAGCTTCGCAGATCTGCCGGATGTTGTTCGGTCTCTCAGCACCCCCTCGGGCGCTCTGCAGCCCCCGTCTCTCAGCGCCCCCCCACTCTGGGGCTTGGGTCAGCGCACCCAAAAATGCTCCACCCTCTCTGGTGCTGGGGTCCCCATGCCACTGAGTCCCGTACAAGGCCTCCTCCAACCCCTAATAGCCTCACCCAAACCACTGGTGTAAACAAACACAAAGCATAAGCCCCCTGGCTATAACAAATTCTAGCTGCTTAGCTGTAACATCCTCTGAGCCACCCCATGGGTACTCTGTCTCTTCCCCAGTATCAGCTTGCTCGTGCAGTCCAGCTTCTCCTCTTTACTCACATAGGCAGAGCTCCCTCTCCCTTGGCGGCCAGCAGCCCACTACCCTCTGGCCTCAGACTTGTGATTTATATATGGGCACCAGGACCTGCCCCTTCTGGTCAGCTGACCAGGCAGGTGTAAGTCCCTACCCTCATTAACCGGTTGGCGCAGCAACCTGCACCTGGGCCCTCATCTCTGCTCTCAAAGTAGCATGCACCTTAGTGCCCTGCTACACACCTCCCCCCTTAAGATTCAGGCTCACCAGAACGATCTTCATTCTTATGCACCTTGGCTCCTCTGCCTCAGTCCCCTTAAGTTCTGTTTCTTCTCGCCGATGATTCTAACACACAGGCGGAGGTTTTAAAGGTGCCTCCTGCTTGCCTTTTACCCAAGGTGCATCATGTGGGATTTCACAGGAGTTGCCTCACCACAGGCAGTCCCCCCACATTAGCCAACCTTGGTAGGCTAAATTTTGAGTCGGTGGAGCTTTCATCTTCCAGGATTTATCCTCTCCTCCCATGCTAGCTTCCTGTGGGAAAAGAGGGGGTGGTTCTTCTCTCCCTCACATTTAGCTCACCTATATTCAACCCCTATATACCCTGGTCTCTTTCCAGGGCAAGCTGTGGGGGTTTCTCGTCTCCTTATGACTTTCTGGAGGTCTTGAAGCTTCCCCCAGCTCTTCCACCATCTCCCTAATGCATTCTGGACATATTCTTCTTTCCAGAATTCTACCTTACCCTGGTCGGTGGGTCTTCCTCCCGGTCCCTTATACACCTTCACATGTGCCACACCCCCAACTTGTTTCGAGAAGTCTTCTCAGCATCCACCACCTGATCTCTCTAGGGATGTTATTCACAAACAACTGAGGCCTCTTTTCAGGCTTTTGTCCCCCTCTGAGTGGTGGTTCCCTCTTCCTCATCTCTTGCCCATTGACGCACCTTCTTCTCGTGGGCTCAACTGATTCCCCTTTTACGGGATCCCTCTTTGACCTGCATTGCCCCTGGCTCCAGGGCTCCTGGGTGCAGTTTTGGCAAATCAAGAGAGAGGTTTCGCCTCTTTGGGAAACGTGTTCACCCTTCCTTGCCAACCCTATCTCTATCAGGCCTGCTTCCCCTGGCCACCCTTAACTTGGCACTATACTGCTTCCCCTGGCTAGTAGTTGGAACAGTTCCCTCAGTTGATGTCTTAACTGGCTCATCTCCTTTGCATGGTGACTCTTCCATTGGTCCCATCTCTTGTTCCAACCCTCTAGGAGTGTTGGCAGGGCCTCTTTCTATAGGGTCACAGGTTTTTCCCCTACAGCTCCTTCCTCCATACTACTTCTCCCAAGCTGTCCTGGTCCAGCCTCTTCCCTAGGATCTTCTAGGCCAAGTCTCTGGGGGATTTCCCTGACTCCATATGTTTCAAGCTCCTAGACCAGGTGGATTCTATCAACTCCTCTCCTTCCTTCAAGGCCCGCTTTAATGCTTCCAGCCTAGGTATTGCTCCTGGTGTTCCAACTTAGTGGTCATCACACAGTCTGCTAATTGGGTCCCCAGCACCTACAGCTTTTCCCGCACTAGGTCCTCAGCCTCTAGGGTTTGTGGTTTCTGTCCTGCTTCTATAAGGTTTGCTGCCTGAAGCTTTTTGTTTTCCATCTCTAATGCCTGCATTTCTTGCCTCCCTTTTTGTATTTCCAGCTGTAGCTGTTCCATTTCTGCACTTGTTCCTGCTTCTTTAGCTCGCCTATCTTCCAAGAGGG
>NW_017728992.1:76157899-76167714 GCF_001723915.1 Gavialis gangeticus | reverse complement strand
TACATACTTGCTTGAAAATGCATTGATTTAATTGCATTTACATCAGGGACCATGAATTTAACAGTCACTTTTAGAATTTAACACTGAAAGGAATAGCACAGTGTAACAGGAGTAGCTCCCTAGGGGTACATCATGTGTACGTCTAACTGTAGTTGTTCCATCTCTGCACTTGCTCCTGCTTCTTTAGCTCAGCTGTCTTCCAAGAGGGACATGAGGGACTGAATCTGTTCCCCAAGTTGATCTTTCTCCCCCTCTACGCTCCGTAACTGTGTTTGTAACCTATCATTCCCTCTCTCCCTGGCCTTTAGCTCACCTTCCAGGGACAGATTCTGGTTGTACAATGCCTCATACTTTGCTACCCCAGCTTTCCTCTTTTCCATCTCCTGCAGGATTATCTTGTCTGTCTCTGCTAGCTAGCTATTCCTCTCCACCAGTTTGTCCTGCATTTCCTGTGCCCAATCTTCTGCACTTATACCTCTTTGTTGCCAGCTCTCTAGCTCCTCCTGTAACTCCCCTATCCAGTCCTCCTGGTTCCGGACTTCTTTTTGAAGTACTGCTTTCCAGCCCTTTGCTACTTCTAATGTCCATAGCACCTCCTTGTGTTCTTCCACCTGTTTGGTGCCAGCTTTCAGATACCTTTCCCCTCCCACTAGCACTTCCTTCTGCAACTTTTCCAGCTTCTCTTCCCTCTCCCAGCTCCTCTGAGCCTCCTGGGAAATGAGCTGTTCAATTGCCCGGATCTTTTCTGCCTCCACCGCCACTAGGCGCCTGAGTTCTTTGGATCCTCCCTCCTTCTTGCCCAGCCGTACCTGCAGCTCTAACGCAGTGGCCTTCACCTCTGCTCTCTTTCTGGGCTCCTGCTACTCCTAGTTCCCATTCTAACCAGGCAATCTTCTCCAACTCCTCCATCCTCAGTTGCTGGGCAAAGTTTTCCTGCCCCTGACCTCCCATGTTTCCTACCTGAGCCATCACTACCCAACCTTATCTATCTGGGTTGATGCCTCAGTCTTACTTCATAAGATCACGGGCAATGGGACTTCCTCCTTCCACCCAACCTAATGAGCTACTGCCCCACCACTTCCCTATAAATCCATTCTCTAGTCTGTTCTCACCCACAGGTTCATCCTCCCCCTCAGGGACTCTGGCTCCTTCCCCGGGCACGGCCGAACTTTCCCGGCCAATGTACCACTATAACAGGAGTTGCTCCTTAGGGGTTGCCGTGTTCTCCCCTAGCACCCCCCCTTACCATGTCCAATTGGTCTATGATGCACCCTCAATCTCGCCCACCACATCTTTGATGTCAGTTATGTAATTAGGGAGGCTGCCTCTTCAGTTCCCTGGACATGGTTATCCTCCTATACATTAGCCTGGCTCCACTAATGGGTGTTCATGGGCACCCCAGCCTTATGAGCTATGCATGGCTCTAACCACCCTTTTACCATACCCCAAGACTTGCAGATCTGCCGGACATTGTTCGGTCTTAGCTGCAGCCCTTGCCTCCCTCAACACCCTCTCTGGTGCTCAGGCTTTTCCGCCACCTTATCTCTCACCGTCCCCTTGCTCTGGGGCTGGGGTCAGTGCACCGCAAAATGCTGTGCCCTCTCTGGCACTGGGGTCCCCTATGAGGCCTCCTCCAACCCCTAATAGCCTCACCCAAACCACCGGTGTAAACAACAAACACAAAGCATAAGACCCTGAGCTATAACAAATTCTAGCCGCTTAGCTGTAACATCCTTTGAGCCACCCCATGGGTACTCTGTCTCTTCCCCAGTATCAGCCTACTCATGCAGTCCAGCTTCCCCTCTTTACTCACATAGGCAGAGCTCCCTCTCCCTCAGCAGCCCACTCCCCTCTAGCCTCAGACTTGTGATTTATATATAGGCACCAGGCCCTGCTCCTTCTGGTCAGCTGACCAAGAAGGTATAAGTCCTTACCCTCATTAACTGGTTTCCCCAGCAACCTGCACCTGGGTCCTCATCTCTGCTCTCAAAGTAGCAGACACCTTAGTGCCCTGCTACAGTCTGCAGGCCCCTGAGGGTCCATAGACTACATCTAAGGGGTCCGTGAAAGATAAATTATGACAAATCAGAAGTATGTGAATACCCACACATGATTCAAAGGGGTCCACACCTCCATTTGGAATTTTCCAAGGGATCTGGACCTGCATTTAACTTTTTTAGGGGTCCACAAATGAAAAAAAGTTTGCAAATCACTGCTCTAAACAGTTTTTGTTTGGTTTGGTTGTTGTTTTTTTTATTCCACAGCACTGCATGTGTAAATACCAATGCAGCTGGCTGGAGCATGAGGGTGCTTCAGTGGAGGGGCTGCCTGCTGGCTAGCTAGCTCCACACACAAGTATCTTCATGCCCCAGCCAGCCCCTCCACAGCACTTGGAGCTACGGGGTAGCAGACCTGAGCTGGCAGGGTGACCCTTGGAGCCCCCTGCCAGCTGGAGCTGCTTTGACCTAGTTCAACATGCCACAGTCCCAGGCACACATTCAAACAGTGCACCCGGGAGCAACAAACTTTAAGGTCAAGATTAAAACAAAACCACACAGAACCTTGTTGTATTCATTTGCTATCTTATACATTTTATATTTAAAAAAAAAGATGACAGAACAAGCTAAAACAACAAAACATGGTTTTTTCTTTAGTCCTGAAGGAATTAGAATTAGATCGACATCTCTTTCAGATTCACAAAACAAAACTAAGCCTGCCTGAGAATCCTTCCAGTGCCTACAATACTTCACTAAAAGTTATTTCCACACCCAAATGTGCTTTTAGTTAGTTCAGAGTTAAAAACAGGCTGCAGGGCTGGGAAACCGAGGTGGGGGGGCACACAACATGATCAGGAAGAGCTAAAAGACAGCAAAATTGCAGAGAAAAAAAAATAGCTTGATTAATGTAACACTAATACCATTTAAAAAGGAAAGAGGCTCATTACCACCTGTGGAATGAAAAGATTAGCAGAAAACAGATAGATTGTAATGAGCCATGAAGTCAAGTTACTCCCTCAGTACTCATTGAATAGAAGTGCTGTTGTGACTCCCAGGCAATTGACTTTAAACTTTGTCTGGAGGAGGAATCAAACTGGGGTGCAAGTGCACCTGTGTATCCCCACCCCTGACCATATGATGCACTAAACCAGCCTGTTGTCTTTAACAGAACCAGGATTTAACAAGGCCAAAGGCAAAAAGATGGTATACAAGAAGTTTCAGAGAGGAAACTTGCTCTCATCTCAAAAAAACAAAGCCAGCAGCCTTCTATTGAAAAAAAAGTGTGGTGTGGTGTGGTGTGGTAACAAGGCTTCAGCTGTTAGAGCAGCTAAGAGATTCTCAGTGCACTTTGGGATAAAGAAGTTGATCAGCCCATTGCCATGAGAAAAAAATAGATTCCACCCTTGAATAAAGGGAAATAATAGCTTTCCCACCTTTCTAACAGTTAGTCAAATCACAAGAACTTTTTTCCCCCACAATGCATACCTTCACCTCTAGAAGTTTACTGTATCACATGGCTGTAACCACCAACTTATCTGGATGAATCATCTGTTGCTGACAGGATACAGTAACATACTACTATGAGACATTGGCTTTCTGTAGAGTTATTCCTGTGCCATATAACACTGATGACAGCCACCAGAGTTATTGGTCCCCAGATGCTATTTTGATCCAGAACACATGAATGACTTAAATACATCATGATGATGCTTCCCTACGGGCTAAGGGACACATAAGTACTTGTTCTGTGTACAACTTGATAGCAACATATTGTTGCTGTCGATATAAGAGGAGGAATTCAGTAATTTAAAACATGTTGTTTTCTATCAAGAAAATAGCCAATAAAAATAAACACAGAAATTAAACTTCATCTTCATTAAGATGATGTTTAAAGTCATAATAGTAGCATAGAATAATTTCTAGTTTATGTTAATTTACAAACACATACACACATTTAGCAAAACGTTTGGACACAGTCTATTGTTTTAAGCAGACAAAAATAACAATTACTCCCAATTTATTCCAGTGAAACCAACAGTTCAAAGAAAAAGTAGAGCTAGAGAACATATTTAGTCCACCCCCCCATCTGAGAAAGTTTGGATAGGGATGATCCTATTACTAAAACTACAGCGGCAATCCTGTCATACAACCACAAAGCACAGCATCCAACGTGCCGTGGAAAAAAACATGGGTACAACAGTGACCAGTGTCCTGCAAGGGTTGTTAAAAAAAATGCTCTGGAGATCCAAGGAATGGGGCTACATCCCCCCCATACAGAGGAAGGTAGAACCCTCCACAGTTGGTACCAACCTGACCATAGGATAAAATTCCTTCCCAACTCCAGTTGTGGTGATGAGTCTAACCCTGAGCAGAGGGTCATGACCCTCTAGCCAGTAACCTCTGGGTTACAGTCCCAGCAGAAGCACTGGCATACCCGACTCAAAATCCCCACTCTTAGCTGCAGCCAACACCCAATGCTTCTGAGGAAGGGAAAAACAAAGAAAATCCCTGACACAAGTAGCAGTGGGAGAAGTTAAAATACTCCTTCCTGGACCCGCAAAGCAAGCTGTACCAAACCAAACTCTATGGCTCTTGTAGAATTTATGTTATCTTCTGTAATAAAAAGAAAAACATTTCTTCTGAATGGCTGGTGAAATCAAGTCATGTATTGGGAAAAAAAAACAAAAAAAAATTTTCAGTTGCTTATAATATGAATAGATTTAGTCAAATTCATAGGCACACCAGCTTTTAGTGTGCCCTGGTTTTTATTTATAAGATCACATTGCTAATCTTTTAAAAGAATGGAATGTTATAAATCTGGGCTAATTCTGACAATGAAAACTTGCAAAACCCCTCACTGAAAGATTTAATACAGTTAGGTTCACTACCAAAGTAATAGTTGTACTTGTAAACTCATTTTCTGGGTAATAGTATGAGAACTGTTGTTCAGAAAGTTGTAAGGCTAACTTAGCAAATCTGTTCTAAAATAAAACCTCAACAATTAGTCTGCCACACCAAACCAGACTTGAGCTTTTTCCTTTTCAGGATTCAAAAAAAATTGCACTAATATCACCTCTTCAGAGAGCTTTGCTTGTAAAATGGAACAGATTATTTTGTATGGAAAACAAACCTTCATTCAGTCTCTCATTTACTTTCTTGACACTAGTGATGTGCAGGGATGAAAAGGTGAGGAATTTGGGTTCAGACACTTTACAAAAATTTTTTCCAGAATATCAGTGTCAAATATCTTGGAGCTATATATGCAGAGGATTAGCTAGCTCGTTCAGGGGATGAAGGTCTATGGACAGGGAGGACACAGACCCTTACCTCAACTTCCTGCCCCAGTTCTCCATGTTCTAGAAGTAGCTGCTACTGCTTTACCACAATGAGTTTCAGTTGCTGCAGCCCTGCAGGATGGGAATCCTGGGAGACACCCTGAGTGCCCTGTTCACTCCCTGCAGCATACACAATTAAATAATTGTGCAGGGCTACTCCTGTTGTGGCAAAGATTCCCCTGTGGTGGAGGGTACCACTATGCTATAGTGACTTCCCCTCCCCCCCACCACTCACAGATATACAGATGGATGCTGGACTGCATCTGTCCAGCTCCTATGCTCAGGCAGCATAGGGCTGCACCTATGGTGGCAAAGGCTCCCCAGATATCCCTGGCACCCCTTCATAGTTCACATCTGGGACTGATGTCCCACTTTCCCTCCCATTTGAATTATGATACCATTATGATCTCTAGGTGGTTTAAATGATGCTTCAAATAGAAGGTAAGGATTTTGGCGGGGGGGGACTTTAAATAATCCAAAACCATATTTACGCAAATCCAAGATGACTTCAAATTTAAGATGATCCCTCAATAATTAGATTCTAGACATAGAAAAAATTTAAAGTGTGATAACATTTCTCATGTATAGACTATAACTATTGCAGGTGCATCTTAAATTCACACCCTCCCCCACCTCCAATTGCTCAAGTGGGGCAAGCAGCTGCTGCAGTTCTGACTCCAACCCTGAGTCAGGGCCAGAGTCGGAGCCACGGGAGGCACTTTCCCCCTCCCATGCCTGTACCTGAATCCAAGATGAGGGGCTTTTTCCTGATCCCGACCCCCACCCATGTTAAAATGTGTGTGGGGGGGGGGGAACCTCTTCGATGCAAGTAAATACAGGATATCAAATTCTACTTAAAACATTCTTAATATCAATTTGCTAGAGAAGTTTACTTGCACACTGACTTAAAAATGATGAATTGTGTCTACCTTGGAATTTAGATCCAAGTCTACACCAAGGTTCCACCTATTAAACCAAATCAATTTATACCTGATTGTCATTTGACCAGTGTAACTGGTATGAAAAACACTCTACAGGAAACGAATAAATATTATAAAATGCATCCCATACATAGAGTAGAACAAGAGAAACATCCAGGTCACTAGAAAGAAGGTTGTTTTATTTTTGGATAGTTTTAAAAATGTATTTGACTTCACTTATTCCATTTAACCCACGGTTTTCCTTAAAAAAAATAATAATAAAAAGATAATTTAAGAGCCAAAGGATTATCAAGAGTGCTTAGAGAAACCAACAAATCACAACTCATGGTAGAGGTGATATATTTTATTAGACCAACTAGATTAAATCAATTAGAGAAATCAAGTACAATATGGGAGTCTGAGAGAAGTGTGCTCCAAAAGCCAATACAATGACAGTTTGTGTGTTGTTTCCTTCCAATAGCTACTCAGTAGATCACAAGTAGAAATGGCAGGGTGATCCAGGAAAAGAAAAACTGAGCTTGGGATACAAGCATGAGTGATGTGCAGAGGAGGGAACTCAACTTTTCTGCAGGAACTCAAATATTTTGATGTTTTACAAAATAACCCCAGGACAAAACACAAAAAATTGGACACATTCTTAGTTTGCCTAAAATGGACATACTTTTCCAAACCGCAGCTGACAATTTTGCTTCCTTGCCAGAAACACTGAAATAACCTGATCTTCCTACTCCATTCATCAGGTACTGGAACAGGCCCAAATAGAAGGAAGAATTAAGTTTGGCTTTATTTTTATTTTTTTTAAATCAAACATATGAATTAATACATTCAGAGACATTTTCTTACTGGACCAACCTATATTTTTTAAATGGCTTTTTAACTAAAGTTTGCAAGTGCTTATTTTAACATGTAGATGTTTAATCTTAGACTCCAAGATCTTATACTTGTGCTTAATTTAACTGAGGCCTAATGCTGCCATTACCTTAAGATACCCCTGTTTAAAGTTAAGCTTAAATTCATTACATTGATCTAGGGGTGTAGGATGTAGCTGTGTTGGTCTAAGGACATATCAGATTCACCCAAAGAACCTTGTCTGCCTATCTTTTATTAAACCAACTTAAATAGTTGGAAAACAATTAAGCTTGCTTAATAATAGTTCTATATTGTTAAAGTATGAGCATTTTCATGAATGTTATCCATTAGCTTTGTTTCTTCAAAAACAAACAAACACTTAAAAGAGGCAGCCACTTCAAACAGCAAGGACTCCAAGACATATTTTACGTGAATCAATATGCTGAGGCTATTAAAATCAAATCAGTTCAGCCCACAGAATCCCTGAAAATGTATGCACAAACATGGATAATGATGACAAAATTTTGGAAGCAGAGGAAGAACAGTCCAGATACAGCACAACTAATTTAAAAAAAAGTTATTAGACCACTACTGACAATCTCTTTTTTCAAATAAATTCTATGTAAAATGAAACGTACTGTGGCTTAATTTCAGTTGCTTAACTTCACTTCCTTCAGCCAAGGAAAAAGGTTGCAACCTTACTTCTGACCATTGTGAGTTAATTGACAGGTAAGAAAAATAGATTTATACAAATACTAGGGTAAAATCCATTCACATCTCTCTCATGAATCTTCTTACGGGTATTGAGCCATATAGGGATTTTCCCCTATTGTGCACACTAGTTTTCTGAATTCAAAGGGGATCATTCTAGGTCAAAGAGGGATTCTGTATCATTTTTTATAGCTCGTGGGAGGTATGTTTAAAAAGGATGAATGTAATGCAGGACTGTTTGGGATAAATGATTCTAAAATAAATAAAAAAATAAATATTTCTGAACTCAGAAGAAGGGCACTGGATGCACAAAAGTTCTCTGAACTATACAATTGGCCTAATAAAAAGAGATCACAAGAAATCCTTGTCTCTGAGCTCAGAGCAGCTAATATCTAACATCCTAATCCTGTTTAAAAGAAAGGAAGAGAGAAAATTACCTTCTCCAAGGGACAATTCGGTGTGTAGAATTAATTATTTTCTTAAGTCTCTCCAGGATTAAGACTAAAAAACATTGCCGGTCTAATGGAAACATGAATGGTTGGGAAGATGCCTTTGGTGCAATTAGATATAATAACCAAAAAATCCACACAACTCAGACATTTAAAAAAAAAATCTTCCTTGATACGGAGAGGGTTTTTTTTGTTTTGTTTTGGGGCTTTTTTGAGAAAACAGGTGGCTATTTACTGCCAGAACATTCATCTTACATTTTGGTTATGCCCCTCTTCCTCTCTCATTTCTACTGGATTCAGGATTTTTTTTTTAAAGGAGTAGATGATCTAATAACATTTTACCTCTCTCTCTCTCCCGTTATTATTTAGCATACTCTCTTTTTCTCCCTCTGTCCAGTATCCATCAGTATGAGAATGCCCCCAATTGTCATGCCTAATATTTTTAATATTCATAATAACTGTAGCCTCCTCCAAAAGCAAAGTGTAAAGTATTCTATCTTGATAACCCTAACAAGCAAACAAAGAAACCAAGAAAGAGAGAAAGATGGTTCCCCCTTAGCCCACTAGAAACCATTAAATCAAAATCGATATCCTATACAACTGGCCAGAAATAAAATCCTCTTCTTTCCAGAGGTGTTAACTGTCTCTTTTTCAAAATACTTTTGATGTTCCACCAATCAAGCTATCCTTTCCTCTGCAATTCTCCTGGTAATGAAGTTCTTCTCACCACCCTGCAGATTGTTTTTAACTCATTCAAATAAAGTTATATTTGCATTTTGCTTCAACCTTAGACTGAGTAAAATAGCCTGAGGCTGCTAGCAGATTAGCAATAGTTCTAGTTTATTTTCAACTGGAGAAAAATAGGTGCTGTTTTATATTCAAACATGCGCCTCACCATCTGTGCTCCCCCAAATTCTAGACCCACCCATGGTCTGAGTGCATTCACTCTTTCTGCAGGCAACAGATAGCAGTTCCTCTTCCCAGGCAAAAGCTTTCTTTGCAACTCTTCTTCCCAGGCAGGGCTTTTCTTCATGGGCTTATAGTTCCTCCCCTTTCATGGGATGGCTTTATTCTTCTCCACTGGCAAAGTCTTTCCTGAGCCCCTCTGCCTTGCAAAAGTGTCTATATCCAGGTCAGGCCTTCCTCACTGATCTAGCTCATTGCCACCGTCAGCCACTCAGTGTCCTGTTAGTGGCCATCTTCAGGCTTGGCGCAGCAGGAGACAAGTCTGTGACCCAGGGTAGCCAGCTCTCGTTAGGCAGACTGCAGCATGCAGCTTGTCCCTCTTGACCAAGCTAGATATTCCTCTTTGCAGCTGGGAGCTCTGCATCTATGGCTGCTCTGGCCAAGACTGTTCTCTGCTGCAGGTAATCACTCCCTCTCCCCCTGGACCACAAAGTTTCTAAACCCTTGCTGGGTTTTCTGTCCTTGTTCTCCCTTCCCAGTAAGAGGATTAGAGTTTCCTGTTATAAAGTATATTAACAAAGGAATGAGCTAAGAACATAAGTGCCATACTGGGTTGGGGGGGGGGGG
>NW_017728992.1:76153273-76157672 GCF_001723915.1 Gavialis gangeticus | reverse complement strand
GCTTTTTTTTTTTTTTTTTTTTTTATGTGCCCCCCACCTGTGCACAAAATCCCCAGACTTCCTGGTTAACCATTTTTGGTTTGAAACAAACTTGCTGTTGATCAGACCATGAAGGAATCTTGGCAAGGGGGAACCTGGGTGACTGTTGGGCCATTTTCTGATGCCGCCTCTGCTTGCATGTCCAAGAGTTTCACTGTGTAACATCCAGTTTCATTGGATGCATTTGTGAGGCAGTGGGCACTAGTTGGTATGCTCTGCTCAGTATCTCCACTCAAATCCCTCACTCCCATCCTGGTTCTTTCTTTCATGGTATCAAGAATTCTGTTGTTATGCTTCTAGTGGCCTCCTTGAATGAGGGAGGTTTACCATTCCCCTGGTAAGTGTAGAAACAAATAAGTCGTCTCTCACGCTGGAGAAAACAGATGCTTTAGAGAGAAAGCACTGAATGGGGTATAATCTTAAATAATCTCTCTCCTGATCGTAACTTTCCCTAGCATCTACCATTATTGGTTTAGAGATGCCAGAGGATATATCTTGACAATGTTCTGATTAATAGCAATTATAATAGATCTGTCATCCATTATAGTCTAGAATTTGTCTAGTTCCTTTTTGAACCCTATTATCTGCCTTTACATCTTCCTGTAGTAACAATTTCTACAAGTTAACTATGTACTAGTGCCATGTGAAGCTCTGGCAGCCAATTTGATTTGGAGAAGATTCAGACTGAATGTCCAAATCTTAATTGAAAAGTCGGGAGACTAATTAAAAGCTCCAACTCAATTTGAAGCATCTGAATCGATTCAGAAGAGCTTCGGAAAAGATTTGGCCGGTATGGAAATTCAGTCATGGACTAAACAGGCAACCAACAGCTGCCTCCAGCTGGTAAATCTGTTGGGGTTCGGGAGTGGGGGGGAAGGGGGGAAGAACAGAAGGTCGTGGGATGTGGGCCTGGCAGCGCTCTGCCTTGCTGCAGCCTGGAGCAAGCCATGCCTGCATTCCAGCCTCCTCCACCCTCCTCATGCCAGGTGGGCAAGTGGCAGCAGGGCAGAGTCCCAGTGACTCTCCTCACCAGGGCAAAAGCAGGCATAGCTGGAGGAGCCACAGAAGAAGCTCCCATGGCTGCCTGCCCAGCCCCAGTCTAGTCCTGGCACTTAAAAAAAGCCCCACACTCACTGTCTGTAGCAGCAGCAGCAATTGGGGCCTCTGGGCACTCATGGCAGATCCCCCCACATGCAGCACAGGACAGTGTGCTGCAGTGGGGAACCGCCTCCCTGTCTGAAACCAGCACAACAGCTGCCCCATGGTGCAGGTGCAGTGTGGCTTGGAAGGGTACCACACTGTCTGTGAGCTGGGGCATAGGTGCCAGGTGGGGAGGGGGTGATCCCCACTGCCACCCACTGCACAGGGGGGCTCTGCCATGAGCCCTCAGAGGCCCCTGAGTGTGGGGCTTTTTTTTTATTTTTGAATTGCTGGGACTAGACTAGGGCCAAGCAGAGGATGGGGCCAGGCAGGGCAGCCATAGCCAGAGGAGCCACAGGAGAATCTGCAGCTGCCCAGCTGTGACTGCCAATCCCTGGCCAATTCGAATCACCAAGTCTCTCCATATCAGTGCCAAATCTTCCAAAGCTGATTCAGCCAAATCGATTCAGGACAGTGATCTGAATCAAATCACTGTCCTGCGAATTGACCAAATCCAAATCGAATACTTCCCTATTTGCACAGGCCTACTATGTACTGTGTAAAAAAAAAAAGCTGCCTGTTAGAGGCAAGAATTTTCTAGGCTAGTGGAGAAGGGGAAGGAATGACATCTTTTATTGACCCCTCCCCCTGCAGTGAGAGAGATTTCAAACAAGCTTTTGGGCACAAGGTTTTAGTAGACATTAAGGCTGGAAGGGACCTTGGATGATCATCGAGTACAGCCCCCTGCCCCAGGGGCAGAAAGCCAGCAGGGATCATAGGATCCCAGCAAGATAAACATCCAGATGTCTCTTGAAGGTGTTCAAAGTAGATGCTTGACCCACCTCTGGCAGCAGTCTATTCCAAACCTTGGGGGTTCAGACAGTAATGAAGTTCTTCCTTATGGCCAGCCTGAAACAGTCGTGGAGGAGTTTGTGACCGTTTGACCTGGTCATTCCTTGGGGCGCTCTGGTGAACACATGTACATATGCATCCTCTTCATTTCATACCGCGACCTATGTCTGGATGATTTACATTAAAATCCATAGCCTACAAATGTCTTAAGATGAATCTTTCATTAGACTGTCATGTAACAGCAGAGTAATTGGAAAAACAAACAAACAAACAAACAAACATACCTACATTTTAAAAACTCATAGTTTTGAGTTTAAAGAAAAACAAAAACCACACACCAAATACTTAATCCCCTCACATGTGTGAGGGTGAGGGTAGAGGGATTGTGAATCACCCTAAGAAAAGGTGAAAAGAAAGAGTGACAATGTGAGTGATGGTTATACATGGTAATAACAAGAGAGATGGGCTCTGGAGACTTAGGATACCAATTCTGTTCAGAAGTGTCAGTAATGGGTGGCAAATCTCAAAAACACTTCTATCTTTATCCAAGTCAACAGTACACTTTCAAACAATTCACAGAGCTAGTTGAATATATTGACAGAAGAGAGTGGGAGAAAAAAAAATTCGAGAGAACAAAGAATAAATCAAATAAGAATGACTTTGTGATGTGACAAGGGGCATGCTCAGGTCCAAATCTAATGCTGGCCCACCCACCTGTCTCCAAGGGGCAGTCCACCCAGTCTCACCTGCCACAACTTTCCTGTTCCTATAAGCTGGTTGAAAATGTGTGAGACTACCCATTATTGCTCAGAAAAGAAGAACTCTTAAATTTTGGTGTGTGTCCTATACACCAAAGCTATTAATGGAAAAATAGAGGGTAACTAACATTAGATACCTATAAACCAGTGGTGCTCAGCCTCTGGCCTGTGGGGCTCCCCAAGGATACAGAAGATTGGTGACAGGGAGCCGTGGCAATATTAAATGTCACTCCCTAGCTGTCAAATTTCCAAACCCATCGGGAGACTTGAGAGCCAGTGCACAGCCAAATCTAGGCACAAAGGATTGGACCAGCACATGGCTAAATCTGGGCATGTGGGGTCGGGTCAGCACACAGCTGGATGTCACAACTGTGTGTTGACCCAATGGCACTCATCTGGCCTGTTGGATCAGAAGGCTGGATGTCACTGCCACAGACCATTGCTTCCCATGGATGCTGTGGACTGACACTCACAGCTTGCTTTTCAAGGTCTGCCACAGAAATCAGGAAGGAGATGATGCAGTTAAGGCACAATTTTTATCCTTTTCTGGGAGTGGTGGGGGGAGGAGTACATTATATATACACACACACCGACACATCTTTTACACCAAAAACAATAAAATACTTTTCTCTCACTTTGTCTGTATCTTTTGGCAATGACCATCCTTGCTATGTGTGTGTACAAACCTGTCACAAAGAAACACTAATCTAAATTAGATCTTCTACGTCCTCCTGTAATAGAAATACTCATATTATTTTGAGTAAGGCAAAGAAATCTGGAAATAATGGGCTTATATACAGAGATAAGCTTCCTATATACAGGTAAGTATAGATAAAACTAACTCAGACGTAATAGACTCAGTATTGCACACTAGCCTACGCTGTCACACAAAGTAATGGGGGAATAACCATATTCACATGAAGTGATGGATGAATGGATGTAGCTTCTAGTTCAGGGATATTAGTGTGCCAAGTTCATAATGCTGGAAACTGCCAATGATATTTTACGTCACACTAGAGGTTTCACCATGCTCTTTACAATATGCTTGAAAGCTTAGACCTATATAATAAGGTGGGAAAGTGCAAAAAACAAAAATCAGAAATGTACATTTCTACTACTGAAAAGTAGTGATAGTTCTTTACAGAAGCAACCTTACCCTGGATTTTACATAGAGACCAAATGGATCTCAGCTTCTGCCTAGTAGTACAGCATAACACAGAAAAGCAAGGGCAACATTGGACCCCTGCTGAACCAGATGGGACAGCTGACACCCAGAAAAAAGCCAACCTATTAAATGGGTAATTTGCATCGGTCTTTCATCAGTCCCATGGGACGCCCATGCCAACCACAGGACAGGGAGGTCCAGGTGATGGAGATCCCCAGCTCTCCATTAATGCTGGCCTCTCAAAGGAACACCTTGAGAGGCTGGATACCTTCAAGTCAGCCAGCCCTGACAATCTACACCCCAGGGTACTCAAGGAGCTCGTGAGCATCATAGCCCAGCCCCTGGCACAGATCTTTGAAAATTCCTGGTGCTCTGGTGCAGTGCCCAAAGACTGGAAGACGGTCAATGTGGTGCCTATCTTCAAAAAAGGGAGGCAAGTGGATCC
>NW_017728992.1:76132218-76148273 GCF_001723915.1 Gavialis gangeticus | reverse complement strand
AACTATAGGCCCATCAGCCTGACTTCTATCCCGGGGAAGGTTTTAGAAAAGTTTATTAAAGAGGCCATCCTTAATGGACTGGAAGATGCCAACACCCTGAGGGATAGCCAGCACAGGTTTGTTGTGGGTAGGTCTTGCTTGACCAATCTCATTACCTTCTACGACCAGTGATCTATCACCTGGACAAGGGAGAAGAGACTGATGTCATACACCTTGACTTCAAAAAAGCCTTTTATCTGGTATTCCATGATCACCTCTTGGTAAAACTGGCCAGCTGTGGCCTTGAGTCCACCACGATCTGCTCGCTGGAGAACTGGCTCTGTGGTTGGACCCAGAGGGTGGTAATTGATGGAAATCAATTGTCATGGTGCCCTGTGACCAGTGGGGTCCCTCAGGCTCTGTCCTTGGATCTATGTTGTTCAACATCTTCATTAATGATGTGGATTTTGGAGTCAGAAGCGGACTGGCCAAGTTTGCCGATGACACCAAACTTCATAGTTTCATAGTTTCTAGGGTCGGAAGGGACCTGAGCAGATCATCTAGTCCGACCCCCTGCCATGGCAGGAAGAGCACTGGGGTCAAACGACCCCAGTAAGGTGGTCATCCAACCTCCTCTTAAAAACCCCCAGGGTGGGAGCCTGCACCACCTCACTTGGAAGCTGGTTCCAGACCCTAGCTGCCCTGACCGTGAAGTAGTGCCTCCTGATGTCCAAAACTTTGGGGCAAAGCATCCACACCAGAAGACAGGAGGACGATACAAGCTGACCTGGACAGGCTCAGCAAATGGGTGGATGAGAACCTGATGGTGTTTAATGCTGAAAAGTGCAAGGTTCTCCACTTTGGGAGGAAAAACCTGAAGCATCCTTAAAGGCTCAGCACTGCTACGGTGGCTAGCACTACGGATGAAAGGGGCTTGGTGGTCATCACTGACCACAAGATGAATATGAGCCTGCAATGTGATGCTGCGGCTAGTAAAGCAACCAAAACGCTGGCTTGCATCCATAGATGCTTCTCAAGCAAACCTTGGGACATCATTCTCCCCTTGTACTCGGCCTTGGTGAGGCCACAGCTGGAGTACTGAGTCCAGTTTTGGGCTCCACAATTCAAAAAGGATGTGGAGAAGCTTGAGAGAGTCCAGAGAAGAGCCACATGTGTGATCAGAGGTCAGGAAAACAGACCTTACGACGACAGGCTGAGAGCCATGGGGCTCTTTAGCCTGGAAAAGCGCAGGCTCAGGGGTGATCTGATGGCCACCTATAAGTTTATCGGGGTGACCACCAGTATCTGGGGGAACGTTTGTGCACCAGAGCGCCCCAAGGGCTGACTAGGTCGAACAGTTATAAACTACTGCAAGACAGTTTCAGGCTGGATATAAGGAAGAATTTCTTTACTGTCCGAGCCCCCAAGGTCTGAAACAGCCTGCCATCGGATGTGTTTCAAGCACCTACACTGAACACCTTAAAAAGCAAATTGGATGCTTATCTTGCTGGGATCCTATGTCCCCAGCTGACTTCCTGCCCTTTGGGCGGGGGGCTGGACTCGATCTTCCGAGGTCCCTTCCAGCCCTAATGTCTATGAAATAACATATGAAGACAGGAAATGTATGGGTTTCTAGCCTAGTCACTTGTCAGTTTGGGCCAGAAAGGATAAGCCGAAACCTGTATTATCTTTCAGCTGTGCCTTTGGCAGTGGAGAGGCTGAATTTCTATAGACAGAAAACATAAGTTGGTGGGCCTAGAACAGGCATTCAATTATATCTTGACTTGTTGTAATGCAGCAGTTTTTTTGGTTTCTTGTTTGTTTTTGATTTTTTTGTTTTTTTAAGAGTATGGTCTCCAGAAAAACATCATTGCAAATTACTTTGGATTATCTGGGGATGTTGAGAAGGCTGAAGTGGAATAAAGTTTGCCTTTAATGTTATTTAAAAAAAAAAAAAGAACCTGATACCAATACTCACTTTGCAGAAAGCTGATTTTTGGAATCCTTTCCACAAGAACACTTCTGCATTTCCAGTTTATTCTCAATTACCTTCAAGCAGCTTTCCACTTGCATTAAAGTTGCCACAGGTCCTACTCGCAGCCCTTGCGTTTTTCAGTAAGATTGTCCTGCAAAGCCCCAGGCCCAAACAGAAATTCTAAAGTTTACTGACCTTTTGCATCAGTTTCTCAAGCACTAAAGGTGTAGAGACATCAGCTTGCCCTGAGCTCTAACAAACCAAGATGTAGCAACAACTGCAGGCTGATTTAGCAGTTTTCTTATATAAAGGCATTTTGCCTTTGCCCTATGAAGGCTGTAGTTTTTTACTGAGCATTTTACACAACACAAGGAATTTGGTCCATTGCTTTTGCATTCCTTTCCTTCATGTGTTCACTTGTTGTTTATTTCCTACAGTAATTTAGGCTTCAATTTTTGTGAACCAAATTGTTGGAAATGTCAGATGCCTTCAGTAAGAACAGCAATTTATCAGTGCTTTAGATCTAACTGCCCCCAACCAAGGGGGGTGGTGGTGGGATTCCCTTTAAAGTTCTTTTTTCCAGTTTTTTTTGGGGGGGGGGGGGGGGGAGGCCTGAAAGTATATCTTCAGGGATACCAGCATGGGACCACAATAGCAAGTATGGATGCCTGATGCCTCTGCAACCCTTCTGGCTCCCATATACCCCACTTGCATGCTTTCAGTGGTGGTTCATCAACAGGGGTTTTGAAGTTGGCAGCTACCTTAGAGATCTCCCCTTGAAGAGACAGCAGAAAGATAAACCCAAACCTCTATTAACTTTCTAACCTGAGCTGTGGCAAGTCAGAAAGGTGACAACACATATTCTTCTGTGTTCACTGTTACTGCGTGCCCATTTTGTATTTATGCGAGATCCCGGGGAAGGATGACTCCCTAACAAAGTTAGCAATTAGGGCTGTGTGATATTTTGCCATCAGTTTTGTTTTGAGGCTGTTTTGACTCATTTTGAGGTTGAAACAGCAAAATTGAAATGGAATAGATATGATCAAAACAGCCTCAAAACAAAATGAGGCAAGTTGAAATGTTTTGCTGCTGTTTCAATGTTTCTCCCATAGGCTATAATGGGGAAGGTCGAAACAGTCTATAACTTTGTCATTTCTGGCCTGATTTGGATTAAACTTGCAGAAATGGTAGCTCCTTCTGAGGGCATGAAGACTGCCAAGTTTCAAGGAGATAGGTGCAAGGGGGCTCTGGGGCCCTGCACCCCTGGCTGTTGACAGGCAAAACTCGTGACATGGGTACTTGTACAACTGCTGCCTCTCATCAGGCAGCAGGACTGAAGATCCCCCCATCACTTGTCACCAAGACCTGAGGGTAATAGTTGACCACAGTATGAACATGAGCTGGCAATGCAATGCTGTAGCCAGCAGGGCCAACAATACACTGGCATGCATCAATTAATGCATCTCCAGCAAAACCATTGCAAAGAAGTGATTCTCCGGCTCTACTTGGCACTGGTGAGACTTCACCAGAGCACCCTTGGGGAAAACTAGGATAAAACTAGGAGCTGGGTGAAATGTCGAAACAGTTCCACCATTTCGATGGAATGGAACAGCTGTTTCAAATCAAAACAATTCAAAACAAAGCGCTGTTCTGTTAAAATGAAATGCTGCCATTCTACACAGCCCTATTAGCAATATTTTTCAGTAACAGAAACTCAAGAACGAAACAATCTGTTTTGGCAGTCATTATGCAGGTGCCTGAACTTCCAAATTACTATTTTCTGTAGAAGGTAAGCCAATGAAATTATCCAAGGAAGAAAGCACTATGCAAATGAGCTAAATTAATTAAAATTTGTGTAATATGTGAGAACACCATGTAACTAGATAACCTGGACCCGTCTCTCTTTTATACCTTTTAAAAAAGAACTTAACCACATAGAATAAACCTGAACTATTCAGTCAAGCCATTCATAAAGTGGCCTAATCACTGTTCTTTATATATTGCAGGTATTTCACCACTGTGAAACACTTATCATTAAACTGCGATAGTGGTTGTGTGTTAAATATAAAATGTAAAAACAGAAAAAAGGAGGGGAGGGGGGTGAGAGCACAAGCAAGCTTAATATTTTCTACTTCCTAATCTGTGTAATTCACCTTATTGAGATAAATTAATAAACATGAAGTTCACTAGTGCAATCTACCAAAAGATTTCTTATTTAACAGCATCTCCTACAAGAAGGCTGCACTTTACAAAGAATACCCTACTAAAAATAAATTACTTCATTCAATTCAAAAACAGTAGCAACATTGCTAATAAGTATCCAATCATCTGATCTATCATTAAAAATGTTTCTCTATATATATATATATATATATATATATATCATCAAGGAAGAAAGGCAAGAGCAGCAAAATGATGGAAGAGGAATGACACTTAGTAAGTACAGTCCAGTTGCTAATAAACATTGTTTTCTTCTCTGAGTATAACCATTTCTCTTTTAGTCTGCTAAAAATAGTTTTATAGAACTGTTACAGCACAACTCATACATCCATTTCATAATGAATGACTGGAGTATTCTGCGAAAGTACTGGATTGCTGAACAGACTTATCTGGAAGTGTTATGAACTTATTTCATGCAACATTGTTACTGATTAACAGGAGCCTTAGGAATCAAAAGAACTGTATAAATGGATTCAAGCAATGGACTGATGTGTAAATAACTGATTTTTTCCCCCACTATGGCTACGAAAAAAAAAAAAGATCAAACCAAGTTTAAAATATTTAATTCTTGCTTGCTGATACAAATGTACAGTTATTTTGTTTGATGCTAAACATGCTATTTGATGTGGAAAGAAATGTTTCATTCTAGGTAGGTACAAGACGTAAAAAATAGTTGAAGAGGTGGAGTTGCCAATTTTACAGAAAAGGAGAAGGTATCTTTTCTCTTTCAGCTAAGGGCTCAGCAGTTAGGGGACTTGCACAGTATTCAGAAGGTGCAGGTTCAACTCCCATTTTGCCAAAGGAAATTTGAACCTGCAGAAAAGTTCCCTGAACACCAAAATAAAAGTACTCTGAGTGGAGTGATCTCACTCTCTCCTGTTGACTCTAGTTCACTTTAAAAATTAACTGGAGCAAAGAACCATGATGTCCCACTTCCTAGCGCAGTGACCTTATGACTAGTCTGGAAAAAAATAGTCTCTGCCTCCCCCCTTCAAAACTTGTATACAAATTGAAGCACCTCAAGCAGAAGGGTTTGAGAAAGATGAGCATCAGTGTTCTGGAGTGCACCTGAAGTGTGGAATACCTTAACTCAAAGTGTATCTGAAGTCCACTGGGAAGTTTTAATTATCTTCTCTCATCTGTCAGCTTGTTTACTTCTCAGCCGAACAAATGCAGTCTGAGGGGTCACAACAAGTTCCCGTTTCATCTTGCACCCCTTGAACATGAAATGGAATTGGTGACTCTCTCTCACTCTCCTGTAGTTTCAGGCTATTCTTTAAAAAAAAAAAATGAAATATTCAGAGACAAAAGGATCTTTTTTTAAATCCTGCATAAGTTGTTCACAGCTTTTTATAAATTGAACACAAAGTGACCAATATGTCAAAGTGCACTAGTTATTGCAGGCAATAACTGAGAAATTCAGCAGCCGACAGCTCCCAGCTGGAATATTAAAGAGGTTGGAGCTCATAATAAACTTGTGGTAATATTGTTTATCTTACTGTTCTTTGCATATACACTGTTGCATACATCTGCAAGATTTTTCCCTACTCCAGTACACCTACATGTAATATAGACTCTTGCATTTCACAAAATAAATGGCAGGTAATTTAGATCAACTCTTCTTTCATATTTCTAATAGTAGAAGTTAAATCTCAGGTCTTCTGAGAAACTTAAAGTTTTGGTATTGCTAAAACACATCACTTACTGTAATTTTAGGCATAAGTATACCGCTTAGTTAGAAGACAGATTATTTACTAGGTTAACAACTTCATAAGTTATAAGGCTCAAGCCTCAAGCTAAAATTGGCATGACATTTTTGAAGGTTTGGTTTCTATACAAATCTTAGCTTAATCTAAAAACTCTCCTCTGCTTGGACGATGATCCCCTTCTATCTTAGAAAAATCCTTGTTACCATTTTAATTAGTGTTACAGTTACTGGATCCTTGTTGATCCAGTTCTGCTCCTCAAATACTTTGAGACCTGGAGCTCCTGGAAGAAACACTGCAGTTTCAACTAGCCCTTAACAATCCGTTTTCTTACCTACCTTACGGCATTGCCCTTCTGGGTTAGCTGGTTTCTTTGGCAACTATTAGGAATACTTCTCTGAATCCAAGGCATCTTGATGGCACCACTTGATTGGCTAGGCTTTTCCAAAAAAAAAAAAAAAAAATCACAGTCTTTTTCAGCCCTAGTTTGTGTCCTGGCCAGTGAACAGGGTGATGTTATTCTGAGACTTCATTAAAGTTAAAACCTTTGGATAGTTTGTTTTATTTTTTCATGAATCTTTCATGATATCCTATAATGAAAGGTGCTACATAATATTCTTGTGCATTTAAATGAGTTTCCTCTTGGATTACCCAGTAATAATACTTTAATATTAATAATTTCTCATATTTGAGTAGGAAAAGATGCCTACTTGTTAGAGGAAGCATTCAGAAAAAACTGAATTATATTCCCTGTACTGCTATGACCTAATTGTAGGACATTTTAGCCACTGGCTTCTTTATTCCACTAGGTAAAGTGGCAGTAGTAAAACCTATCTTGCAGGGCCAATCTGAGGATTTGTGACAGGGGGCAGCTCTTGAGGCCAGGTCTCATGCCAGCCCACCCACCTGTCTATGGGGCAGTCCTCCCAGTCTTGCCTGTCACAACTTTGCTGTTCTCAAAACAGGTGGTGAAGTGCAGGAGACTACCCATTACATACCCTAATGCCAGGGGGCACCATCTGCGGCTCCAAACCTTCCCTACACTGCAGCCTATGCCTCACAGATGACATCCATGGTGTAATTATGCTCCTGGTCTAGAGCCAGGCCAAGCATAGCCCTCACTGTAAGGCCTTTCACGCACATATATTCACTCCACCCTCCTCTTACAGGGTCTCTCACACATCAACAACTTGTCCCACCCTTCTTCCTCTTGTAGCGGTTCTCATAGGCCACAGGCTTTAACTAGATCACCCCTTGGGTGGCAGATGTATAGTCTCTTGGGCCCCTCCTGTGACCTTCACCTGGGTAATGGCCAGCCCAGGTCCTGACCTGGGCGAAGCTTGCCCTGGCCCCTCCCAGGGTAGCTTTACATAAACATACACTGGGATCCTGGCCGTCTGTTCCCCCTTTCTGGGGCTTCACACTTCTCTCAACCTGGTCTCCAGAGGTTGACCCATGTGCTGCCCTTCAGGCTGTCCCGCAGCCCTACTCAACCCACTTTCAGGCCCTCACTACCACCCCCTCCCTGGGGTTATACATCTACCCCCTCCTTCAGGGTTCTGGGGTTTCCCTCCCCTGTGGAAGCTCAGGTGGCCTTAGCTATGCCTGGCCCCCTTGTACCACAGTGTTGTGTAGACAAGAGGTTAAGGTACCCCAACCCACCTGGCATTTCCTGGGGGCTCCCATGCCACCAGGAGCCCCATCAGGCCACCCATTCCCAGCAGGGTGCAGCTTTAGGTCATGCCCCAGACCAAGAGCCTCCTGGTCATCCCCATAAGCTCTTGTCTTTACCTCCTAGTTGCTCCTGGTACCACTCAGCCAAATAATATTTCTACCTCCACTGCCAGCAGCCAACAGCTGTATTTATATAGGCAGCCAGTGTTTTAAAATGGCTGCCACGATCAAGCACCTGCTGGCTGCTTGACTCAGGCCTTAAAGTGACAGGCACTGCAAGTGTTCTGCCACAGGCTTGTTCATTAATATTTGTAGGACTCTTTGATATTATTTAATAAATCTTGTTATAAACATGCAAAGCTCTGTTCAAAAATGCTTTTGAAACATCTTTGTACAGCAGCTTTCTAAAAGTCTTTCAGTGTTTTAGGCAATCACCTTGATTATCCTGTGAATAGATCCTTATTGTACTATTACAACAGTTCAATATTTGGGGTGAGGAACAAAGAGTAGTAGATGTTCCGGTTTGGTTCCATATGACACATTTATAAGAAACCTGACAAAAGTTCTTTCACAATGCCTTTATTTTGTTACATACATTTAGAAGAACAGAACTTTTTTTTTTAAATAAAAAGATTTAATTAAGTTTGATTAACTACTTTTCTGACCACTTTTCACCACAGATGTATAGTCATCTGTTATTTGCAACCAAGTAGGGCAAATTCCAATGTGCACAAAATTTTCCATAGGGAAAATACTTCATAGCTGAAGGGCATACTATTCTATACTGGCATAGTTTTACATTATAAGAAATAATTAATCAGGAGCACAATTAATTTTTTTCCGAATATTCAGAAGGAAAGAATGCTCTTCAAAAAAAACCCCAAAAAACAAAGCTTCAGTTTCCATTTTGACTTTAACTCCTTTCTGTTTCCAAAACCCTGAAGTCTGACATTGCTATCTCCTTTGATTTTACAGTAAGGAATTTCTAACTGGCTTATCTTGCCCCCTTACCCTGATACTTAAGCAACTCTTTGTAATCTTTGGATCAATAAAGATATATTTTGTTCAGTCCTCTTTCACATTGCTGGCTTGCTTTTTGATGTGTCTTCTTATTGAAGAACAGTGAACCAAATGCTTACCTATAACTTGTCATTCTATCACAGTAGGCCACTAATTAGTATCAGATTGGGTGTATCAGTGGTCCTACAGCCTAGAGGGAAAAAAAAAAAGAAAAGAAAAAAAAGCAGGAGCAAGTAGAAAAAGATGTGGGTAATGAAAGAGACAAAAAACCACAAGGCTTAAAGAGGAAGAGGAAGAGGAAGAGGAAGAGGAAGTGGAGAGGAGTAAAAACAAAGGGCACACGAAGTGAGAGAAGAAAGGAATGCTTTTTGGCCAAGTAAACTGGACGTAATGAAGTAGGGAAGTAGATGCCTGAGTAGGAAAACAGAGGAACAGCACAAAGAAAACAGATACGTGAGAAAGGAATAAGGGAAACAAAATGGTGATCAGGATAAAAGACAGGAGACAGAGCCAGGATGTTAGAAGAAAGGACCAGGCTTCAGAGTAAAGATGGGTAAGCGTTGCAAAAATATTCATCTCTGGGCACTTCTACACAAGATGCTGACTGCTCAGTAGCCAACAGTGCCAACGTGCAACTGTGCAGTATTATTAAGCTACTGTGTAGTAGCATCACCTAAAAGATGTTTGCTAGCACTACTGTGCTGTAACTCCAGTTACCATGCATTTATTTAGTATTTGCTAATACAAGTACTAAATAAATGCACAGTAATGACTGCACAACAGCATCTTGTGTAGACAAACCCACTTAATCAGAGACTTGAACCCATATTCACAATGCTTCTTAGTGGCTTTTTGCAAATACTCTTATGAGCAAAACTGTTTACAAAATGCGCACATGACAGAATATGAACATATTCACATGGTTATTTTGCAATATCTACAGGGTTTGGGAGTGATTCAGGCAAGGATCAAATACACCAATATGTGCGCTGATGATCACATAGTAGGAATTATGAATCTCAGCAAATCATTCACAGACAAATCCAGAGATGAAATAAGCTAGCTTTCATAAGGTTTCAAATAAATCAGCAAATATGGAAGGTTGAAGAGAATTTACAGGTATTATGAGCTAAACTTGTTGAATACATTATTGCCAATAAGTCTTCCGGTAAGTTGAATAATTTCCAGTAACAACTCAGTGTTTTTCATGCTTCAGATTGGGAGAACAGTTAACAAAAACTTTTATATCATGCTTTCAGCTTTCGAGGTTTAATCATATTTGATTTTATCTTACAGATTTTTTTAATCAATTTTGTTATCTTGGAAAGACTAAAAAAATGTAGCTTAATTAGAGCTGTTCATACAAGGGATAAATTTTCCCTTTATTTTCATTCTATTCAAAATCATGTCAGACAAAAAAAATAAAATCTCAAGGTTTCATATTTTAAGAAATCTTAAAGTTTAAAAAAAATTAAAAATCAACCAACTTTTTAATTGGAAAAAAATTATTTTTTTCCATTTATTTTTTGTTTCTAACTTACAATTTTTGTTACCATTTAGAAATTTGACAAAGTCTGGTGAGACAAGTTGCTTATAGATGTTAAAGAGTGCTTTACTGGAAGCATCAGCACATTAGTTTGACATGGCTCCACAGCTCTGTATAGACTGGGCATTTCAGCTAAAGCCAATACAATCAGCTATTAGATGCAAGTGCTGAAAAGGCCCCATTAAATCACCCAATCTATACAGATGTTGGAAAAGCCAGACCCAACTAATGCCTCTTCTAGGGACACATTGGGTTTGGTGTGGGAGCATGCCAAATTTAAAGTAAAGCACCATTTTGGTTCGTTTAAGTGTTTGTAAGCAGCCATAATGATTTTCACAGCTAGGGTATGGATGAGACATTGTTGGGTGACACAAGTGTTATCTAGGCTAACAGATGGTTTTCCCTAGCTAGTATTGTTGGAAAGGCCTAAAAGTGAAATAAAAACATTTTTTAAGTATTATTTTTACTTTCTAAAAATCAGTTTCTGCAAGGACACAGGAAATCTGTACAGGCTGGGTAACCAGAGCCAAGTAGAATGAATTACATCACTGAGATGGGACTGACTGGCATAGCTCTTTATGAAAAGCAATCTTTAAAAACTAAATTAGTTTTAGAAGGAAATAGTCATTTGGGAAAGTTTTAACTGGTTTTGAGCAAGGTTTTACTTAATTAGTATCTTTGAATCATCTGTATAATAAATAAATGTCAGAGAGTAAATTGAGTCTGAGTGAACACATACCAACCAAATCTTGTCCATATAAAATATTCTTTTATATTTCTGAAACGAGATGAATGCTTTTGTTTGGTCTTAGTTTACATTTGATTACCATATCATAAATCCAAAGCGCTCCAAGATCTTCATGGTAGAAGCAGAAAACACAATATATGATCCAATATATTATCCTAAGAGAGTATAAATAGTGTATTGCTAAATTAGAATATTAAATGTTCAGCTACATTATTAAAATTAGTGGAAGGTTAATACTTTCTTTTCATCAGTTCTTTTAAATCTAATTTTAACTAAAAGTTTTATTAGGTACACCCAGCAGTAAACTGGTATTATGGACATCTGTTGAGCATTTAGCTGGTAACTAGAAACATAAAATTTTAATCGTCAGTTTCTTCAGTATTTAAAGACTATATTGCTATCAACATATTTTTCATAAAGAAAGTCATGCAGTACTGTCAGTTATATTTATTACACCAAGGAACATTTTAATATAATAATGCAGATGTCTTCATTCCATAAACCCCAATGGTACTTAAAACTAGGATTTTATTACTTGCGCCTAGGGCCAAACAAAGCTATAAACCTACTAAATTCTAATTCAGATACTGCTAGTGGGGTATGCACTTTTGTGTTGTAAATTACAATACAACATAATCAAATATGTGCAGAAGCAACAGTCAGAGAAGCAGCATTTTGATTTGGAAAATTTCATAAGAAATCAAGAAAATAATTCATAAATACTTCACTCTTTACTCTGGACTTGCATGTATCCCTCAAAAGGTGTATGTTAATATTATTGGAATAGCATAAGATATGAAGTGCCAATCAAAGCTACCCATAAGACATTTTATTACACCCTTTGTTTTGTTTATATAATATGTACCTTGAGAACACTCAACTTCCTGAAGGTTGGACTGACAGTGACCAAATGCTGATGCAGTAGTAATATATACAGATATTAAAAATATTGTTACTGACATCTCTCAAGACAGCTTTTACATGTGTAACATTCACGGGTGTTGGCTGAGTTACAAAAATGGAAAACCTTCCAGTACATCAAATTCCTTGAAAACAGAGCGTGAAATATTTTTTTTACCATAAACCACTGAAATGCCCAGGGTATTTTGTTAAAGGAAAAAAGTATTTAGGTAACAAGATTATATTCTTTATTTTTTTCCTGAAGAGTTAAGTTTAAAAGGTTCAATTCTTTCTAGTGCTCATAAACTGAAAAAAATTATGGTTTGCTTTGCTAACTCAGTCTACTAAATCTACATTAGCTGTGGATTTTTTAGGCCATTTTCCATTTGGAGTCTCCTTTGAGCAATTTATTAAGAGCATTTGAGGCATCTTATTATTGTTTAACATGTATATATTGCAGTTGTACTTGGAAGCCTCAATGAAGATGGGCTTCATTGAGCTTGGCACTGTGCAAATAAGTAAATGACATTCCCAGAAACTATAAGTCTTCTTAAAAAAAACAACCTCCCCCCCCGAAACCCAGTACTTGACTAGCATTATAAACAGTCTATTTTAAGTTTTGACCCCTTGTAAATGGATACTGCTGTTCACACAACGCTTCTACCTGAGATGCTTTCCTGTGCCTTAGACTAATCTAATACACAGTAAAGCATCACCATCTACACCTGCACAGCAATTACTGCCCAGTAGATTAGATTAGACTAATACACCATTTTCTAGTACCTGTATATACAGACACTAGAAATCATTGCATTAAACTGATGCTCTGTAGCACACATGTAGATGATAACTAGGAGCAATTCCTGATCAGCCTAGGCAGCAGGAGGCCACAGGGGGTGGGGAGAGCTGATCCAGCTCAGCAGGAAACTGCCTGCCAGCCACATGGAGATCAGGACCCATCTCAATTTCCATGGGGCAGGGAGGCAGTTACCTGGCAGCCAGGAAAGCTCTCTCCCACCCTACAAATATCAGAACCAGCCCCATTTCCCCCAGCCACCCTGCAGATCACCCTGGCTGCTGCCAGGGGGGGCGGGCAGGGTAGGGCAGGAGCAGCCCCAGGCTGAACTGCTCCCGGCTCCCATTGGGAACAAATTGATCCTGATGGGCACACATTCAGATGCATTGGAGGTGCCTGAATTTTCTGCGCAGAAAGTTTAGACGCATTCATTGCATATGTAGATGCATCCACAGGGTATTAGCAGAGGCTAAAGCCAAGTTGCCAAAATACAAGGACATATAGGAGACCCTGTCAGGGGAGTTCTTGAAGAAAGAAAAGGAATATAGGAGAAGGCATTCTTTCTGGTATGTAAGGAAACCAGAGAGACAGTGACACCTCTTGCTGAGCTTGAGGCATACTGAATAGTCAGAGAAGATGTGTTGTTAAAAGGGGTAAATACAAATAAGGCAGGATTAAGCCTCCAGGTGGAAAGAGGGGGTCCAGTTAGAAAGAAGGAAAAGGGGGTCAGCCAGGATAAGCAGTTTTCAAATATCTGAAAAGATTCAGATCAAGAAAATTAATAGTGTTCTCCCTTGCCACAAAAGGAAGGACATGTAGTAAAAGTTTTAAAACTGAGAAATGGAAAACTTGGAACAAATCACAGGAAAAAGCTTCCTAAGGCCCTATCTACATGTGTAGGTAAAAGCACAATGGGAGCTATGGTGTGATTCATACAGTCATTCCTCCTGCCATGCCACACATGCATGGCAGGAGGTGCAATTGTGGGATTGTGCCTTAGATCCCAACACACCATACTGGTGGTGCAAGGGGAGCCTGATCCCAGGCTCCCTCTGCATTGGCAAGAAACAAGATCCTGCAGCCAAGAGCCCCATATACCCTTGCTGAGGGTGATTGCAGGCGTGATTCCCAGAGTCCAGGGATTTCCCACACCCCCAGGCCCTAGGGATCATGACAGTCATGGTCCTCAGGGTCCAGGGGTTTCATACACCCCCAATACCTAGAGATCACACTGGTTATGATCCTCAGGGTCTGGGAGTTTTGCAGACCTTCAAGCCCTGGGGTTGTGCTGTCTCAATCCTGTCTAGGTATTGTGGCTGTTTCACACACCCTCGAGCCCTAGGGATCCCAGCTGTCTCAGTTTCCAGGGCCCAGGGCTGTTTTATGCTGGACATGGGGCACCCCTTTAGTTGGGAGCCCTGTCAGCTGAAGGGGCTCCCAGCCAGAGGGAAGACCTTGCTACATGTGCAAACTGAAGCTGGATAGCAACTAGCTATAAAGTTAGTACACATTTTTGAAGCTTAATTTTATAGTTGGTTGGAGTTTTTTATTTTGTGATAGCTCTTTTTCACATGTAGCTGGTCTCCAGGTAACTGCACAATTAACCAGGGGCCTAATTGTAAGAACAGTAGCACAACGGAACAAGTTTCCTTGGCAAATTGTGGAACTTCCTTCACTGAAGGTTTTCAAGAAGAGCTTGGCTAGGCACCTAACTGCATTTATGCAGGGGTTAGATTATGTGATCCTCAAACTCCCTTCCAACCCTATGATGCTATGAAAAATAAGAACTGATTTTTCAAGTAAACTAATGCACCATTCATGAGCTGTATCTGCAAGGAAAGTGATTGCTTTGGACCAGAACCATTAGGTAACAGATACTCTCATACTCTCAGAACAGGTGGACCTGTGTGTAGTCTCATTATGATGGCAACATTCCATATTTACATACTCCAGGAGGATTCTCAGAAAACTGATGAGAAATGGAGTACTTAGAAATTCCTATTACAAGTACGTCAACTTGGACTTCTTGGCTAGGGACAGGCATTACACATAAACCAATTTAAGTGATCAGAAACTGGTTTAAACCTGTAACAGAACAGATGTTCAGTTTGAAAATGGCTGAAACCAGTTTGAGATAGAACTGGTTGAATATCAGACTTAACTGATTTGGCTTGAACTGGTTTATGTAATGTCTGTCCCAGACCCCTTGCTGGTTTAAGATAAACCAGAGTCCCCCAGCATACCGGCATGCTGTCTGGGCTGGCCAGAGCTCTCTAAGAGCAGCATGGGATAGTAGTCAGAGGGTAGGACAAGCCCTGGTAATCCTTCCATGGCATCTTGGATCTGGGCTTCAGGCAAGCAGCAGACCTCTCAGGACAAAATGTCAGGCCAACAGAAGGATCCCTTCATTCCCTGAAGAAGGGAGTCTCCAGCCATCACCACCCATTGCTTCCTCTTTGTAGCAGTGGTCTCAAGCCTTCCCACCTTGGGGATTCCTTGCCTCGCCTCTTTCATCAGTGGAATGCTCTCTTCCTCGGTTGCTAGCAGTCCACATCTGTTCTCCAGGCAAACCACTACAAAGGGGGATGACCACTTCTTGCTGCCAGAAGATACAAGCTTCCAACTTCCACCTTCCTGGGAGTCCATGCCCTCTTTCTGTTCTAGCACCACCTCTGGCAGTCCTTCCTCTACAGTCCTAGAGGTTTCCTCCAGCATAGAATTGATGAAGTCCTCATGGTGGAGGATGCTTCAGAGCTATGCTACCTCCTCCTGTAGTTCTCTTGCCTTCTCCCTGAGGGACACAACCAAAAGGCACCACTCACATTGCAGGCACTCCCCAACCTGGCTGACATGGGAAGAAATCAGCAAGCCGCACTCTGTACATCACCAAACCAGAACCTGGGTGGAAGCCTCAACCGTGTGTTCTCCTGCTGAGCAGGTGGAAGCAGAGGAAGAGCTGGTAGTGGCAATGGCTCTGGGTTTGCAACATCCTCCAGCCACGTCTCTGGGTCTTCTAGTCTGCTGCCTCTTACTTTTTGCCTCTCTTTCCAAGCAGACCTTCCCTAGCAAACTCCTCTTTAGCTGGCATATTTGCTGTGCCTTGATCTGAAGGGTTCCCTTTTCTCTACAACCTCTTCTCTCAGCAAGCTTAGAGTGAAGGAACATGAGAAAGAGTTTCCAAACAAACTCCGCCTCACTCTGGACTCTAGTTAAACAAGAAGCTTAAGTCTTGATCTAACTCCAGAGTTTTAGCTGCTAAAATAAAACTATGTAGTTAGTATGTCCTAATTACATATAAAAGAAATCTTACCTTTCAGGCTCCCCTTCAAAGGGAGGGGCAGAAAACTGACCTGACTAGTGAATGGCTTACAAACTGTTCTGTCTGCTTCTCCCCCATTTGCTGCTCCCCTACTCACTTGGACTGTAGGCCTGTGGGGTCAGGCCAACTCTCAGGATCTCAATATTGCACTGTTAGAATGGAGGGTGTGACA
>NW_017728992.1:76126528-76127218 GCF_001723915.1 Gavialis gangeticus | reverse complement strand
ACACACACACACACACACACACACACACACACACACACACACACGATTTGCACAGTACTAGGTAATCTTCGTTTTTAATGGAACCTAAATTTCTTGGTTCCAAAACTGCTCTTAATGTGATATAGTCATGCCCATTAATGAGATGCATTTTAAATTTCTGTTTTAGTTAGGGAAAAGACATGTACCATGTAAAATATTAATTTGGTGAAGAGCAACACAAATCTGGCAAGGCTAAACTTTCCCTGTCTTCTAGACTATAAACACATGTCATCTTTGGAGTGGGATCAGCTGTACCAGAATGTGTCCCAGCCCAGCTGATCGACTTCATTGGTATCTACAGACATTGCTAGTTCGGTGGTCCTGCAAGGTCCTTCTGGGGTTTCAGTAGTCTGATCCTGTGGGACCAATGGCCCTGGGTCACGCCCTGTCTTGGGACATGCAGATAGGATACACTGCAGCAGATCTCGGTAGTGTGCTTTTGTAGGCGGGGAAACCACCATGCAGGTTCCTCGGCTTGCAGATATATGTCCCAAATTGGGGCACGTCAGCCTGATACATATGCTGCAGGGATCTCTTTGTTCAATAATAAGCTAATAGACATTCTCCCATTTAAGGTGTCGCTAACTGTGACTATGTTTTGGTCGTGGCTGTCAAGGTTCTTTGGGTAGATGTGATTATCTTTTATTAGAC
>NW_017728992.1:76126229-76126517 GCF_001723915.1 Gavialis gangeticus | reverse complement strand
AGAAAGGCTCCAGCTGCTGGAGAAAACTGCAGGACAGCCGCAAGGAGCTGGGAAGCTGCGTGGGGGAGGGGGTATGACTACATAAGGTGTAGGGGAAGCCTGAAAACAGAGAGATGAACAACAGAAAATCACAGGAGAAGCAGCAGAAGAGACTGAAAGGTGGCAGGGGCAGTGGGAAAGCAAAGAAAGGCAGCAGAAAGTCACAGGGAAAAGGCAGTAGGAATTGAGAGGAGATTGGAAAATAGTGGACAGGGGTGGGGGCTAGAGCTGAGAGAGAGAGAGAATGAG
>NW_017728992.1:76120539-76121229 GCF_001723915.1 Gavialis gangeticus | reverse complement strand
GCAGAAAGTCACAGGGAAAAGGCAGTAGGAGCAGGGGAGGCTGAGAGATGGCAGAAAAGGGGAGATGGAATTGGGAGGAGACTGGGAAACTAGCAGAGAGGGTGGGGACTAGAGCACAGAGGGAGAGAGAGAATGAGGTTGGAATTAAAGATAAGGAAGGGACTGGGATTTAGTAAAACATGACCCAACTTGGGGTAGCAAATGACAGTGTTTTTATTGAACAGGGGAGATGGTGACACAACATCTTATTGGCTCCCTTGCACCCACACATACACACGCACGCACACACAATGACAGCAGGGGTTAGAGAGGCTTGGTGCAGGGGCTGAAGTCCACTGAAGTCCAGGAGGAGAGACAGAGAGACAGAGAGTCCAAATTGTAGGAGGCAGTGTGCAGGTAATATTTACCTATCCAGGTTGGAAAGAGGCCCTTGTCCAGTAGGTGTTGTCCAGAGGGGAATCACCAGCAGGGCCTCTGGGTGGATAGGTGGTGTGGCATGGTGCTGGTCCAGATGGAGAGGGCATCCCACTGGTCTGTCTTCACTGCCCCTTTTTATAGGAGCAGACCTTGTGTGGCCCTAGTGACAGGAGGCATGCCCAGGCAAGGGTCAGTCCCTGGCGTACTGAGCATGTGCGCTTCATTAAGGGATGTGCAGTTTTGGGTGTCTGTAATGGTGAGAGTTGCTGGTTC
>NW_017728992.1:76111054-76120411 GCF_001723915.1 Gavialis gangeticus | reverse complement strand
CTGGTCTTGTCTCTGTCCCTGGGTGAGGTCCGTGGTTCCTGGATGAATCAATGCAAGGTGATGGCCCAGTCATTACAGGCCATTCAGTAGAGGTCTGCTACCATTGTATTTCAATCATTCCCAATCACACTCATTCATCTGGGAACCAATTTACATGGGAGGGGTACAATGAATCATACTGTTGCAACATGGGATGCCCAGGCAGAGGACACAAGATGGAGGCTTGACATATAAAATAGAATCTTGACTTGACTTTGGTTCACTTACAAACACAGGCCTAACCATACAATATCCATATGAAACAATAAAAATCAATACGAAAATGATAATAATACAATATACAACAGTAAGAATCAATACAAACCTAATAATTATACAATATAAAATGGTGGATATCCAAAACCAAAAACTTGCCACCAAAATAAAAATGTTTAAAGCTTATCCTAAGTCTGAGCGCACTTATACTTATCTATAGGGAATAGAGAGGGAGAGGAAACGTCAGAAATGATTGGGGAAGGGGAGTGAATGCATTTTAAAATTTAAAAAAAAATGGGGGTTTTGCTATAGAAACACCTCCTTACATACCTCTCCTGGGCCTGGACTGGCTAGGCCCCTTTGTTAGAGCCCTTTGACACACCTAGGTAGCAATCAATCAACAATCAGTCCACTCAGCTGCTCAGAGCACACACTCAAGCACCACCAAACTGTTCTCAGCAAGCCAAATACACAAGCAACCCTAGCTCAGCTACCATGCCAGAGCAAGATCTGGTGCCTGGTTCTTCTCCCCCTTCCTCCTCTTGCTCCAGACAAACTGTCTTATTTGTTTCTCCCTGTTCACTACTCCCTTCGTTGCTTGGACTACCTCCTTATATACCTCTCCTGAGCCTGGACACTTAAAGCTGATGGATGCTTATGGATGTTTAAAGCTGTCATAGAAATAGATCCACTAACTCTTACACTGTTTTCCCTAGGTTTGTCTGCAGTACACTGGCAGCAGAGCATGGAAGGAAGGAACAGCAGAGAACATGTCCATCAGTGGCTTTTACTTGAACTATTCCATATCCTCTGCAGTGACTAGAGTGATCACTGGAACAGGGCCATAACAGCAATCTTGCAATCTATCCTATCATGAGTTGTGACAGCATGCTTGGCAGTGTGTGCACACACATAGGAAGTACAAATTGATTTTCCTCTATCCTTGGAATGGTACATGGGTGAATACTTAAGAACTGGTAGAGGCAAAATATTTTTGGATGGTATCTTTTGTTAGACCAGCTGTGTGATTGGAATAAAGTTAGATAAGCCTTGAATGCAAAGCACTGAAGAAGAATACTTTCCATTAGGAAGCTTGATTAATTTTATCCCAACTATACACTGTTGGTCCAGTAAAAGATATTATCCAAAAGAAACCTTGCCAACCACTTAGTTCCTTGTCTGTCATGGCTGTACTACTCTAAGGCCCCAGCTACACATTGCACTTAAGATGTGATTACCCAGTTAATCACATCTTAAGTTGTGACCCAGCCACACATTCAATCAACCAGTGTCATCATGATAAAACAAGATAGAAGCCACAAAGTTATTCAATAAAAAATGCGTGCTAACTTTGTGGCTTTTCCTTATTGTGTCATTAATTGCATGTGTGGGCATATGCACTCTGGTGACTGGCAGCCCCATCATCTGATAGAGCTCTCAGCTATGGGGGTGCATGCAACCCCAGTACTCTTTCCTGCCATGGCAGGGGGTCGGACTAGATGATCTTCTCAGGTCCCTTCCGACCCTAGAAACTATGAAACTATGTGCTGACAGGGCTTACAACCGCAGCAGCATCCCATACATTGTCATGGCTAGGAGTCCTGCAGCTAATGGGTCTCACAGCCGTGGCAGCGCATGGGATGCTGACAGGACTCCCAGCCATTGAAGCTTGCTACTTGCCACTGCAGGGGAAGCCTGGGATCATGATCCTGGGCTCCGCTTGCACCAGCAATAAGGCATGATTGGATCTCATGCTGGATACAACAATCGCAGTTTCTGCCATGCATGGTGGGAGGCACAATTGTGTGGACTACACATTAGTTCCTATTGTGCCTTTACCTGAATGTGTAAAGGAGCCCTAATGCTTAGAACTGGAATACTTGCAAAACCTATTTTATTACAAAGAGAAAGTCGTGCTATTTAATGTATAATTAAAAATAAGTTATTTAAGTTATTTGCATTGTTTTCTTTGGAACTGCGGTCCTTCCCCTCTGATAGTTTTCATGCCTTATGTAGGGTTTTGATATTCTCTTCATACTGTTTCCTTAAAATTCACTTTTTAATTGTACATAATCTACACTATTGTGGCCAAGCTGTTTCACTACAGGAAATTCTATCAGATCACCCTTGACTTCCAGCATATTCATTCATTTACTCCCCTACCCTTGAATTTACTCCAGCCTGCCTCTGAATATATACAACCAATTCTGTCATCTGCTCATCCTGCTCCTACAGACTTTCTTTCTTCTGACCCCGCCTAACTTTTCTTTAAATCTCACTTTTAAGCTTTCTTCTACTCCTTTGGAGAGACTTTTCTCTAAGGAATGTTGTGGTTCTGTTCATTAGGAATTCTCTAGCAAAACACCATGTGCAGTGAAGTAATAATGATTAATGAAAACTTATCATCCTATGATCCATTAGCTTATCACAGGCTTTGACACTGAGCAGCCCACCTATGATTTCTGTGCTGTGCCAGAGCAATTTCTTCCACTAGTAAGGAGGTGAATGACACTTATAAACCTTTAAGGCTATTCTTCATCACGCTTCCTCCACTATCCCTTGTCTGTTCTAAACTACATTTATATCCCTAAACATTTGCCCTCATCAGAGGCCTGACACAGTGATTTTTGAATGTGTCAGGGCTTTCTTTCTCAGTACAAAGAAGAGGAAGTTACATGCAGGTATTAAGCCTCTATAGCAGAACCTTCTATACCTAAAAGCATTCAGGGCCATGTCCACATGAGAGTGGATGGTAATCCACTAATCCCTGAGGATTACTAGCAGTGGGGCACCTTGTGCTACTGCTAGTTGTCCCCACTGAATGCCTGAGCCACACGCCTTCTGGTGCGTGGCAGGTTACCCCAGGTGACAAAGGGGAGGCTGAGGCCACCACTGGGCTGGCCCCACCAGCCTTACCTGGGGATCTGGGGACCTCCTGGGGCTGCAGCAGCAGCGATCCTGCCGCTTGGATCCTCTCCCACAGCCAGAGTGTGGATCTGGCCACCAGGCTCTGGTTTTGAACAGCCTGCACATGTATGCCACTGCTTTTTTTTGCGTAAGGTTTTCTCAACCCCTGGATATCCAGGGGTCAACGCCTTCTCCCCGTCCCTCCCCCCCCAATACCTTGAAGCACAGAGAACAGCTGAATATGCAGTGTGTGGCACCACAGATGTGTCTGCAGCACCACATATCACACAGCCACACTCATCTGGACGCAGCACAGAAATGCAAGCATGTCTCTGACTGACTAGAGGAAGAGCTTGCAAATATTGGAAATTGTGTATTATCCCTGCTAGTAATTTGTTCTGCCCGAGTCATTACCTAGAATTCCACACCCCTATTTAGTAGCTGCTTTGAATGGGGCACAATTTCTTTTTGTAGAATGTGCTGTTACACTTTTACTAAATAGAATTTTTTTTAAACCATGGTGTGTAAACAGAATATAATTTATTTCAAACACATTGTCCTACTTCCTGAGGGTAGTCACTTAGAGTTAACTTTGACCAGCTAACATTTGTTTAAACAATTTAATTGTCATTTCTATATTTCATGCTTTTCTTAAAGCCTTAGATCTTGCAGTCAGACAATGACTTTAGAATTTCAGCTTTCTTTTGTGAAGAACAAGTGTTCGCAGCCACAAGGACATAAAAACAAAGCATGGAAATGCACACACTGAAACTCAAAAACCAGCGCATATTAAAAAGAATTCCAAATTTACTTCTCAAATTAAGACTGACTGGGTATTACCATATCTTGCGACATGGGCAGACCTACTTACTACCCTGAAAACAAACAAAAACACTTTTTAAAGTTTGAATCATTCAAAGGTAAAATCCAAAAAAACCCCCAAACCCCAGTAAAATTAAAGTCTACTGTTCAAAATATTGAGAATCTTACATTCAAAATTACTTATTCATAATTACAGCATACAATAGCAGGTGTTATGAACTACTAGTGATAGTACTGCGAGAACAATTCACCAGGGCAGTTTTCTCCCAAGACTCCATTACTGATCTTTTCTTTCCATCTAGCTTCCAAGGAATTATTTGGTCACTAGAGATACCTACCTCTCCTCTGACTTCTTGATTGGGCCTTCAGTTTGGCTTCATTACTTCACTATTTACAGCTGGGGAGCTGAGCATGGTGTTAACCCATTGCTCACTGGCGGTCCAGGCAGGCATTTGACTTTTTCACATAACGTAATCAGGCTTAGGATGTGGAACTATATTTAACAAGCCAAGGCATTTTGTATTACAATGTCTGTGTTGTACATGCAATTCAGATCTGCCCACTGTACTACTTGGGGTGCATACAAATATTCAAGTCAACAGGTTGAAGTTCAATGGATTGATTTACAAATGGGTTAACCTGTACATAAGTGCAAAGGGCTGTCTGCATGCTCCAAAAACAGCCTGCAATGCTAAAAGCACCCAGCCAGGGAGACCCAAAATTAATATCTCGGTGGGCTTTCCGGGCTTTTCTGTCTGCTTGGATACAGATGACAGGTCCAGGGCAGAATCAGGGCCCATTAGCTGGCACCCCAAGGGATCCTGTCCTCTCTCCCCACAATACCCTCTCCTTCTCTAACTTGTCAGGCTGTCAGGCTGTCCCTCAAGCCTGCCAGTTTCCCCTCCAGTAGCCATTGGGATCCTTACCCTTTTGGCACCAGCTGTCAGATCCAGTGCAAGTCTTTGCCCTTCAGCAGCTCTCTGATTTTTCAGCTAGGGTCTCTGGAGGTGGGCTTGTCAGTACACATCTTGGGGTGTAGGTCCAGGGTCTTTAGACCTTGTAGAGGCAAGCATAGGTTGTGTCCACATGGGGAGAGAAGGATCAGGAGTCCCTGGTCCCGGTGGACAGAGGATGCCCACAGTTTGAGACTGGGAGGAGGTGGTGCTGATCTGCCAGATCCTGTCTCCTATTGTCCAGCACCTTCATGGAATCAGCCTCACTGGGACCTAAGACCCCACTCCTGCACCCCACACAGATACAGCCCAGTGGTCCAGGTAGGGTCAATGGGAAGAGGGAGGGGGCCCAGAAACAGGGGAAGTGGGGAAGAGGGAGGCTGGGGAGGGACAGGAACACAGGGAGAAGGAAGGGGGTTGCAGGAAAGGGAGTTGGGATCAGGGGAGGGCTGGGCCATGTCCATGTGTGGGGCAGGATGGTGATCTCTGGGGACTGTAGGGATGGGCTGAGCCATGCCCAGGGGGTGGTGAGAGAGCTCAGGAATGGCAAGAGAAGGCTGGGCTGTGTCTGGGCTGGGGAGGAGGCAGAGCTCTCTGCAGACTGCAGAGGCATGGGTAGGCTGGGCCATGTCAGATGGCAGGGTAGGACTTAACGGGCTCTGGACAGCAGGGGTTGGGGTGGGGGCAGTCCCATGGTCCTCTGTTGGCTGGTGGTTTTGTCCCACCAGCTCCAGGTGTGACAGATCCACAGCTTCTGGGCTGTGGGGAAGGGCTGGGCTTTCCCAGCCTATCAGCTGTCAGGGGGAGGTGCTTTCTGTCACTCAGGTTGCAGCAGTAGAGTGCATTTTGAGTCACCAAAGTTCTCCCTGGAAGGGAGGTGGAACAGGAGCAGGACGTGCTAGGATGCTGAAGGGCCCCTTTGCCCAAGATCATACAGGGTTGTATGCAAGCATCCATTCCAGTGCTTGATTGGCAATTCAACCTCGTTCAACATAGTGATTTCTACCTCATCCTCAGCCATTTTTAAATAGTTGAATACTTATTCACAGAGCATTTCAACTACTGGAACTGTGATTCCACTGGGTAAAATGTAATGTTTATACATTAACATAGAACAATAAAAGGGTAGGAGGGAAACAAACCCCCAAATTATAGCAGCTGTACACATATTTTACTATGAAGTGCTATTGATTTGAGCTTGAAACATTTTAATGACCTACTGAAACATAGGCAATGTGCAGGGAAATACAAACAGGTTCTAGGATATTATCAAATAAAACATTTATAAAACTGCATTGTGATGCATATATTCAGATCTAATTTGCTTTGCTTTTAATGTAAATGTGCTTTGACAAATTCACTATGAGAGAACAGTGATAACTAGTGCACATATATAAAATCATTAGATCCCGAAGTTAACTCTTTCCACACAGTATCATCTGTCTTTGAAGTTTTTTTCTATAAGGGATTAAATGGGACTAAATAGGATGCATTCATTCATACAAGCTGCATGATCTTTTGGTGTATAAATCCTAAGGCCAAATTTTCAAGTCTAAGTAACTAAAGTTATAAAATGAGTTGGACTGAAAAGGTTGACCTTACCATTTGCCTCCTAATTTTGCTACCTGCCAAAGTAATAAAATACAACGTAGTAGAAGCAATATATTTCCCATAAAACACACATACACCTAAAACCTGAAACAACTTATGTAAGAGAACAGGCATACGAAATTGCCTGAATACCATTGCAATGTATCTGAAGCATATTAGCATAGCCATGTACTCCATAAAGTGTCTGTCCGTCTTTCAGATATTATATTTAGAAGTTATTGCAGGCAGCTAATGAGAAAGAGGGACATTTCCCTTTACTGTGATAAATATTAGTTCTGGAACTTTTTGTAGCACTTCTGTATCAAAAATCTGGATAAAAAATCTGTGTAATCACTAATCTGTTTCTCCTAGCCTAGAAAAGACTAAAGCCACAGCTAAACCATTCAAGTTGACAGCATTATCTTTCAGACATACAAAATAACAACTAAATAAAGCCAGCCTTCTGACAGAAGCCTTTCCATGACCTACTTTTTTCCTACACCCTCTTCCCCCAACCACCCGCATCCACACCTGCTCCAGAGCCAACATTATTCCTGAAAAACTCACCTCTTAGTCCTCTATAGGGATCACCTGATCCCCTCTCATCTGGATCTGATAATTTTACAGAGGTGACTAGTCCAACTGCATCTTATAACTGAATAGAATTGACTGGCCTAATGCCACTGGTCACTAAAGAGGATATGAAGGGATCGTCATTCCTTCTAGTTCACTTTTGAATTAGACTCCCTAGTGTACTAGAATTTAGCCCATCAACAAATATTTGCATAAGAGACTTTAAGAGTATTATATGCTAAGTATCAAAATAGCTTCTCTGATTTACATTTTACTGTATTCTGTCAGAAAAACTGAGCAGTTTGTTCATACAGTCAAATATTATCACCTAGAAAATGTAAAGCTATTCTGTATATTTTCTTCTATGCCCCCATAAAAATGCTGTAATTTCCTTTTTTGGTATTTATTGTGGGCTTAAAATTTCACTGGAAAATATATACCCCTGTTACCAATATCTCACATAGTATCCTACATTTCAGCATTAGATACAGGAACCACCTCTTCCACTGCTATCAATCAGCATATCAAGCATGAAAATTCAGTTTGACTAGGCAGATTAAAGTTTCATTGAAGCAGATTCAATTTTATGTTTTTGTTCTAAAAGGCTGTTTAGCTGTAAGAGAGAAAAACAAAATTCACCTATTAAAGATACCACTTCAAAATGAACCATTCAAGACAGATGTAATTTGTTCATTTAAGATGTTTCACCAATGAAAACATTGAGATTAAGCATCCCATTTCCTCTGTCCTTGACTCACACTGTTTGAGCCAGATAACAGGCTTCACACCAGCCAGCTGAACTTCTTGCTCTCACATCATACATTTCCAAGGCCATGACAGTTTGGAATCATTTTATAGAATTAAGTTGACTGAATATAGTTGAGTGGAAGTAGTCATCATCAGGGATCCTGGTTTTTCTGTTGATAAATTGCAGAAGCTCTGATTAAAAACCTCAAAATCCTTGTGTTTCTTTGATTAAAATGAAATTACATGGTATATATAGGTATCAGTTCAACCCAATATTTTATTGATATATTTACAATTTTAAAGCAATTTGGTAGCCTACCAGTGCCTCAATCACTATAATAATAATTTTTAAAAATCCTATAAATTTTGGTGTTTAATTTTGGGTTTTTTATCATGGAAAATCAGAGCTCCCTCTGCCCATTTCACTCACCAGGATATGGGTCCAGCTGCAGCTGTCCCCCAGCACTGCTTTGAGGCACTGAGCAGCCCTGATATGCTGGTGCCCTGCCCCTGCCATTGCCCCTCACTCCCAAGCCAGAACCCTCCAGCCCTAGTGGTGCTCCTCTCTCCCAACCCATTGCTCCCCCAGACCTGTTGGTGCCCCTCAATCTCAACCCACAGCCACTGCCCCTCCCCCCCCGATTGGCCAAGAGGTCTGCCCCTCTCTGCCGATTGGTGGAGAGGCACAGGCCTCCATGACAGGTAGCTCTCAGCCAATCCACAGCAAACAGTGGGGGCAGAAGTCATCTTGGCTGTTCCCTTGTGTGCTGCCTCTCTCCCCCCCACCCCTTCTTTCCTCCTGGCAGGCTGGGGAGCAAGCATTTTATTTTTAGTAAGTTTTTTTTTCTGTAGATTTTCATGGACATTGCCTGATTTTGCAATTTCCACAGAATGCTGGGTTCACGAGACCCCAGGAAGGTGATCATCCAACTTCCTCTTGAATTTGCCCAAGGTAGGGGCGAGGACCACTTCCCTGGGAAGCTGGTTCCAGATTTTGGCCACCATAACTGTAAAATATTGCCTTCTGATCTCTAGCCTAAACCTATTCTCCATCAGCTTATTACCATTGTTCCTTGTCACCCCAGGTGGTGCTGGGGAGAATAGGGTTCTTCCTATTTGCTGTTGATCTCCCGTGATGAGTTTGTAGGCAGCCACCAGGTCCCTCCCTCAGCCTCCTCTTGCTGAGGCTGAACAGGTTCAGGTCTCTCAGTCTCCCCTCATAGGGCCTGTCCTGCTGCCCTCTCACCAAGCGGGTGGCCCTCCTCTGAACCCTCTCCAACCTGGCCACATCCCATTTGAAGTGTGGCGCCCAGTACTGGATGCAGTACTCCAACGGCAGCCTGACCAAAGTCACATAGAGGGGAAGTATTACCTCTCTGGACCAGCTTGAGATGCATCTTTGGAGGCATGACAAGGTATGGCTGGCCTTGCTGGCTGCGGTCTGGCATTGGTGGCTCATGTTCATTTTGGAGTCAATAATGACTCCAAGATCCCTTGCTGCCTCTGTGCT
>NW_017728992.1:76085611-76106054 GCF_001723915.1 Gavialis gangeticus | reverse complement strand
TCTTGAAAATTAGCCACATTAGCCAGTTTCCAATCCCCCAGCACCTGGCCAGCTGCCCACAAATGCTCATACAGCCAGGCCAAGGGCTCCGTGATGACCCCTGCCAGCTCCATCAACAGCCTTGGGTGGAGGGCATCTGGACCTGCAGATTTAAAAATGTCTAGCCCTACCAGAAGATCCCTAACTACATCTGCACTGACTGAAGGCCTGACTAGCTATCCCCGAGATTGTCCCTACCTCTGGTAGGTGGGATGTCCCGGTCCCTGTTCAAGAAAACAGAGGCAAAGAAACTGTTAAAAATATCCAGGTTCTCTGGTTGCAGGGAGAGCAGCAGATGTGATATACTTTAACAAGGCTTTTCACACTGTCTCTCATGATATTCTTATTAATATTCTATGGAAATATAAACTATATTAAAGTACTTTAAGGTGGATACATAATTGGTTGGAACATGATTTTCAATGAGCAGTCTTTCATGGCTCAATGTATCTTTGGGAGGAGGTATAAAGTGGGGTTCCCCAAGAATCTATTCTGGGTCTGGCATTGTTTAAATCTTTGTTAATGATGTGGATGATGGGACTGAATGAACAGTTAGCAAATTTATAGCGGTCATCAACTTGGGTGAACCTGCAGACAATTAGGAAGGCAGGCTAGGATCCAGAATGACCTGCATAGACTGGAAAGTCAGATGAGATTCAATAAGAACAATGCTAAGTCCTGCACTTTGATTGGAAAAATTGCATGGACAAATGCAGCCTGGGAATGACTGGCTAGGATGCAGTACTGCAAAGAAGGATCTGGGGGTTACAGTGGACCATAAACTGAAAGTGAATATGACCAACACTGTGTTCTTGTTGCCAAAAAACAAAGAAAAAGCCAACTGCATACTGAATTGTCTCAACAGAAATGTCATTTGAAAATGAAGGGGAAATGATTTTTTAGTCTATTTGGCTCTGGTGAAGCCTTACATGGAGTAGTGTGTCCAGCTTTGGGCCTCACACTTCAAAAAGGATGTAGGCAGTTTGGAAAGGATTCCAACACAGAGCAGCAAACATGATTATGGGCCTGGGAGACAAGACTTATGAAGAATACCTGAAGGGAGTAGAGTTACTTTGTCTGGAGAAGAGAAGAGTGAAGGATAATTTAATAACAGTCTTCAGATACCTGAAGGGTGATTATGGAGAAGATGGAGATAAGCTCTTCTCTATGGCCATAGGGTGCAGGACTATAAACAATGTCTGCAAGCTTCTGCAAAGGAAATGTAGGTTGGTGATTAGGAGGAACTTTGTGATTATGAGATTAGTCAAGCACTGAACAGGCTACCTAGAGAAGTTGTGTAATCTGCATCCTTGGAAACTGTCAAGAGCACGTTGGACAGACACTTGGTTGGGACAGTTCAGTTGGGAATGCTCCTATCTTGAGCAGGGTGCTGGAGGTCTCCCTTTGAGGTCTTCTCCAGCTCTACTTTCCTATGATCCTATAAGGAGGGAATATAGTTAAGAGTTAGTATCTGTTGCAGATAAAAGGTTTGAATTGACTTAGCTAAAATTACAGGGTGTCATATAATGCAGAAGCTCTGTTGGTAGAAAAATAGAACTCCTGGATCCTTTTGTAGTCTCTGCCTTTCTCTGACCTGATTCAAGTGACCTGGATTTATTTTATACAGATATCCGTGTGTGCGTGCATGCATGCGTGCATGTGTGTGTGTGTAATAATTGTAACCCACAGTTATTGGGACGTTAGTTACCATCAGAAAAGAACTTTGAAGTCTTAGTTTTTTTTTCAGTGGGACGGATTCTGCATCATTACACATAATTATAGCTCCACTGAAGTTGATGTGCTTACATTGACTTAGCTGAGAACTAAGTTCCTATAGAGGGTTTCCACAGAGTCAAGGACCTAGTGATCTGCAAAATCTAGAGAGGTCTAGACAGCTAGCAGGATCTCTCTTTGTCTATGTTCTCAGCTCTGCAGTTGAGATTGTGATACCCTGAACTCCAGCTCAAGCCAACAACCCCTGCTGTGCCGTGCTGGGTCTGAAGATCTAGGGGTCTATCAAGGCTTTTGGAGTTTCCAGCTCAATTTAGTTGAAAATTTTTAAATTAGTTTTCCTTTAGATTTTTCCTTTTGTGGGAAACTACAGAAAAGGTTTATTTTTGGTTCAAAACATGAGGAAAACTTGTTGCAGAGCTTTGCAGTTTTCCATGGAATACAAATGCCTTCTGTTGGCTCACTTTACAATTTACCACATCTCTTCAATGTTCCTTTCTTCCTTTTTTATGTTGCTAATTTTCACAGCCCTATGGCATTATATATGGTACTGAATGGATGGCAAAGCATTTAAAACAGAGGAATGACAATTAATTCCCTTTTAGTAGGAGCTCTTGCCTATGACCAGGACCTTGTTTAGATTTTGCTGTAACTATGAGGAATTAACATGTGTGTTACCATGTGTTAAACTTTTGAAATTAGTGAAGAGCATTGGCTGTCAGAATAATCACTGAGAAATGGTAGGGAAAAAAAGCAAGCACAGTTCAAAATTTCTTTAATGAAGGTGGCGCACGTTTTTCTACCAATTGTGTTCCTGTATTTGTGCATCTGACTCCCTTGAAACTCTGAGAAGTGAACTCATACCTTTTGTTTACAAAAATACTAGAAAATTATTTTTCTATTTGATCAGTTTTAATGTTTACTACTATGTTCTAATAAATGGAATCTAAATCAATCATCCCTGACAGAATCTGTACTTATAATAAGCAATGCAATATTCTTCCTTTCCTGAAATACCACTCAGTGTATGAGTCAAAGGTAAGAAGATCCAAATTCTCTCTCCATTACCTCCATGAAGTTCAAGGCAACCTTGGGAGCAGCATGGTGATACCTGTCAATTCCTACGTGCTTGTGGATTTATTATTAATTATAAGCTTTATTGTGAAAGTTGGAATACAGTAACTGGGACTGGATTTCATGCTGAAGTGAAATCTCTCCCCAGCCTGCCATACAACTAGGTAAACCATGGCATCCTTGCATTCATATATTTTAATTGCTATAATAAACCATTCTTTGTAATCTATATGGATACAGAATAGCTTATACTTGGGGAGACACTTATTCTGTCTCAACCCCCTAAAGATGAGGCAATTTATGGCTGTTTATTCAGTTTTCTGGGATGGTTCTTTGTGACATTCATCTAAGCAGATATGCCCTGCTACTAGAAAAAAATTTGTTGAAGTACTTTCTGTTTCAGAGTTCATACTCGGAAACCATCCTGGTTATTGGAGACAGAATGGGGGGAAATCCACACGTACAAACATGAACCCATTCTGGTCCTTTTCAGGTGAGAGAGCTTTCTGACTTTGTGTTAGATCCAGGGAAAACATGGTTTTCATCACAACCCAGGGAATGGATCTTGAAGTCACAAATATTCAGTAATACAGTTGTTGTGGTATTGTACTGAAATGTTTCTGTAATGATCCTAACAGTAACACAAGTATTCTGGTGAAATTTCACTGATGGCTATTTACAAACAATTATTTTGGGAAAGTCTGTTCTTATTACCTATTGTATCCATATAGTAGTTATGATACAATGTTGAATGGCAATAATTAAGGTAGATTCAGTAAGACATAGTAACTATGCTATTACTTTTGGATCTTTAATATACATTTGCCACAGCTCTAGCTTGTTCATACATACATCATCTAAGTCACCCTCCTGAGAAAAGTATCTGACTTTACCTGTGGTACTTGACCTACTTTTCTACACCCTTAGAGGTAATGCAAATAAACCTTTTTAAATGATCCAAATTACAAATAAATGAGAACCCCTGTTTAAAGACAAGAACCCCCTGGAAAGCCATTCTATATCTAAATCCCAGCAGTCCTTTTCAAATGCTAATTTGCATTTTAGTCAAGCAACAGTTTTAATCCCAGCAGTGCCATCTACTGAAGAAATTTCTATAATATGCCTTTTTTGGAAGTTATGCTTTAGTCAAACACACGGTAGTGGGCTCAATACAAGGGGAACAGGATGCATTTTTATTATGCAGGAAGCTAAGATTAGAAGATAATTCTTGGTCTTAAATTCTACAAAGCAAATACTAGGAATGATATTTCATTCTGATAGTTTAAATAGTACATAAGCACAAACTATATGATACCCTATCCTGCTTCCTTTGTTTTGATGGTAAAGTCCCAATGAGTTAAATGAGAATAAGACTGGTCCCCAAAATCAAATAAATTGAACCAAATACTAGTCAGAAAATTCAAATACAGCTCCCTGTTTGATTAGATATATTATTCCATGTGGCCATGTCTACACAAGATGCTGACTGCACATTAGCTTGTTACTACTGTGCAGTAGCTTGTTACTTGTACAGTAGTGTCCCATAGCATGAACCATGATGTGACGTGATTGCACAGTAGTAACAGGCTACTGCACAGTCAGCATCACCAAGGAGCCATGTGGGAATGCTACTGTGCAGTAATGCCAGTTACCATGCAGTCATTTAGTACTTGGTTATGCAAGTAGTAAATGACTGAGCAGTAACTGCGCAGTCAGTGTCTTGTGTAGATGTATTGTAAGAAAGATAAATGATATCATACTAATTGAAAGAACCCCTTATTGCCTAAATGAAGCTAAAAATAAATATTATAACAGGAACAAAAGTCTAATTATCTTTGGGTGATACTGTCCCTTGAATAGCTTATGCCTCATCCCTGTTGTTGACCTGATATATAGGCTGATTTTAGGATATCCCAATTCCCTGATAATTCTGATGGGTTGAACTCTTATGCTGTGGTCGGAGAACAGATTAAGCCATGATGCATTGATCACATTTTTCTATTAAATTTACTGCACCAGATGGCCTAATTATTCCCAACATTTCTCTAATTCCCTCTCGGGGAGACAAGTTGTAATTTCTTTTCTCTGGAAAAAAATAAAGCAGCATACCAGTGGTGACGGAGAGTAGAGAAGTGACTTCATGCTAAGTTACAGTTAACAGAAATATTCATTATAGGAACAATTCATCCTGTGGATTTTATCACTGTATTAGTTATAAATTACCCATGAACAGATCATGGTTCTAGAAATGTGTTCTGTGTGAACTGTTCATAGTGAGCACGCCTCTGAGTATAAAGTATTTGGAATTCTTTGTACAAAGAACCAAACTGGTTATATAAGTCATGTGCTATAATTATTGTTCACAGAAGATGAAAGCTGAGAATAGGGGGAAATTGTTTATGAATATTTCTTTAAAAATCTACAATTTTGACATTTCTAAAAGTTTATCAGGAGAGGACAGCAGGGAATAGAGGATGTGCTGTTTACTAGAGTGCCCCAGGGAGTAACTAGCAATAATGGGTGCAAACTAGTGGAGAGTAGATTTATGTTAGACATTAGAAAGACATTTTTTACAGTAAGGGTGGCCAGAGTCTGGACTGGGCTTCCAAGAAAGGTGGTGCTATTACCTAACTTGGAGGCCTTCAAGAGGAGGTTTGATAGACACCTGGCTGGGGTCATCTGACCTTGGTCATCTTTCCTGCCAGGGGCAGGGGGTCAGACACGATGATCCATTGGGTCGTTTCCGACTCTATAATCTATGAATCTATGAAATATTTCCACCACTTTTAATAAAAAAAAGCACCAAAGAAGATGAAGTCAATATATTTGACAACAATTTTGTCCCCACTTTTCATCAACATTTTGAAATTCAGAAAATTGCACCTAGTTCTATTGTTTATTTATGAAAGAGGTAAGTTCTGTAAATAGAAGCATAAACTGAATAATTCGCTGGAAACACTTAGAACAAGAGTGAAAACCATTTTTCAAGCTGTGTACGCATTTCAAATAATCTGGGAAAATTCTCAGACTGAATAGACTTTTGAATGCTGAGCCCCTGAAGACCAGAGAGCTTGCAGTTATGATGTTGCAGGGCCCCTGTGCACAGGTATCAGCATGCTCTGCAGTCTTCCTCAGTCTGCCTGATAACAGAGCAGCAGGAGTGAACAGGGCAGCTCCGACTGGCTGACCGACCCAGACTGCCTGCATCTCCCTGCAGCAAAATGTGGGGATTGTGAAGGGCGGGTGTTCTGCTCCCTATTTGTCTGGAGCAGCAGAATCCAGTGAGTGAAACACTATTTCTCAGGGGAGGGGGTGAAGAATCAGGATCAAAGCATGCTGGGATGCTGGAGGACTCTGCTGTGGCTTCTCTCAGAAGAGAATGTATACAGATGTTCACTGCCTGAAAAGAAATTAACCTTGGAATTTAACTAGTGTTGTTCGCAGGTTATTTGTCTCTTGGAGTGGCCATTTTTGCTCTGGGAGAAAAATCCTGGACATCTGTACACTTGTGGTTTCTCCTAGGAGAGCAGTGATTCACTCAGGAGAAACTGAATGTCTGTATATGGCTGAAGTCAAGACAAAGGCCTACCAAGTAAGGCTAGTTTAGTTGAGGCAGACCAGATTCTGTATCTCATAGGACACAAGAGACTGCTACAGCTGTTATCACATCCAGGAGTCTTTGACTCCCCAGCATGAAAAGCCAGATACTCATTTTGAGTCAAATGGGAGCAAACCTGGAACAAGGCTCAGATTCATGCTCTGGAGCCTTGGCTACTGTACCACCAGGCCTGGCAGGAAGCATTTTAAAGTGACACAGACCAAAAGGGTGAGACTGTCAGCTGCACTAGGGACCAAGCAATACCTTTTGACCATGTCACAGAATAGGGCCCAATCCTACAAAGTTCTGGGCCCTCTGATTCCCATCAACATTGATAGGTGTTGATGTTTGAGTACCCTGTGAATGTAATTAACTCTTAGCAGAATTTAGGCACTTCTGGACAGTGAAGGGAGCCTATGTAGCATGAATATTTATAGAACAAAAAGGAATAAGACACCTGAAGAGAATAAAAGGGAGAAGGATTCTTCCATGTAATGGAAAACTGTGCATTTGTAAGAGAAGCTAAATAATCAGGTGCCACAGAACTGCTCTTCAGAAGTCTGTTTATGAATGAGTGTGTCCATTTTTCCATACTGAAAAACTCGACCCCTGCCCCTAAATACATCATTTCTTGGTATAGAAAGGTGCTTTTCCATATTCCTCATCCTCACGCAGCCTTCCTACCTCCTCCTCCTCCTCCACATATTTCTCCTTCTCCTTTATGGCACTTTCATAACTCTTCGCCTTCATCCTGTGGCTCCTTATTGTGTACCCCTCCCCAGCAAAGCAATCTGGTTTTTACTAGCTCCTTCTTTTCCTCTTCTCCCTATTGCATTTTTCCCTCTTTCTCCCTGCATCCCTATCAACTCCACTACAGATCCCCATGGCAGTTACATTATTTGTATGTCTCTTCTACGCCCCCACCAGTTTCATATTTACATTTGTCTTTCTTCTTTATTACCCTCCTCTCCAGATCTTACTCCAAAACTACTCATTCCTAAAATTCTCTCACTCAACAGAAGCATATTCATGTCTGCTCTCCAATTTCCATCCCACTATTTCATCACCTTTATCTATTCTACTATATAACATTCTTTAACATCCTTTTCTCTCTTGCTTCAACATGACATGATTTCATTTCAGTCTTTCAGCTCTCATTTTTTGCTGTCACTTATCTCTTTAAACTGTAATTTCTATTTCATTGTGGTCTTTTCAATCCATGTCCCTCATCCCCCAACCCTAGTATCCTTCCTCTTGTCTCCCCAACTTACCTTTAGTGGCATCGCCTTTTTTCCAACTGGATTTTGAGGGTTGAAGAAATTTTTGGCAGCATTTTCTTTCCCATGGAGAATATTTGTAGATCTTCCTTCATTGTTTTCTTTCAAACCTGGGGAAGTGCATAGCTTGAGCCCTTCTGTGCTTAGGTTCCACAAGAGAAAAATCTAAATTTCCCTAAAACCTTGCATCTCCTAGCAGCCTATCCTCATTGCTGTAGTATCAGCTTAATTCCATCAGTGCTAGGAAAGCTACTGTATACCATCTAGAAAACACAGTAATAAAAGTGTTGTTGAACCATCTACATTAGTGCCCCATTGGGGGAGATTAATAAGTGCTACAACAATGGTAGAATCAAAATAAAGTAGACAGCCCAATTGCACTGAAGGAGGAATTGCAGATTATCAGTCTGTCTTCCCAAAACTGATGACAGGAGCTCCAGGAGGCTGTTTACACCATTCCCCACTTGGCCCTAGGCCTAGTTGTAAACGTTATAGGTGGTATATGGAGGGTAGATGCAGGAGTAGGTACAGAAGGTGTTCAAAGGTTTTGTGCACTCCTGATGCTCTGCCTAGACAGCAAGGAGAATTAGCGCTGTGAGGAGGAAGTGTAATGCTGGCTGCTATATATCCTGAGTAAGGAGCAACCTCTTATCAAAGACTGAAAACTTTGATTGGCTGCACACTCCTTTTGATGGGAGACTAGGGAAAATAGCCACTCAGAAATAAATATGCCAGATAGATAATGGTGGTCTTTCCACATACTGCTACCAGAATCTAAAGCCACCTGCTTGATAAAACCTATACTTACTAGCAAGTCTGCATTTGGACATAAAGGGAGATAATCATAAGGACAAAAGACAAATGTATAGGGACAAAAAAATAGATCCATCTATATGGTCCATGTGGAGACCAGTTTTTAAAATAGACAACTTCCTGACTTCTGGGAAAGCCCACAAATCAAAATAATTAGTTGGCTTTATGTTAAGTTTTCATCTGCAATGATGTCCTAATAATGTAAATTGTGGCATAACCTCTGTCTGGCTCCTTTAACTGCTTGAGAACTAGGGCTTTGTTTAGGGTAAGGTTACATAGATATGATGTGTTCCCAAATTCCAGGTACAAACAAAATACAGTGTATCACATAGCTGCCTAGCAATTGCATTGAATCCCCTTTCCTTTAAAAGATATTCAGTATAATCCCCAGTGTACATATCTGAGTCCAGCCCAGTCACATGCTCCAGTTCATATTATCATGGTAATCACATTAGAGTCAGGACTTAGGGTAAGAGTTTTGGATATGGTTGCTCATACAAATAAACTATGTTTCCCATATTTATTTTGGGACCAGTGTATATGTAAATAGTTAAGTGTTCTTCCTAGTTTCTGAGGTCTCTGCACTTTATACTTCCTATCCCACTGTTGTTCATGTTGATTGATCTCTCAAATGCTAGGCAACCTTTTTCTCGTCTAGCCACCTAAGTCCTAAAGTTCAAGGTTTATATTTCCTGGAGAAACTTTAAAAGGACAAAGAGACTTTCTAGTACTTCTAGCAATAGGCTATTTAAGAATTAGGAGGATTATAGCAAGCCAGTCAAATATGTATGATATGCAAGTTCTCCCCTCTGGGAAGCAGGCTTAAGGAGATCAAAATATTTATCAGTCATCACTGACTCATGAAAATTTTATTTTCATGTTTGTTATGTTATAGTTGTCTTTGTTTTTCCATTTTCTTAAGGCAGTTCAGTGGGCTCTATTTAATGGGAGTTTTGAGTGAAACAGCATTATCATGTAACTAATAGCCAGGTCTCAAAACTCTTATCATCTGAATGGGACAAGGTTTATATATATATTAGTTTATTAGTATTAAATTACTCATCAAGAAGCCTTACTAAAATCCCTCCAACATCAGAGTAATATATTTTATAAAGACTGCTGTCAAAATGATCTAGGATCAGGTATTCCTAAAAACAAATAAGGGGAGTGAGTGATGGTGATATATAGGGAAAGAAGCACACTTGGAATACCCATTTCTTTACAGAATAGTTTAAACATAAATCTGTACTTTAGTACTAGGAAATGTAGAAATCCTTCAGAAAGAGAAAGAAAAAACACTGTTTTCCTATCCTAATGAAGCTGTCAGGGAAGCTCATTTTACTAGATACCCAATATCAAGAGTACAGTTATTTTTTGTAGCAAGATGATGATGATGATTAATGATAGTGCAGGGAATTCCAGAAAAAAGTTAGGTTAGAAGAGAAATCTCCTCCTGGAGGTTCCAAATGGATGTACTTCAAACTATCTCTAAGAAATATCCAATCAAAGAACTAGAACTAGGCCAGAGAGTGATCTACACTTACTAAGGATAAATATTTTGATAAGCCTAGGAAGATTCTCCCTTATATAGCTTGTACATCAGAGCCTCTCTCTATTGACTTACAAATGAATTCCACCTTAGATACCCTTTTCTTAGAAATGACTAATTTTGGGAAGAAGGAGGAAAGGAGGCAGGTGGAAGAACTATCAATTCTTTGCTAATGAATACATAGTAGGATTATGAATTCTTGACTCAAACATTTGACAGATGTATAGCTATGTATGCTAGTCAGATATAATGGTCAGAAGAAAAAAAAAGGAAAGTAATGAAAATGTTAAATAACTAATGATGGAAAGAGTATTTTCCCTTTCAGATTTCACATTGAAGTGTAGTGCACATTTCCCAACCAGCCTCGACATATTAAAGAAAGAATCTCCAGTTTGTGATAACTCCATGTCTGGCATTTACAGCACTTCTCAGGATGCATTACACAGCACAGAGGAGTTCACACATCACAAGAGCTTTTAACAGAACTTGAGGCAATGAAAGCCTTTTATTATTAACTCTGTGCTTCACTTCCTCCTAAATACTCCCTAAACAGAGACAGAGACTCTCTGCACTTGAAGTTATAAAATTCGTTCAGTAATAATTCTCTATCACTATTTTTAGCTCCAAATATAGACAGTGGTATACAGCATATAAAGATTTACAGAATCTTTAGATAAAATGGTAGAGAACTGACTCAGGTAATATCTGGGTAAAATGAAGGACAAATATACAACAAAATGTTATCTACCTACATCTCTCTACCTTAAAATATACAGATTTTATTTTATTTTGGGTATCTATAAACATATTTTCATATACACAAATGAAAGCATCTATTAGAAATATTTTTAGTCAGCTAATATATGCTTAGTGTAGTGATTATCCTTCATTTTAGCTAATAGCAGTTAAACATATCTGAAAGGTTCTGCTAAATCATTGTGATGTTGACACAATTAAATCCTTTGACTCAAAACACAGAATCAGGTATTTCAGCCAATTTTTTTCACATTTGCATATTTAAAGTTGACATTAATCACTATTACAGTGGTAAGGACAGTAATTGCCATCATTAAGGTTAAAAAAAAGTATGAACTTCGACATCTCCTGATTTTTGAGTGCTTAACTATACTATGTTAATATTCTATTGATGCAGATTTCTGTACTGGATTTAACCTGCTAATTATTATCTGCATCCCCATATCATACTTTGTCCTTATTTATGGCGCTTGTATTGAAAACTTACAGCAGATTTTGGAAATCTTAATTTTGAGCTATATAAAATTTCTTTCTTATTTAAAATGGAGGAAATGAGAGCATTAAAACAGAATACATTTATTATGAATATTCACAACAGGGTTTTTTTTACCTTTTGTTTTCCTGATTTGATTTGATTTCTTTTGTCAGGGTAGCAGGTTGAAATGTAATATAAAATTAAGATATGCAGTGTGTTTTCATGGCAAAGTTCAGAAAACCATAACATAAGCAAAAATACTTCATCTTGAGTAGCAATGATAAAAACTAAAAAAAAAAAGAAAATCAGATGTATGGTTTATTAAGTTATGTAAAACCAGAAATGTGCTTGTTTTGAAGATTGATTTATAATGCCTTGAGTTAAAGAGATTTATCTAGGATTCAAGTTACATTAACAGATTTATGATCAATATGATAAGACTTTTAAGCTGAAGACTGTTGTCCACGGCAGATATGGGATCCCACAAAAGTCAATGGTGTTATTACCACTAAGTTTTAAAGTAAGCAAGATTAGATCCTATGACAGATGTCTTTTTCTCCCCTAATTCAGGCCTAATCCTGTCCAGATTGTTCATGCACATAGCCCCATCTATATCAATAGAATTTTTTCATATGAGTTAAACCAATGGTTCCCAAACTCTGAGAGATTGTGCACCACCAGTTTAAAACGATATAACCTTAAGTACCACCAGCAAATTTTTGTCATATAAAGTACTTATAATAAGTCTATTAACGCATACCACTGACCGGTTGTCTGTGTATCACTGGTGGTACGTGTACCACAGGTTGGGAAATGTTGAGTTAGACAACCAGGAGTGGTCCTTGCACTCAGAAATTTTGCTAAGAAAGCAGACTTTCAGTTTGCCCGTGCTTGATAATGTAAGTATCAGATCAGAGGTTTGCAGTTGTGATATACCTCTCTAAATTCCAAGCATTTATAACATAATGAAATATGATCTCGTTAGCTTTTTGATCAATGACTACATGCTATGTGTCAAATCATTCCAACAGATGAAACCAAGCCAAATTAGGAGTCTGATGCAACAGAAAAAAGTTCATTTAGCAACAGCTGGGCCCACATACTATTAAAAAAACCCAAACAACTCTCCCCTGCCCTTTGATCCATTAAGCCATTAAGCCAAATACAATTATAGATCTAGTGTTTGTTGCACAACTTACTGTTTGGTCCATGCACCGTCTCTTTAACAAATGTATTTTTTTTTACAAATTAGTTTATTAGACTTTGTACTGACAAATCATTTCCCATGGTAATGATAAAAGTAACGCATTGATGATGCTAGCTCTCTAGGGATTTGTCAACAATTGGAAGTTAATGTGGACTAAAGTAGGATAGGAATTTAAAGTGCAGTCACTATTCCTAATAAATACATGCATCATTAATATTATTCCGTAATAAAAAATGCCTCCTTATTTACTACGTTAATATATGTTCAGGTATTCCTAAATAACCCGATCTGTAGACAAGTTCTAAACTTGCCCTTTACTTGGGCACAGCTAGTTCAAGAGTAAATAGAATCATCCCCCAATAGAAACAAGATGATCTTTTTTAAAGATAAAAGGCAGGGAGGGAGGAAGAGGAAACCTGACAAGCGCAAGGGAATTCCTGAGTATCTTCTTGGTCTTGTATTTCCCAGCACAAACAAATCAATCCTGCAAAGTAATGATCACTCCTGAGAGATTCTGAGCATCCTCCTGCCTCCAGTGGGAGCTGAAGGCATACAGAAACCTGAAGGACAAAGTGCCAACTGTTTGTGCTATAAGAATTCAGTGGGATACATTGTAATTGTTTCTTCATGTATGATGCAGCTCCTGGTTTCCATCATCCAACGAGCAGCAAAGAAGAAACATTAGGAGTTTCAGTTTCCCACCCTAGAGCAGCTGCTGGGGGCACCCTGACACTTTTCTGCAGGCTCCTGTTGGCCACTATTTCTATTGCATTACCTTCCCACTGCTTGCACATGAAACCCTAAATCTGTTTTGATTAAATTTACTGTCAATTATAGCTGTATTAGGAGGTGGTTGTTGTTGTTGTTTTTAATCAACCTTGATTAATGTTTCTTCTTGAGTTCTGCAATGCTGTGTCTGTATCTGCCCTTCATGATACAAACAGGCTACCGGAACATTGCAGCTCCTTTTGAAGCATCAGTTGGCTTCAACGAGACCAGATTGGGCCCTTTTAGATTAAGCAACTGCATTTAAAGCAAAAGGAAATAGTGGGGAGGGAAAGGAGCTAACATTTTCAGAGAATTCTCTGGGAAGAGGAAAGCAGCTCTCAGTGTAGCTGCTGTGAAATAATAATATGCAATACAGTTTGCACTTCATTTAAAATTCTATATTACTTTCCTAAATGCATACCCTTGCATGAGATGCACAGGACTGGAAGAAGACAGAAAGGCAATGAATAATGTATCAGACATTCCTCCAACCCAGAGACACGTTGAAATTCTGATCTGTCCATTAAGTTTTAAGAAATAAATTAGGAAGAGATGGCTGCACTTGAAGAGGAAGAGGGGGTTGTACTGGAGATTCTGCAAATTCACCAACACCGGTAACTTTCCAGAACATCTCTATTTTGGAGAAATCTGTTCACTGAACATCTTAACTAAGGTCAGAATCAGGGCTAAGTCCTTCTCACCTTGTCATGCTGACAAAGTTGAGGTCAGTGGAAGGTCTCAACTGATTATAATATGCAGGATTACAAAAAAGTTGTCAGGGGGCACATGTACACGAGATACTAACTGTGCAGTACCTGAATAATACTGCACAATAGCATATCACAGGACTAACAGTGCTAATATGCTATTGGACAGTATTATTAGGCTACTGTGCAGTAACACCCCTTAAAAGATATTCACAGGTGCTACTGCACAGTAACTCTGGTTACTGTGCATTTATTTAGTACTTGATTATACAAATACTAAATAAATGTGCAGTAACCACTGCAGTAGCATCTCATGTAGAGGAGCCCATGGGGCTAGCTTAGAAACTGCAAGCTAAGGTTCCTGCTTCCACTTTAGTGTCTACTTTCTGAGGGGATTCTGTTGGGTAAATTATAACCAAAAGTAGATTTAAAATATGTTTTGAAATGGCTAATATTAATACAGTTATTTTCATGATTACTTTTTATTTCAATGGAAACATTATTTCCATTTAGATTTATGCATGCCCCTGAAGGGTTTGAAACCACAAAATACAGTCGTTGTGCATGAGAACCGCAAAGTGTAAGTATCTAAAAGCAAAAGTGAATGTGACTTGTTTTTCATTTGCCAAACTTAATGAAGTGCCAAAGTAAACAAACAGCATAAATGGTAAGCATACATTGGATTTTTAAATTTTCTTCAATTTTAATAATCTGAGGTATTATAAGCAACACAGATAAGGATTTCTTAAGAATATAAGATTTTTTAACTGGTTGTGTCCCTTTAATGATAAATTTACAATAAATGACGTCGCCATGATTTTCTACTACAACATATCCACCACTGACATGTTGCAAATATCTTTTCATTTAAGTTGTGGCAGAGGAGAGAATCTGACTAAAATACTCCAATCCACCCAGTCACATATGGACTTAATAGCAAGACAAATAAATTTAAAGAAAATAAGATATCTCACAAAAGATCTCTTTGAATGAGTACAGTCTCTCTCAAGCACACAATCAAATACTCTGATCCTTGGATAGAATTCAAAAAGCAAGAAGGATGTCATACCCATTGACGCTGAATCTTAAAATGTCCAGCATTTTGGTTACCTTGAGACAAAGACGATGAATTTGAATTCAACCTGAGGTGTCATCTTTTAGCATTTGGAATCAGTGACTTTTCCTGCTATGCAGTACAGAATGGAGTCTATACCCAGAACTCTTTGGACCCTGTGTATTAGAAGAAGAAGCTTATACAGGCAGTAAATAAACAAAACCGATATAACTTATGGTGAATTCACAGATACTGTATAAACCTGAAATCTTAGGCATCCAATATCCCATCCCCATGTGCTGGCAAAGAAGCCAATAGAAACTGTTGCTATGCCTGATGCTGGCAGGCAGAGTGAACATCCTCTTTTATTTAGCTTGGAGGGGAAAGATTTTGATCTGTCATCCTTAAGTGCTCCCACAATGTGTAGTCAGGCATTAGTGAAAAAAACACATCAAATAAATATCAGATAAAAGCACCAAAATACACTCTGGAATGCAAAGAAACAATATATTTTAGGGCATGGTCGGCACGATATTCAAAGCCTCCACTGTTGCTTCTAGAAATGCCAGGACAATTCAGAAATGTCATTTCCTTGCCCAGTTTCAGATTGTAACTCAAGGATCAGGTAGCTCTCTCTTTCTAAAATGAGTCTATAAAGATCAGTTGGAAAGTGCAGACAAAACTGTTCATTGGTTAGTTTTACTTGGAGCTACAGATAGGTATGTGCTTTGTTTTGTCTTACTGATCAAACTAGCTTACACTTTTAGCACAAAAAAATCAGAAAAGAAAAAAAAATCGATGAAAAACACGAACAAACACAAAAACGAAATAGGTTCCAATCGTGCAAATTTTGCTTCACTGGATAAAGCACTTCTTGACACAGTAATGTCCAGAATACCCCTTCCCCCAGAAAATACAGGACTGAAACTGAAGCCTTTTTTTTTTGTTCGTTTTGCTTTTTTTGTTTTTGTTTTCGTTTTTTTCCTTAAGGCTATACAACACAAAGAAAGAAAGAATTGAAAGAACACTTCATCGGGTGGTGGATTCTTCTGTCTCTGCAGGGAGCCTTTGACAAGCCATCGCGTGGTCCGAGCTACTTGTCTCATCAGGACAACAACAACAGAGAGGAAAAAAAAAAAGTCAATGATCCCAACAATAAAATCCGAAATTGACTTTACAATCACAGATACAAATTGCTCAGGTCGATCATTTCATTTCTCCTAAAGATCACCGTCGTCTAAAACTAATTAGAGGCGTAGGTTTCCGGAGGAATTGTCAATATTCAAAGCAAATATTGGAGTTTCGAAGGTCATCGTTCTTCTACCGCGACAGTCTCTGGGTGGGGGAAATAGTGTCATGTTCTGCCAAGTTCAGGGGGTCTCATTACGGATGGACTCCTTGCTCCAGCTCGAAGGTCTGGCTCCCATTTGGTTTCTTTATAGTGGAAAGACTAAGAAGCCAGAAAAGGTTGAGTATTTCCACCCTCCCATGAGGTTCCCTCTTTCCAGTTTGAGATGCACTTTGTCTTCTCTTTCCATGAGGAGCAAGACTCCATTGCTGGCTGCTTCTCTGGTGACATCCTGGTCGCCTGCAAAAGCTGAAATCACTGGGTAGCCGTTTTGCATTAAACTTACCTAAAATGCAAAGAAACAAAATCTGAGGAGGGGGTTTCAAAGTAACTTTGTGTTTATTTTCTTTTATTTATTTGTTTATTCGCTTTCATGTATGTATGCGTGTATGCATCTATGAATAATTGCATGTATGCAATGTATATATGCAATGTATGTATCTATGAATGATTGCATGAATGCATGCATGTATGTATGCATTGCTTTTATGTATGCATGCATGCATGCATCTATGAATGATTGCATGAATCCATGCCTGCATGCATTGATTTGATGTATATATGCATGTATGCATCTATGAATAATTGCATGTCTGCAATGTATATATGCAATGTATGCATGTATGTGTCTGCATGCCACTATGAACGTATGCACTTGTGCATTTCTGAATGCATATATGCATGTCTGCAATATACGTATGTATGCATGCATGCCCCTGTGAATGTATGTATGCATGCATGCATGCATCTGTGAATGTATGTATGTATGCATGCATGCCTGTATGAATGTATGTGGGTATGCAGGTATGCGTGTATGCAATGTATGCATGTGTGCACGCATGCCACTATGAATGCATGCATGCATTGCTGAATGTATGCATGATGCATGCCTCTATGGATGTATTGTGTATGCATGCATCTTTGAATGTATGTATGTATCTGTGATCAAAAGACACAGGCGAGCTAAACTGAAAGCAATGGACAATTACTCTTATTTCACACCTATCACTTCATACAGCAGACAACATCTCTATTTAAATAATCAGGAAAGGCATTAATCCTTCCCTCCTCGTGTCTATATGTAGGGACCCAGTGAAGGACCTCATGAGGTCCACATTTTAAAAACAAAGTACTCAGTGAATAAAGCATCTAGTGAGGAGAGTGAAATCACTACCTACCTGGATAGTCTGTCTGTTATAGACCTTGACCACATGGAAACTGAAGCTATAAATCCCTTTTCGTGGTGCTACAAATATACTGGAAGCAAGATCAAAATGGTTGCCAATATTAACTAATACCTGGAAAGTAAATAAAACAAAGCAGAGAGAGAGAGAGAAAGAGAAATGAGGCTCCGCCTTAGTCCAGTGCCAGTAAAAATCCCCCATTAGCTCCATGTCCAATCTAAAGCCTATTCAAGATGGCAATTGCAATCCAATTAAACCCGGGCTTCAGGGGGAAGGAGTCAGTTATCGAGCCGTTTAAAACGGATCGCTGTTTATAACCGGATTTATTCATGCAGGATTGAACGCACAGCCTGGCTCACCAAGTGAGCAGCCTGCGCTCCCAGGGAAGGACAGGTGGGAGGCACAGACGGACGGGGGAAAAGATGCAACAGCTGTCAGTCACGCAGGTCTTTCTAATGACACCACCCAAACTACATATCACCCCAGGTCGGATGTGTTAAGCAGATATGTAAAGTCGTAAGATTTAGAAATGAGTCATCTGAGTGGGAGGAGGGAGGGCTTCAATTTATATACATTTCAGTTCACTCCTCAGTCATACTTACTACACACACACATTTATATAAAGGGCATATTATACATGTATTCCTATAAATGTCTACACATGGATGCGCATAAATGTGCACAGAAACACACCGATATTGGAGTTTCCAAGGTTGCCCTTCTTCTGCTCGGAGGGTCTCACTGGGTGGGGAAATATTGTCCTGTTCTGTAAGTTCAGGGGATCTCGGGGATTGAGTCCGTATATATATGTACGTGCACATTTATGTGCATGCATGTGTAGACATTTATACAAATACATGTATAATGATTGTATATGCATCGTACATTAATATGTGCGTGTGTGTAATGACCGAGGAGTTAACTGAAATTGACATAAATGTACAAATGAATGTACAATGTTTGAATATGCTGTGTATATCAATGAGTATATTTATATATTGAAAAACGTATATATGCATGTATGTATATTTATATATTGAAAAACAGATATATGTATGCATGTATATTCATATATTTAGTGTATTTATATATTGAAAATAGATATATATGTTTTTGAATATATATATTTATAGTATATTTGTATACTAAAATATGTATCTATATCTATCTATCTATAGATATAGATATATATTTATGTATTTATATATTGAAAAAAACAGATATACAGCTGTTTCTCAATATATAAATATACTCAGTGATATAAACCAAACATTGTACATTTATCTGTGGTCCTTCTCCTTCCCCTGTATATATGCACATATATATGTTTGTATGTGAATCGTATCTCAATAATTATATATATATATATATTTATATATATATATAAACAGATACATATATGTATCTGTTTTTCAGTGTATAAATATGCATATATAAATATACATATATAAAATTATATATAAAAATTGTGTGTGTGTGTGTATATATATATATATATATAATTGTGTGTGCGTGTATGTGCCTTGTCTATCAGGCAGTAGTTGTCCAGCAATATTATTAAAGACACTGCCTGACAGAGGTAAAAAAAAAAATGTAGGAGTTTAAGAATATCCCTTATTCTTGGTTTCAGGTGCCGAGCTTAGGGAAAGCCTCTTGCTGATAATATTACACACACACGTACACGCATACGCACACGCACATATATATAAATATATAACCTATGGACCGACATGGATCTCGTACATAATCCTGTGTGTAGGCGCCTGTGACTGCTCGATCCTCTCTCTGGAGGATTGGGCTGACCAGACCTAAATTAATCAGTGAGGTGTATTATAGCATCAGCAGGAGGCTCTCCCCGAGCTCGGCACCTGAAGCCAAGAAGAAGGGAAATTCTTGAAGTCCTACATTTTTTTTTAACCTTTAAGGCAGTGTCTTTAATGCTATTGCTGGATGGCTACTGCCTGAGCCAAGTGAATGCTGCCAAGACGTTTGACAAGGCGGCCAGGCGCAGGGGCAGCCTGGGGGAGCTCAGGGTGTGGCGATGTTATCCTGAGTCATCCGGATTTGGCATCTTCTACGGTGACAAGGTGAGCTGGCCCGGGCACAGGGCATCACTGAGGTCCCCCAAACTGTGGCCGAAGCGAGCTGGGAGCTCGCCAGGATCAGGATCGAGCCCCGGCTGTTTCAGCTCAGTCTGATTCCACCCTACACAGATGTGGTCCCCTCTCTCCCTCTCCCCTGCAGCCATCGTGCCCGGGTTGCAGTAACTCTGCCTAGGCGCATACAGAAACCTTCCCAAGTGCACTCGAGAAGAGCTGTTGCCGTGGCAAGGAAGCAAAAGCTGAAGGCGCGCTGTGAAGAAGGGGTCCCGCAGGTCCCTTTTGTTCCCCGTCCTGCTGGGGTCTCTCCCTCCCTCTGTGGGCAACCATTCTCTGAGCTGGACAGAAAAGGGGGTCACGTTGGGCATAAGTCCCTGCTTTCATCCCCCCATGCCCCTCTCTGCCTGGAGACTGATGCTTCCCTGGATCCGACCGGGGATCCATGCGTCTTTGCTTAAGCCTCACGAAGGATGAAGGGACTGGCTGAAGGGGGGCATCTCAGCCCCCAGGGGTCCCAGATCCTCCCAGCCTCCATACAGATCTGCTTCCTGCCCCTCTTCCTCAGCTGAAACCGTGTCCACGGGTGAGGAAGCGAGCCCCCCTCCCTCCGCCATCCACGCGACCCTTCCCTCCACCCCAGAAGAAGCAGGACCCCCGGCAGCCCCCCGCAGTGCTCCTCTAGAGGAACAAGGGCAGGAGGGGTGAGAGGAAATATGCTGGTGTGCACAAGAAAACAAAAGCACGGGGAATGGGAAATGCCCACC
>NW_017728992.1:76079575-76080611 GCF_001723915.1 Gavialis gangeticus | reverse complement strand
GGGTCCCAGATCCTCCCAGCCTCCATACAGATCTGCTTCCTGCCCCTCTTCCTCAGCTGAAACCGTGTCCACGGGTGAGGAAGCGAGCCCCCCTCCCTCCGCCATCCACGCGACCCTTCCCTCCACCCCAGAAGAAGCAGGACCCCCGGCAGCCCCCCGCAGTGCTCCTCTAGAGGAACAAGGGCAGGAGGGGTGAGAGGAAATATGCTGGTGTGCACAAGAAAACAAAAGCACGGGGAATGGGAAATGCCCACCAGACGTGGTAATCAAGGGGAAAGCATGGGCATGGGGGTGGGGAGCCTCCTCTGTAACCCTTCAGGCAGCAAGGGGGCTAGGCAGAAAAGACATGACTTCTAGGGAAAGACTGAGGGAACTGGGCTTATTTAGTCTAGAGAAGAGGAGACTGAGAGGGGATTTAATAACAGCCTTCAACTCCTTGAAAGGGGGGTTGAAAGAGGATGGAGCTAGGGTGGCAGGTGACAGAAGAAGGAGCAAGTAGGTCTCGAGTTGCGGCAAGGGAAGTTTAGGTTAGATCCTAGGAAGAACTGGCTCACCAGGAGGGGGGGGAAGCACTGGAACAGGTTACCAGGAGAGCTCGTGGACTCTCCATCCTTGGGGGGTTTTAAGACCCGGCTGGACAAAGCCTTGGCTGGGGTGATCTAGTTGGGGCTGGTCCTGCCTTGAGCAGGGGGTTGGACTAGATGACCTCCGGAGGTCCCTGCCAAGCCTCGTTTTTCTCGGAGTCTATGACAGCGTCTCCGGGGGAGGAGGAAGGCCCCTCTGGAGCTCAGCCAGACGGTTTCCAGGCAGGGCTGAGGCTGCGCGAGCTCCGGGCTTCCCCCGCGGGTCCCGCCTGGCGCGTCGCTCCCGTGTCGGAGCCCGGACGAGCCAGAAAGAAGCTGAACCGGGCTCCCGTGGCCGCTAGCCCGCCTCCGGGGGCCTGCCAAGGGGCCTGCCGGCGCAGGGGCCGGGGGGAGGGGGAGGTCCGGGCGGCAAAGCGCATGGGGCATCTCCGATCCTTAAGGAAACCCAGCGC
>NW_017728992.1:76079343-76079564 GCF_001723915.1 Gavialis gangeticus | reverse complement strand
ATCCTTCAGCCCGGGGGGGAGGGAGGGTTTCAGCACAGCTCGAGTTCAGCCGAGTCCCACACATCAGGAAGGGACCACGCAGGACACTCCTCGACTATTGCTCCCCCCAAGACAGGGGCAGACACAGCCTTGCCGGGGATGATCTAGTTGGGAATGGTCCCATAGCAAACCTAGGCAGACCCAACCTTGGCGGGGATGACCTAGTTGCGGGGGGGGGGGGG
>NW_017728992.1:76078543-76079225 GCF_001723915.1 Gavialis gangeticus | reverse complement strand
GCGGGGGGGGGGGGGCAGATGGGATAATTTAGTTGGGGACGGTCTTATTGTTCCTGCCCTCCAAGACCGGGGTGCACACAGCGTCGGCTGGGATAATCTAGTTGGGGATGGCCCGACTGCAAACCGGGGTAGACACAATCTTGGCGAGGATGATCTAGTCGGGGGCATGATCTGGTTGTGGGGGGGATGATCTAGTTGGAGATGGTCCTATTGCTCCCCCCGTCCCCAAGCCCGGGGTAGACGTAGCTTTGGCAGTGATGATCTAGTTGGGTGGGGATGACCTAGTTGGGGGGATGACCTAGTTGGGGATGGTCCTATTGCTCCCCCCACGCCAAGCCCAGGTTAAGCACAGCCTGGGCAGGGATGATGTAGCTGGGAGGATGATCTGGTTGGGGATGGTCCTTTTGCCCCCTCCCCGGGGTAGACACAGCCTCAGCGGGGATGATCCGGTTTGGGATGGTCCTATTGCAAACTGGGGTAGACACAACCTTGGCGTAGATGATCTAGCTGGGGGGACGACCTAGCTGGGGCTTGTCCTATTCGTCCCCCCACGCCAAGCCCGAGGTAGTCACAGTCTCGGCGGGGATGGTGGGGGGGGGACGATCTAGTTGGGGATGCTCCTCTTGCCCCCTCCCCGGAGTAGACACAGCCTCGGCGGGGATGATCTAGTCGCCGGGGGGGG
>NW_017728992.1:76067476-76072267 GCF_001723915.1 Gavialis gangeticus | reverse complement strand
ACAACCCCCCCTCCGCCCCCCATTCATTAATGCTCCTAATGAAGCAGCGCCCGGGGCCCTCGCCCGGGCTCCTCTGCTGCCCTTCGGCGGCACGCTGCTGGGCCCCCCGAGTTGGGACTAGACCGAGAGGAGACTTTCACAGCAAAAAAGGGGGTCTTTATACAAAAAAGGAGGGGGAGGGGGGGTAAGCCCCTTCCTACAGCAAAGCCAGCTGTACTGGATGCCATCGCGGCTGAGGTGCCCCCCCCCGCCCGGACTGGCTGGAAGTGTGTTAACTCGCTATTTATTTCATCAGAGAAGCACAAAAAATGAGGGTTGGGAAGCAGCTCGGGAGGGCATTTAGTCCTGATCCAAGCAGGGCCAGCTCCAACCAGATCATCCCAGCCAAGACTGGGTCTATCCCGGTCTTTGGCGGGGAGGGGGGGGGCGGGAGCAATGGGACCATCTCCAACCAGATCGAGCCAATGCTCTGTGTACCCTGGTCCCGGGGAGAAAGAGAGAGAGTGTGTGAGTGTGTGTGAGAGTGTGTGTGTGTGTGTGTGTGTGTGTGGCGGGGGGCAATAGGACCATCCCCAACTAGATCATCCCCCCCCAACTAGATCATCCTCGCCAAGGCTGTGGTACCCTGGTGGGGAGCGTGGGGAGCTCATCCTTTGGCTTTTGGCACCGATTTGGAGTCTCTTCCAAAGGGCAGCGGAGCTGGGCTGGGCCGGGTCCCCCCCCACCCCCTTTAAAATTCAGCAGGACATTTCAAATCCCCGGGGGGCGGGGGGCTTGAATTCCCCCCCCACACACACACACACACCACCACCATCACAGGAAAAACAGCCTGACAGATGCTCCCTAAGAAGTTCCAGCCTCCCTCTTTAAAGAGAATTAAAACCTCGCTGGGGCATCACCCGATCATGGGGAGCTGTGCCCCTTACCCCCCATCCTCATTTGGAAAGGAGCAGCTAGTGGGGTGGGAGATGATGATGGTCAGTTACCTGGTAGGTCCATGATGGGAGACAGGAGGGCTGGCTAGGTAGCTGTCCGTGAAGTTGTATTGCTTAGAGAAAATGAGCTGAGATGGTGCTGGTGGGAAGAAAAGGAAACTGGAGTCGCCTCACTCTCTCCCGCCCATTGCCAATGATCCCCCCCCCCCACACACACACACACACACTGCTATGTGGGGCTGGGGAACACGCCAGAGAGTCCCCGTCACCCCTCCCCTCACCTCCAGGCGTGGACACACGTCCTAGCCTGCCCTGGGGAGACTGTCCAGCAGGAGCCCCCTCTTCAGTGACCTCCCAGTCTGGGGGGGCTCTGCCCAGTGCCCTGGGCTGCATTCAGAAGAGCTAGGCTACTGTCATCCCTGGGAGCTGGGGGGACGGGGGACTTTCTCCCTCCCATGTCCCTTCCCAGGGGGGATTCCCTCTGCAAAGACTGCATCTGCCTGCTGCTCTCGGCTCCTTTGGCAGCCCTGCCCAGCTGGCAGCTTTCTTCTCCCACCCCCTCAGTGAATTGGGATTGAACCATAGGAAAGTCCACACAGCTGTTTGCAGCTGGGCAGCTGTAGGGGTGGGCAGAGCCTCCAGAGGGGCCAGCCCCTGGGGCCCCGCTTCTGTCTGTTGAAACTTGAAGTGCTGGGTCCCCTGATTTCTTGAAGTGCTGGGTTCCTGAGCCCTCGCCTCCCAGGGACATCCACCCACGCTCAGACACACTGCCCAGCTGCTCCTGGTACAGGGCTGAGCCGCTCTCTGAAGAGTGGTAGCATAATGCCACCTAGCGGTGCCGCTTCGTGCCAGCCCTGGGTAGGGGATGCTCTCCTCTGGGTACCAGGAGTGAGACGGCATGGGATGGAGGTGGGGGGGAAGGGGGATGGGGGTTTTGGTTGGTTGTGGTAAGAGTAGCATCCGCTCAGGGATTTCAGGTAGGGGACGAACAAGGGGGCAACACCAGAAAGCCTTACATTAGGATTTCTCCCTCCTCCCAGATCTGGGAGCCCTGCCTTTGCAGATCTGTCCTGTTCTGCAAAGCCAACGCTGCCGGGATGATGTACGTCTTCGTCAAGGTTATCATCCGCTATTACTGGCTGCAAAACACTCACACATCTCAGCACTCGCAGCTGCTTCGTGGCTCTTGCCAACACTAAGGAGCGGAAAAGAAAGCTTTTGCAAGTGAAAGGTCTGGATAAAGCAATAAAGACACCGACTCCCTGCTCCTTAAGAGAAAAGGATGTTCTCAATCAAATCCTGGCTACCCTCATTGTGAGTAGCCATTGAGTTCAGTAGAACAAGTCACGTAAACAAAGACCACAACATCAAGCCTTAAGTGATTTTCTTAGTTGTATCTCTATATCTTCACACAGATCTCCCTTCTCAGAAGTATAACCTCAAGACATTTTATACAAGTCTTAAATGGCAACTGGTAATGATGCCAGTACCCAGAGATGGGCAACATTTGCAGTCACACATTGGTGACAAAATTCTTGCCGCAGCTCTGAAAAAGCAATACTCATCCTTCTCAAACCTTCTGTTTTAACCTCAGTGATTTGCACTGAGGAATCATGGCACCAAATGGCAGCTAAGAAAGTGTGCAGAGAATTACTAGCATACAGATTTGCTGAAAAAATAGAATTTTAATACTAAGTCTGAAACTAAATCATTTTACTGGAAGATTATCTATATAATCTTCCTTTTGATTGGGGGAGGGTTGAATCTGGAAAGCTGAAACTATTCTATCTGTAAAGTAATCCCCATGTTGTGTGAAGGAGGGGAAGGACCACACCACTACATTCCTGCTGGGCAGTTGCCATTATCTGTAAAGCGAAAGACCTGAAAAGCTTCAACTGTAGATCAGACCCCCACTCTGCTAGGCAACATACAAGCAAGATTGGCCCTGTGCTAAGATCTTATTCAATCCACAGTCTTTGTTGATAGGACCAGGTCATCACTCTTCCTTGTTCATTTTGGGTATGTAAGGACCTTGGTCCCTGAATGTTACCAAAGAACAAAGGGCATCTAATGCATGTCACATGCGCCCTCATAAGGGCAAAAGTCTGACCTGTGGTTTCTAGTTGAATTCCCATAGTTTTAAAATAGTTAACCAGTTCCAGTAATAACATCACTGGATTTTAAGCACAAATGTGAAGGAGAAATAAGAGTATAGAAACATTTTTTTTTGCCAGCTATTCAATTATAAGAATTAGAAAGTCGCACTTCTAATTAAATATCATCAGTACAATGAACGTGCAGACTTTATGGGGATCAATGGCTGACCGTAACACTTCTAAAATTTTCTTTGGTATGCGGCAATATTGAACTTTTCAAATTTGAAGTGAATAGCTCAAAGTAAATGTAATTCACTGAATTATGGAGTGACAGCAGTATGTGTTCTTTGCAGTCAATAAATAAAAATAAATTCATTGGGTTTAATTTTAGGACTGTCAGCCTTTTTTAAGTGAATTTGTTTCTTCTGAAAGGTGACAAAACTGACAGCCCTAGAGTCTTGAGTCTTCTCTGTATGCAAAGAGCAGGTAGAACAGTGACAGTAGCAATGCTAACTCCCTCATATCTGTCCTGCTAGCAGGCCCTTTCCATGATCTGAAGTAATTGATCCTCTCAGCTCACTTGATCATTGGCCATTCAGCCTGAAATGTAATCATTTTCAGTCAAGACACTGATGGTGTGATGTGGATACATGTCAAATAGAAACTGAACTGACAGCCAACCCTTTCTTTGGGTCATTTTCAGGTGGCCTTAATGTGAATCTCATTAAAACCAGTGAACTCAAGGTAAAGATTTGCCCTCATCTTCTTATTCAAGTCTTCAAATAATAAGACATTTTGAGCGGTAACACCATTTTCTCCCTTTAATTTTTTATCACTTAATATCTCTTAGTATCAACTAGCTTCCAACAAAAATCACTAAACTGAATAGAATTTTATTTCTGAAATTTACCATTGTTTAGATTTATAATCTTGTTTTTGCATATAGGGATAGACAAATAGAACACCTAAAAATTAAAAAGGTCCATTTCAACTGAAACTAGTACTCCCTTTTTCACAAACATTGGGAGAATGTGTTAGGAGACAGAAGTGCTTTTCTGACCTCCTTGTAGAAATTGATACCATGTTCAATTGGCCTATAATAGATTACTAAACACATCCCTACTAGACTACATTAGCTTTTGCAGAGTATTCAAGAATGATCTTGGTTTAGCTTATACTGTTTTAAATAAGACAATAGTGGAGTTATACTAAAAACAGAATTGATCCTTTTCTCTAGAAATGCAACAGTGACATCTAACCTGTTGGTAAAAGAAACATAGTGAGGTTACTTAATTATTGAGCTCTAACAAAAAATATTTTGTCTCTTATAAACCAACATTAAATCAAATTCTGGCCACCCTCATTGCAAGTAGCTATTGACTTCAGTAGAAAAAGTCACATGAATAAAGGCTACAAGATCAAGCTTTTGGTTTGTGAATTGAGGACCATGATACCATATACATATCTATCAGTTAGACAGAAGAAAGAAAACAAAATCCCTGGCAGTGAGTGCAAAAAGCCTGTGTTAAAGCTAGGATAGCTTACAACTAGAAGTGTATGCTTTAAAGGAGCTTATACCATATTTACTCAAATATAAGATGACCCTGCAGTAAGAGCCTATATATGAAAAATGTATAAATTTGTTATAATTTTCCAAGTATAAAATTTAATTATTGGAGGTTTGCCTTGAATTTGTCCCACTGCTACAGCACGGAAAATGATCTTGCTCTCTGCGCTCCCCCACCCCCCTACCCCCGCCC
>NW_017728992.1:76060733-76067186 GCF_001723915.1 Gavialis gangeticus | reverse complement strand
ACCCCCCTACCCCCGCCCACACACACTTTTTTCCACTGCAACCCCTTCCCCCCATCTTACTGTCAGACCCTGCTCTTCCTGAGCATGTAGAAGAAAGAGGCAAATTTGGAAAACACTGACCTTGAAATAAACATACGTGTAGTAATTTGCATACAGGGCATCTACAGACTTAGTTACAACTTGCTCCAACTTTCAGCACACATACTCCAGAAACACACTTTAAAACACTGCTTTTGCATCTACTTAGATATGCATGATATTAGTCCAAAGCCAAAAAGCTCAGCACTGCTCAGGATGTATGTGTACTACAGATATCCCCCACATCATATGCAACAGACTGAGAGAAGGGGTGACACAGAGATTCTGGGTGAAAAGTTTGAGGCCCCACTGGGTGATGTTTGCCGGGCATTTAAGGGAATTTAATATACTAAGACTACTATACATTTAACTTGTAAATTAATAATAGTGTAACAGTTGACATGCACTGGGATACTCTAGAGCAGAGCTTGAGGAAATGCATGTACATTTTAATTCATAGTTTTCCTGTGATATTCTCTTTATATCTCATGGAATTGCTCAGGTTTTAACAGGGAAAGAAAGCATGGTTTTGATTTTATTTAGAATGCTATATAAAATATTCAATAGATGTGCCTACTTAGAGAAAAGGAAAATATAGGTCAAATACTTTTTAGTGTAGATTTTGCTTTTTATTGACAGCATTATCAGTTCAAGTCAGCTTATTTTGGCTATATGATTATTATGAGAGCTATGTCAGTCAAGTCATCAATATAACAGACTGAGTTAAGTTGGCTTTAAAATTCTATTGGCTAAAAGATCTGTCTTGAGTTTCAGTGGCTGTTTTGGCTTTGTTGTGGAGACTCCTAAGTAGACAGTAGACTTGCTTACTTTACACAGATAGTGTATAATCTTTGACAGAAGTATGAAAATGAGAGTTAGGATGAAGAATAGGGACCTTCTGTGTTCTACACCTGGATCTAATATTTGTGGGCTCAATTAACTTACATATAAAAATAAGCAATCTATCCTTATCCTTAAAGAGATTTCAGTGAAAATGAAATGGTTACATTTTTTAGAGAGAAGTAGGGATTTCTTGGGTTGATATCTTTTATTGGATCAACTATGTAGTTGGGATAAAGTTAGACAAGCTTTGAAATGCAAGACATTCGTTGCCAGGTTGCAGATCACAAGAAGCCATGCATGGCATATTGCATTTGTTCATCTAATCAGAAAGAGAACTTGGAAGACTATGGGTAGCAGCAGTACCTGGTACTACACTTAATCTAAATAACACACTGGTTCCTATAATGTATACCCAACCCTCAATATTATCAATATTCTTGAACTTAAGTTTTACCTTCTAACTTTCAATTTTCACCATCCTCCAGTATTTCCTCTCTCTCTCTTCAAAATCACATTAAATGTTACAAGATATAACATCATAATGATGAAATGTAACTCCCTGTTAACCTAATGAGCTACATCAGTCAGTGCTCCTGACCCTGCAAAAATGTGGCAGTTGCTTAACTTTCTGCATGTGAATAACTTGAATATATTTAAACCTGATTGCGATTAAATACGTAATGTATTTAATGATACTGTCAGAGAGGAAACGTAAAGGGGCATTCATTTATATAAAGTGAAGTATATTTGTATGGCTATTTGTGTGCTTTTTTGTATGTTTGTTTTCATTTTCCTCAGGACTAAATACAAGCTAGGCCAGGGGCTGGCCATATTTTTCGGCAGAGTGCCAAAAATACGTCAACCACAACTTGGAAGATTTTGGTATGCCAGTGGCAGATGGCAGGGGAGCCACAAGGGGTCTGATCCCTGCTGTAGCAGCGCAGGTGTGGGCCCTTCCTCACAATCCACCCAGAGGCACACATGCACCTGCCGCCAGCAACAAGCTGGGCTGGGACTCCAAACACCCCAGTGCAGCAGCTTACAGCCTCTCTGCCACCTGCTGCAAGCAGTCCAGGCTCCATGGTGGGTGGCAGGGACCTGCCCAGAACCTGGTTTTGCTTTGGCAGGCAGCCAGGAGGCTGTAAGTCACTGTACCAAAGTCTGTGGAGCCCCAGTTCAGCTCATTGCTGGCAATGGGTGCATGCATGCCTTAGGAGGACAGTGGGGGAGATGCAAGGAGACCTGGCTTGTTCCCCACCGTCTGTACCGAGGCACATGTGCCAAGCAAAATGCCTTCATGTGATACACTCTGGCATGTGTGCTAGGGGTTGCTGACCCTTGAGCTATGCAATAGTTTTATAACAGAGCTATGATTAAATAGTGAGATTTTAAGTGTATTTTTGTTTACTTTGCTTGCTAAAAGTGGGATTTTGCTATATAATTTTATATAAATATTGAATTTCTAACCTAGATATTTTGGCTGTGCTCTTTATTTTTAAAGATAGAATCTGTCTGCCGTGAAATATGGCAGTCAGATTAAACAACCTTTGTTCTCATTGTCAAGCTTCTCCCGCTTATTCAGATAGGTTTCTACGTGAACCTGCTATCGCCATTTCTCACAATATGTCTACAAGAGTACCACTGAAGACTTTATAGTTTAAAGAAAGTAAGAGCTTGTGATTGAAATACTCTCCTTCCTGTAAACACACACACACACACACACACACACACACACACACACACATCTATATATGCACATATACATACATATATACACATACATACACATATATACATATACATACATATGTGTGTGTGTGTGTGTGTGTGTATTCACGTGTATGTATGTACATATATCTCATTTTTGGAGCATTCTAGCCCTCACTAGCATGAAAGAACCTGAACTCTTTGAAAATGAACTGATAAGGGAGTAAAAATATGTGGCACAAATGCAAATCACATCCTTAATATTTCAGATTATTTTCACTGACGTAGCAAAACCCCGTTTTTCTTTTTTTTATTTTAAAATGCATTCCCTCCCCTTCCCCACCATTTCTGACTTTTTCTTTTTCTCTCCCTCTCTATTCCCTATAGATAAGGATAAGTAAGCTAAGATGTAGAATAAGCTTTAACATTTTATTTTAGGTAGTAAGTTTTATTTTTCTCTCCCCTCTTTGCAAATAAGTTCCCTGCTATTTTGATATCAATACCCACTGTTTTATAAATGATAATTATTATGTTTGTACTGCTTTTGTATTGTATGACTACTGTTTTAGGCCTGTCTATGTAAGTTAGCATAAGTCATGTCAAGTTTCCATTTTCTATGTCAAGCCTCCATCTCATGTCCTCTGCCTGGGCATCCCCTGCGTTGCAACTGTATGATTCACGTACCCCTCCCATGTAAATTGGTTCCCGGATGAATGAGAGTGATTGGGAATGATTGAAATACAATGGTAGCAGGCTTTTACTGAATGGCCTGTAACAACCAGGTCATCACCTCGCATTGATTCATCGAGGAACCACGGACCTTACTCAGGAACAGAGACAAGAACCCAGCATTTGAAACACAAAAGACCCTGCAGAACCAGCAACTCTACCAGTGTACCCTGCCATTACAGACACCCAACACTGCACATCCCTGCATGGAGCACACATGCTCAGTATGCCAGGGGCTGATCCTTGCCTGGGCATGCCTCCTGTCACTAAGGTCACACAAGGTCTGCCCCTATAAAAAGGGGCAGTGAAGACAGACCCAGTGGGATGCCCTCTCCATCTGGACCAGTACCATGCCACACCACCTATCCACCCAGAGGCCCTGACAGAGACCCCCCTCTGGACAACACCTACTGGACAAGGACCCCTTTCCAGCCTAGATAGGTAGCTATCACCCTCCACCCCCTTTTCAACCAAGGACTTGGACTCTGCTTCTCTTCCCTACCTGGACTCCAGCCCTCCCACTGAGTCTTTTTCTCCTGCTGCCATTTTGTGTGTGTGTGTGTGTGTGTACCAATAACTTCATGGGGCTGGTAGTGTGTTGTCTGTGTAATAAAACTGTTATTTGGACCCCTAAGTTGGGTTTTGCTTTACTATGGTTTGGTCCTGCTCCAATCTCTGCTCCTTGCCCCTCTAACTTGTATCTTATTTCTCCCTCTCCTGCTTCTGGCTCACTGCCACCTCCAACACCTGTCCTGAGCTCCTCTCTGCCTCCAACCCCCCTGTTTCTTTGCCACTGTCTTATCCCCACTGCCTTTTCCTTTTCCCCTGTGCAACCAGGTTTCTGCCTCAGTTTCTTTCCTAGCTGTCTCCTCCTTGCCACCACTTATCTGCCCCCCCACCCCAATATCTCAGCTGTCTACCTTAAGTAGATTCATAGATTCATAGATTCATAGATTAAGGGTCGGAAGGGACCTAGTAGATCTTCTAGCCCGACCCCCCGCCAGGGCGGGAGAACAACAAAAAAAACCCAAAAAGAGAAATGGGACTCAAACGAGTCCAGCCAGGTAGGCATCCAGCCTCTTCTTAAAGAGGCTTAAAGTAAACCCAAGCTTCAGCTCTTCAGCCAGCTTCTCTGTAGTCTACCAGTTCTAATCCCGGTTCTGGCAACTTTCACTCTCTACACTTTAACTCTCTCTCACCTGAACCTTCTCCCAGGTACCCCAAGCATACACATATACACTGTACCATCCAAGTTAGGAACTTACTTGTGTGTACGTGTAGGTGGGTTGTATGTGTGTGAACTGGTGAGAGTGTGTGTGTATAATATATGGCATTGTGTGCATGATATATGAATTAGTGATCTGTGTCTAACTTTTGGGATGTATAGTGTATGTGCTTGAATTGGTAATAGGTATGCATATGCTTAGGCTGGTTTGGATGTGTATGTGCCTGAGCTGGTAGTGTGCGTGTGTGTGTATATGTGCAATTCTGTCACACCCTCCTGTCTAACGGTGCCATATTGAGATCCTGAGAGTTGGCCTGACCTCACAGGACAACACCACGTATAACATTTTCAAAAGTTTGTTACTCTTACCTGAATTGCAAATTATTAGAGTAGAAGGTTCACTCTTTTAATGAATATTCAGTGAATTTTACACACACACACAGATGTATGCACACACAAACCACAGTTTGTTTACCTCAGTGTTTGCATCCCCTCTTGGAGGTACCATTAAAGGGACCAATTTTTCAGAGGGTAGGTGAAATTTTTGACAGTTTGTCCCTTTCAAACTGCCTGAGGTTGTGTATTCAGACAATGTAAATTAGTAATAATTTCTGAGAACCTCAGAACCATTGTATATAGCCATAACAATTCTGCTGGGGACCAATGACATATAGGCTCCATCTATTTCAAAGCCTCTCTCTGCTCTTTGAAACCCACAACAAAGTTATCCACAGGGTGCTGCTTGTCTCTTGAGGACAGCCTTTCAAGGATTGGGTCTGTGAATTATTTGTCTTTCCTTCTAGTACTTAGCTACAATTACAGGCAGTTGAGACAGAGAATGAGATATGGAGGGGGCAGAAGTAAAACACAGCGAGTTGTGGGATTTCCCATTTGAGAGAGAGTGAAAGCAAGAGCAAGAGCGAGCTCAGGAGTTAAGCCCCTCATCTGGAAAGCAAGAGATAGAGGCTCAAGTTTTTATTGCACCTCATTGAGGTCAGGCACTTGAAACTGCTTCCCTCATTTGGCACTCACTTGTGACATGGGAAATTGATACTCAAGTTTCTAGCCCAACATATGTTTACTTATACAAAAAGGTTCATCTCCAACAGGGCAGACAGAGAGAGACCAAGTCTAATTAAGACCTCATCTGGGAAGTGAGAGATTGAGTTTCAGTCCCTGGTCTGAATCAGTTGAGTTTCATTTTAGTCAGTGTCACAGGCCAGCTGGGCACTGTGAGTATATCAATTTAGTTGCAGACTGAGCACTGCAACTTTATTAGCCACTGGGCTTTTTGGTTCGGGATTGAGAAGGTGATGTTGGAAATGTGATGTTGGAAAGTGATGTTGGAAAAGTGAAATGACAAGTTTCACTTACAAAAAGGAATGAATTTTACTTATGACAACAAAAGATATAATTTGCATATATAATGGTTAATAAAAAGGTTAAGCTAATAAGCAGACAACATAACAATACAGATTAAAATTGACAGTGATAATAAAACAGAGAAGGAAATAAACCAAGAGTTCCCACTTGGTTAGTAACTTATCGGTAGTCCCTCGGTTAGAAGATGCACGTCAAGTTGAATCAGTGAAGTCAGACGTCTCTTAACTGGGCTGCCTGAAGGAGAACTGGTGGAAGCCCCTCAGTCAGGATCTGGTCCTCGCTCTCACAGGGAGTAAGAGAGATCTGTGGGGGTATGGGACAGCAATGACCCTTCTGTTCTGTCCTTCCTGAGGGTTACTATGATGTGTGTGTTCTTTTATATTCTAATTCTGCTAATTTTTTTAGTTATATAGCCATTCATAATATTGCTTTGTAGCTGTTATCCTATGGGATTAAAAGGTGTTAGAAATTATTATAATAAGTTACTG
>NW_017728992.1:76056364-76060406 GCF_001723915.1 Gavialis gangeticus | reverse complement strand
GAGCAGTTGAATCCAGTTTTTAATCATCATCAAGGCTAAATTCTGAGCAAGAAAGAACTATTAGGTCAGCTAATTTCACAGCTAGAGCTTTGTCTTTTGAGGCCTAGTCAGTTCCACAAACAGTTACAAGTTACATTTGCGGGTTACAAAAATACAAGCTTCATATTAGGCAAAAGTTCCAAATGCCTCCAAGAAGCACATATTTATTGCTTATTAATTTCTTTGGTTCTGGGCATCACAAGTCAGCCCTGTTTTGTCACTAGTATGGTTAAAGCTATGCTGTAAAGTCAGTTCTGCTACCTGTTGTAGAACTTTATCCTAAATCAGTACCCAAGCCATTCTAGGCAATGAGGACTTTTGTTTTGGGCTCCTTAGAGATGCTTTTGAATAACAATTTTTTCCCCCTGTGATAGCACAAAAGCAATGTACAAGAGGCTCAGATTCAGCCACCATGCATTATTTTATCACCCGTGTCTGACTTCTGTATTATCCTTTGGAATCTCAAGTATAAAATAAAATAAAATAAAATAAAATAAAATAAATTGAATTACATTAAATTAGATTCTGTAGTTAGTATGGCTGTTGAAATTTCAGTGGATCCATAAAGTGCCATCTCTGTGCATCGCATACTTATTTTTTCCCCATACAAAATATTAGAGGCCTACTATATTCTACTTAGTCTGACTACATATGGTAGCAGCTAGAGTCAGAGAAAAGAGGCAAGACAGAATTTCTGGGAAGCAGCCATCCCCAGGATATTGAAGTTTATCCTCTAGAGAATTGTCTAAACACTCAGTACAAGTAAGCTGCTACAGTTTTTCAGTCATTTATATAGAGAGGAGTCCTTTAATTTAGAGTGAGAGCTTTCATTCTTCACATGAACCTGATGAGGGGCATTTCACATCTGTAGTTTTTCAATAAGTCTCATTGGGCAAAAGCTGGCTATAGAATACCAGCTGGCAGCACAACTTATTGAAAACACTTTAATTCACATACATTTAGCAATTTCACATTAAAAGATGTAATGAGCCAGTGTTCAAATACTCTTTTTTGTTGAACTTAGAAGTACAGACTATGTATTGAAACAATGTATTTCAAGTCCTCACATCAGACAATTGTTATAATTTTGGAAAAAGTTATACTGAAATAACTGAATATTTAAGTCTTACAACAATTTACTCATGCTTTATTTCAAGCATGCAAATAGTCTCGGAGTTCAGTGAAATTATGTATTTAAATTGAAACACCGTATTTAATTCTTTTCAGGACCGGTGTCTTAGTCTGAAAAATAACTGTGAAACCATAGAATAGCATTTTTTTCTTGTGGCTTAACAGTCACAAAACTACTGAATTAGTATCATTATTGATTTTTATGGCCAATGATTCTGACTACAGATTTGCATCAACATTATTTTATCAAGAATGTTATGGGCACATCTCACAGGCACTGGATCAATCTGTAAGGGCATTCTGTGTTGGTTCTGTAATGACTGTCAAGATATTAGCATCTCTCTTTTTAACTGTTGCTTTTGAAAACATAGTGGAGTTCTTTGATCTCTCTAACACATTTGTTTAAATGTAGCAGAAATCAAAGTTGGATACATTTAAGCTACTTCTACTAATTCATCCTTTTGCTGTATCTCTCTCTATATGTATATCAATTAATACCAAAGTATCACACAACAGAAAGGCTGGCACTTGGGAAAGTTATTGGAGTATGTGAAAGATCTGAAGAAGCACCAGGGCATGTGCAAGTGGATCTGAGCTTGGAAGTATCCAGACATTCTCCAACTATGTATCAACATTTAATGAGTATGCCCATCACTTCTCTCTCAAATCTGCCTCGGCAGCAGTGCTGTGAAGAGCTCTTCATGCCCCAGTGTCTCAGCATAAATACATTTCCCTACCATTGCAGCCAAAACACAAAACTTTGCTTAAGAACCATCCCACCTGACATAAGCATCACAAGAGCAGTTGTTCATATAATAACAGCAACAGGAATGTTCGAAGTATGATATATATTGAGATTTTTCTTTTTACCTTTTACTCTCACAGGTTTGGGTGATACTTAATGGTTCACATCATTCAGGAAATCATTTTAAATAGAGACATAGGGCACCTACAGATGTGCAGAGAGGCTGCTCCAACATGTTGTAATACTGTGCATCAGAACAGAATTGATTAATCAAGTCTGATGGAGTGTGGTAATTATCATGTTCCAGCAGACTACAGCATCGCGTGTATCAACATCTCCATGCAGAAAAATGGCAGCAGGAGTGCTTTAACTAAAGCCCATTGAATGAGATTTAATTAAAGTGCCCCTGCTGCCATTTTTCAGCACAGGGATGCTGATATATGTGCCGCCATGGGTGCTTTAATTAGAGAGGTTCTCAGAGCTGCTCTAATTAAAGTGCTCTCTCCCCACCCCACCCTCCGGCCCTCCCACTCCCAAAGCATGTCTATAAATGCCCATAGAGAAGCAGGGCTGGAAAGGACCTCCAAAGATCATCTAGTCCAAACCCCTGCTTGAAGCATGATATAGTGGACTCTTCTGGCCTTAATTTTTGTAAAATTGATTGCATTTTTGTGTCTCCTTAAAATTAATCTTAGAGAAACAAAACATCAACAGATGACCTGTAGCATTTGTCATATCTCTTTTGTTTCAAAACCGTCTTCCTCTAGACAGCAAAACAACTACCAGCGTAATAACAAAAACCAATGTGAACTTACTGATTATTCAAATTCATACCAAAATTCTTTAGGAAATAATTCTTGAGCTACAGAGCAATCATGAGGCTTTCTTTGCAAGTACTGGCAATTTAAATGAAGGGCTTCCTACACAAACAACTTGGTTATTCCATTCTGGTTGAATAAAATAAAGCATGATCAACAAATTTCACAATCAAAGAAAAAAATCAATATTCATTTGATTTCAATAAACATTCAGGTCTAAAAATGCAGTTTTGATTTCAAGTACTCATCTTCAGCCATCAGCTATTAATGGGAAAGTAAATATAAATAAGCAAGGATACCCAAATCAATATTCCTTTTCAAATTACAACAAACATGTTTCCCCATTATGCACTCATCTCTATCCAAAACAGTCTTTGTTAGATGTACCCTACCCTCACTGTACTGTTTTGACAGTTTCTATGCAGGATTATTTCTATTATGAATAAGTTAACAGAGAAGTCAATGGAATTTAATGGGACTACCAATCCAAACACTATTTAATGTGCATATGGTAAAAATGCAACCTAGACATAACCATACATTGGTGAATTACCTTAATATAATTTTAAATATACCAAGGCTATATAGATCCTATTTTTGCCATCTAAAAATTAAATAATATCAATGCAAGTATTCATCATTTTAAAAAGGTAAGTAACTACACATACAAATGCATTCCAAATTATCCTGAAGTTGAAAGGCCATTTTGACTTACAGTAGCCTATGTAATGAGGCTACTAAAGAATTAGGTGGCTTTTGAAACACCTTTAGAACTAAACCTTGCTATCTGTAATACCAATAAGCTGGTGAGAAGAAACTATGACAGGAAATCGTTAGCTCCAAAGCAATAACAGGGTCAAATCCCCTTTTAGCACTAAGGCACACAAGAAAAAAAGTCTGGCCTTCAGGCAACAGAGACAAGAGGGGGTGAGCTAGGTTCCAATACAGCAAAGCAACTTTGGGTGCTGACAGACATAACTTGGCTGCTCTTTATCTCATGGCACTTTGTACAATGCACCATGAGTCAGAGCCCTGCTCAACCTGGTGGGGGAGCCTGCATGAACCACCCTGGCCACCAGGTGGGGGTGCTCCAGAAGCCTCCAAGGATGCTGTTGAACTACCCCCACTCCCCCCACGAGCTGCAGGCTGGGGTTTGCTGCCCGCTGCAGCTGGAGGGGGAGGGGGGATGAGACAGACTTACCCTGACTCATGCCCTCCCACCTCAGCTACACCAGCTGGGATACTGGGGGAAACTGGACTGGGCCTGTGATGCAATGGAGATCCATTTCCCCCATCCTCCCCCCCCCCC
>NW_017728992.1:76043852-76051364 GCF_001723915.1 Gavialis gangeticus | reverse complement strand
CCACTCCCCCCACGAGCTGCAGGCTGGGGTTTGCTGCCCGCTGCAGCTGGAGGGGGAGGGGGGATGAGACAGACTTACCCTGACTCATGCCCTCCCACCTCAGCTACACCAGCTGGGATACTGGGGGAAACTGGACTGGGCCTGTGATGCAATGGAGATCCATTTCCCCCATCCCCCCCCCCCCCCACTTGGTCTGGGCAAGCTGGCAGCTCATGCTGCTCCTCTCCCCATCTCTGCTTTGTCTGGTCTGAATGGAGGGGGTGGGGTAGAACAGATCTCCCTCACCCCTCAGGCCCATCCTGACTCCAGGCATAATAGTTGCAGGCGTGGGGGGTGAGGCGGGGCAGGTTCCATTTCCACCTCCGCCCCCTCCAGATCCAGCCGGGCAAATCTCAGCTGAAGCTCAGTGCTGGTCCCTCCTTTCCCTTCCCCCTCTCCCTCCACTTACAGCCCCAGGAGCAGGGCTGGGCTGCGTCAGCTCAGCCTGAAACACAGAAAAAATTAACCCTAGGGAACAAAAGTTCCCTAAGGGACTCTAAAGTGGAGTGTCTTCATCTGGAGAGGGTAAATTTTTCACATGCTGGGCCATTTAACAAGTGCTCTGCAACCATACACATGTGTCACGGCACAGGTGCAGCATGTTTTCAGGGGCCTGATCACTTGAAAAATGTAACTTGTATAAGTGTCCTTTAAGCAAGTATTTAAGTCCCATTTGATTTAAGTACGATCCCAAAGTTGAACACTAACCAGTGTGCTGCTAAACAGGGATGGACTAAATAGAGATGACTTGTTTAAAATTAAATGGCTGCTTAAGTGCTTTGCTGAACTGGGGCCTTTCTGGCTATGAGATCTTTCAAGCTAGCCAAACAGCTGTCACATGTACCGAACACAAAAGCATTAGCTAATACAAAAGCCAAGGAGCCATCTTACCCTCTAACTGCTTTTTTATGGGATGCTTGGTTAGCCCCATTTCATTGCTACCCTCAGTTGTCACCCCTGCCACCCACCCACCTTAAAGAACTCCTTTAAAAGTATCTTAACTATTGGTATGATCACAAACTACTAGGAAAAAAACTTCATTTCTACAGTATGGTCTCGGCATACGTATGAACAGAAGTATTTTGCAGTCTTTGTGTGAGGCATCCCCAGGGGCAAATATGTATCACATGTATAAAAGATGAATCACAATCTTTTTACATGTTTAATAGTAAAACAGCCTCATAATACAATGGGAAATACTGAATATGAGAACAGCCACTGGAACATTTTTGTAGCTGTTGCTATTCAGACTCCTGTCTTATTCTGCTTGCTCTTTTTCAAACTTAACCGACTTGAAATTCTCTTTATGGTTCTCATGTTTGCAAGCAAGATACTGTGTCATCACAAAATCTCAGAAAAGATTTTGGGTTTGTGCATCTCTTTTAGGTATCCTTCGTTGGCACAGGACAGGGGTGCTTTCGGATCATGTTTGTGATGGGGTATCCAGTGCTCAAGCCAGTCAACAGAGAACCTCTGTGTTGTCTCTATGCCTCCCTAGGATTTCTTTTATGTTACCTTTAGGAAGACAGTTAAGACACCTTTATGGTCCCAAATCAACAATTACCTAATAACTGCAGAGTAATAATGTCAACTCACTGGCCCCTTGAAAAAAAAGAATCCGTAATCCATTATTAATATTTACGCTTTTAGTACTGGGTGGCAAACCAAAATGATTGGATTCAGTGAAGGTGTTTATCTGGAGCTATCCACACTTCCCGACTTAGCAAAATTTGGAAACTTTAGTTTCAGTGCTTATACAGAGCAACCTTTTTCTCCAACTCTCTAATGAATACTGCTTAGGTGACAACAATACTGTAAGAACAACTTCTATCAAGTAGACTATTTCACTTCTGTTTGCACTTCTGTTTGCAGTTTCAGTCCTGTCTGGAATTCAAAGGTACAGGTTTAAAAAGTTAATAAAACAAATCCAGGTCATGCTCAAGTCTATCCATGGAAATGCTTTAGTGTTAATGAAGTGACTCATCATCCATTTGCTAATTCACACTTGTGTTGTGAAAAAGAAGAGTGACTCATGAAGGAGAGCACAGAATTAAAAAAAGTAATTATTTCACTAATGTGGTAAAAAAAAGGAATTATTTGCACTAATGAAAAAAAAATGGCTGTTGGAAAATGCCATAGTGGCTTTGAAATTCTTTTGATGGAATTAAATTTTGTAGACTATTTTAGAGGTTTTAATCCATTATAATATACAGAGTGTTCTCTGAGAAGATGGCAGATAAAGGGGAAAAATCCACTGAAGACTTACCTGAAACTTCCAATGATTTCAGTAGGTATTTCATCTGCTGAAAAACAGACAGCAAGAGTCAAACAAAATTTAGTTTCTCATTAATTTTATCCCTCTACTTTTGAAAACACTAGGCCAAGTGCACTGTTGGCAGGTGCAGGCATAACTCTGTAAAAATCAAGGATCCAGCTCTTCAACCCACTGAGGTTTCTTTCACTCCCTCTTGTTGGATCTATTCCTCTTTGAATCAATAATTAAATCTTCCTTGTGCCAGGACCCCCAATTACTAACACTATGGTTTTAATGTTCACTTTTCAATGCTCTAATGCCCAATTTGCACTACTATACAGACTGCAGAATGGGATCCCAGTGATATTGTTTCATTCCTGAAACTGCAGCTTCTTCAGAACAGACTAAAGACATGTTAGTGAGGTACTGTGAGGAGACTGCTGCTGGAACTGGTTCCTCTCCCTTGTGTAAACAGCAGATTCATCTTTTCAGCCCTGGAGCTGTCAGTCTGGCACCTTTCACAAGCATTACACTCACTTACCAATTTAGGGTCATGGACTGCCCTCAGTTCACTGGGGAGCTCCTGTTGATGTCAATGGGAATTGCCAGAATGCACTGAAGGCAGAATGCTGCTCTTACAAAGAAAAATGATGGAGAAGAAGGCAGAAAATCTCCAAATTCAGCATTTGAAAAATAGATCACTGTTAGGGTGACAATATTTGGATCTTAGAGAGCACTGGATTTGCAGCTGAATACAAGGCTTTAACCTGTGGCCTAGCAGAGCTGCTGACCACAAGGCAGAATGAGAGCTAAGCCAGCCATTTGCTTATGATAAGTAACCATTTTAACTGTGTCAACCATTTTATGAGGGAAAAGCAGCAAGTAAATTTGTGTGAGCCTGTGTGCTGTGAACCAGTTACAGTGAGGAATGAGATAGGATACAGGGGCCCAAAAAAAGTGGAAGATGGTACAACCTAAGACAGAAAAACAGACTGGAATGTGAAAAACAACACGTAATTGGTAACAGAATCCGAGATGAACATATGCAAAAACGTGAATGGTGATTAGTGAAGAAGCCTCCAGAAGCTTCCTGGTTTTGGTCAAAGTCGGCTCATTGACCGAAGAAGAGAAGTCAAGGTCTTAGACATGCGCTCATGGCAAAAAGACATGTAAATGAATTAAATGAGTAAGCAATTCCATGCTAATGAAGCAAACAGTAAACAGAGGTGGAGCTTGAGATAGGAGGAGAAATAAATGCAACATAGGAGGGGTGAGGGTAGAATAAATGTTAATGAGTATAAACCAAAGAGTATTAATGTGGGGAAAAAAAACTATTGTTCACAGTGGCTCCCTGTATTCCATCAGTGAGGGAACTGGTCCGAAGCTGTCTCCATTTTAAATAAAGCTGTTGTGAGAAATGTGTGCTGGTGTTTGCTCCCTGCTCTGCTCTGGCTAATGAGTAACAGGATCCACGGGTAATTGGACCATCATCTCGCTAGTCGTTGGGAGCCTCATGGAGTCAGGGTCTAACAATCACTAATACCAAAGCAGTGCAGGGAGTGCATATAAACACAGATCAACCAAAGGAACATCTCTACATACTGGGCAAAAAACAAAACAAAACTAGGTCTACATGCAAAACTCCCTCTGACAGGAAATACGTAGCTTGATCCAATGAGGCTTGAATCCAATGCACATTCAAAAAGACCTATGGCAGTTTTAAGCCTCTTTTAAACTCCATTTTATGGGCTAGACTTGTGGTACATAGAATTTTGGGTAGAACCTCTTTTACACCAGAGTCAGTACCCACTAATGGAAAAAACTAGTTAAAAACAAATACAGCAAAAAGCTACAGATTTTCAGCATGCTCATTGATAGTTTTCTTTTTTACATTCTAAGTATTTTAGCCATTAGTTCCTGTCTACCAAACCAAATAAAAGAGGACTAACTTAAAAGTTAAAAAAAAACAAACATTCTCTGCAATGAAGGTGTTCTTCTAAAGGATATACTCAAAGGACTATTTCTTTTATCCTTAGCTCTAACTGTACTACTGAACTTTGCTGCTTAAAAATCATACTTATGTAGTAAATACTTTGTAATAACCCCTATTGTGGATCCTATTTCCCTTTTGGGTGAAGGAATCATGCTTTTTAGTTCACTGGAGGCATGTCTGTTAATATAACTCCTACATTAGGAAGCATTTCTATGTGAAGAACATATAGGAAGTAGCTTGGAAACAGGCCTGACTTGGAAATAAATGCTATCAGAGTGCACAGCCTAGACAACTGGATTGTGTGTTAGGGTCTAAGGACACAAGATAACATCTTTTTGCAGTCTTGGGAAATCAGTGGCTCTCCATGTAAATAATAATTATAGAATCCTTGCAGATCACTGTCCAACTATCAGCATCCCCGAGTCACCAAGAGACATGGCTTGTATATTGGGGTAAGGGATCACTAAGAAGTTGTACTCTGAAGCTGGAAGTCCACATCTTTTGAAATGGCTATGGTTAACTTGAAACAGAACTATAGGATAACTATCATTGTGAAAACTCTGACAGAAGTTTGACTACAATTTGCATCCAAATAAGTGTGACTAATGTACTTAGATGTGGCATGTATCTGTACCAAATTATCTGCTGTGGTATTTAGTAAATTAAGACAGCAATTAGACTTGGAGTTGTCTGGTATGCAATCATTTGGGAACTGCCTGTTGACTAAGAGAGGTGCGGAGCACCTTGCCAACCCCCAGCACAGCTGGAAGTAAGCAGGGCCCATGGTGTGAGGGTGTTAACCCCCAGGCAGTGGGAGGAGGCAGCTGAGTGGGCCGAGGAGGGTCTTGCCCCACCCCAGCCTCTTTGCCCAGTTCCCCAGGGAGCCATGTGACCGGAGCCGCATGAACAGGTTGCACAAACAGGCACTCTTGTCTGCCTGGCACATGAGCTAGTGCAGAGTTTGCATAGGAGGGCCAGTGGGAGGGCCCAAGGCCCTGCCTATGCATGCCCCTCCCCCACACGGTAGGCATTCCCAACCATAGCCAGACTACCAGTGGCATGCTGCGGATAGCCACATGCTGCACCCCTCAGGTTCTCTCAGGTCCCCTTGGGGTCTGCGGCCTCCCCCTCTGGGGCCTCAGAGGCCTCCACCCAGATGGAGCCCATGGTTCCAGGCTCCATGCAGATGGAGCCTCTGGCTCTCAGCTGCAGGGGCTGCCTGTCACTTCTTCAGGCTCTGGGGCCCAGAAGCATGGCCACCTCCCCTTGAGAGGTCTGCTCCCTTTTGGGGTCTCTGGCATACCAGCTGGAGGAGCTCCAGGCCACAGTCCAGAGACTGTGCGCCATCAGGGACTGTGAGCAGGAGATCAAACCCTACTGCCAGGCCCTTCTCCCTCAGGAGGCAGAGGGTAGACCACAGTCTCCCTCCAGGACAAGATGGGACTTGGGTACCTCCCATTCTGTCCAGCCAAGGGGATGGACCAAGGTGGTCAAGGGCCCCAAGTCCCACTGCACCAAGGTCCCTGCCCTACTGGAGCTTTGCAACAGGTATGAACCTCTTGCAGCCCCAGCAGAGCCTACTAAGTTTCCAGCTCCTGCAGGCAACACAGGCTCTACTGTAGCTACCATCCCCGCTCTCCCCAAGACAACACGCAAAGTGTTTGTCGTGGAAGACTTCATCCTGAGGGGGACTGAGGGGGCAATCTGCCACCCCAGCCCCTTGGCCTGGGAAGTCTGCTGCTTCTCGGGACCCCACATCTGAGACACTGCGGAGAAGATCCCTAGGCTCCTCCAGCCCACTGACCACTACCTGATGCTCCTTATCCATGTGGGCACCAATGACACAGCTCGGAGCGCTCCCAGCTGGGTCATGAAGTGCTACAGGGATTTGGGAGCAGGGATAAAGGGTCTCAGGGCACAGGTGGTATTTTCTTTGGTCCTCCCAGTCTTGGGCTATGGGCTGAGGAGGAAGAGGAGGATCCAGGTAGTAAACCAGATACTGTCATCGGGAAGGCTTTGGCTTCCATGACCACAGTCTGCTCTTTGGTGAGAAAGGCAGCGAGCTTCTGGGAAGGGATGGCCTCTACCTGTCTCTGCTGGGGAGGAGGCTCTTCTCAGCCAGACTGGCTGACCTGCTCCATTGGGCTTTAAACTAAGCCTGCCAGGGGATGGGGGGACTACTGCCACTGCTGGCCCACTGAGCAACCCTTGCAAAGCCAGCAGGCCAAGGCACTTAAGGGAACCCACCCCTGCCCCAGCCCTTGAACAATCTGTAGGCAAGGCTAGGGCCCCAAAAGGGACATTTGTCTGCTGGTATACGAATGCCAGGAGCTTGGGGAATAAGCAGGAGGAACTTGTCCTCCTGATTAACACAAATAACTACAATATCATAGGAATAATGGAGACCTGGTGGGACTCCACCCATGACTGGACCACGGGTATAGATGGCTATACCCTGTACAGGAGAGATTGAGTGGACAAAAGGGATGGGGGTGTAGCTCTCTATGTCAAGGAAAGCTACGTGTCCCTGCAAGCCAATATTGGTGACCAAGGAGGATGACTGGAGACTCTCTGGGTTAAAATCCATGGGGAACATGACTCAGGGGACACAATGGTGGGAGTCTACTACAGACCTCCCACCCAAAGTCAAGAGCTTGACCAGGAGTACACCAGGGAATTGGCTGAGACCTCATGCTCCTGGTCCATGGTTGTCATGGGAGACTTCAACTACCCAGACATCTTGTGGGAAGAGGGCTCAGCCAAATGCGAGTGGTCGCAAAGCTTCTTCTCATGTCTGGATGATCTCTATCTGACACAAGAGGTCTATAGGCCAATGAGAGGTAAAGCGCTACTCAACCTGGTACTGGCAACCAGGGATGCCCTAATCAGTGACCTAATGATTGAAGGGAAGCTGGGTGACAGCGACCATGAGCTGATCACTTTCACCATCCACCGTAAAGCTGGCAAGTCAGTGAGCAATGCAGAAATCCTCAACTTCAGGAAAGCTGAATTCGATAAGCTCAGGAGGCTTGTTGGTGAGGTCCTAAGGGACCATGACCCCAAGGGGAGGGGAGTTCAGGAAGAGTGGTTGCTCCTCAAGGGAGTGATCCTAAGTGCACAAGCTCAGACTATTCTGTCTCAGAGGAAAGGCAGCAAAAGGGCACAACACCCCCCTTGGCTCCTCAAAGAACTAGTGAACCTCCTGCATCTAAAAAGAAAGACCTAC
>NW_017728992.1:76031893-76043679 GCF_001723915.1 Gavialis gangeticus | reverse complement strand
CATTGGACCCCTGCTAAACCAGATGGGACAACTGACAACCGAAGCCCAGGAAAAAACCAACCTACTAAATGAGTACTTTGCATCAGTCTTTCACCAGTCCCATGGGATGCCCCTGCCCATTATGGGACATGGAGGCCCATTTAAGGGAGATTCCTTGCCCTCCATCAATGCTGACCTTGTGAAGGAACACCTTGAGAAGTTGGACATCTTCAAGTCAGCCGGCCCTGACTATCTACACCCCAGGGTACTCAGGGAGCTGGCCAGCTTCACAGCTCAGCCCCTGGCATGGATCTTCAAGAGTTCCTGGTGCTTTGGTGAAGTGCCCAAAGATTGGAAGAAGGCCAACATGGTGCCTATCTTCAAGAAAGTTAGGAAAGTGGATCCAGCAAACTACAGGCCCGTCAGCCTGATCTCTAACCCAAGGAAGGTCTTAGAAAAGATTATCAAAGAAGACATTCTAAGTGGACTGGCTGATGGCAACATCCTGAGGCATAGCCAGCATGGGTTTGTTGTGGGTAGGTCTTGCTTGGCCAATCTCATTTCCTTCTATGACCAGGGGAACTATCACCTGGACAAGGGAGAAGAGATTAATGTCATATATCTTGACTTCAGAAAAGCCTTCAGTCTGGTATCCCATGATCACCTCTTGGCAAAACTGGCCAACGGTGGCCTCAGGTCCACCACGATCCGGGCTGGTGAATTGGCTCTGTGGTCAGACCCAGAGGGTGGTGGTTGATGGAAGTCAATTGTCATGAGGCCCTGTGACCAGTGGGATCCCTCAAGGCTCTGTCCTTGGGCCGATATTGTTCAATATCTTCATTAATGATGTGGACATTGAAGTCTGAATTGGACTGGCCAAGTTTGCCAATGATACTAAACTCTGGGGTAAAGCATCCACACCTGAGGAAAGGAGGGCGATCCAGGCTGACCTTGACAGGCTCAAGATATGGGTGGACGAGTACCTGATGGTGTTTAACACTGAAAAATGCAAGGTTCTCCACCTTGGGAAGAAAAACCAGCAGCATCCCTATAGGCTTGGCAGTGCTACGCTGGCTAGCACTACAGATGAAAGGGACTTGGGGGTCATGATTGACCACAAGATGAACATGAGCCTTCAATGTGATGCTGCAGCCAGTAAAGTGAGCAAAACCCTGGCATGCATCTGTAGATGCTTCTCAAGCAAATCCCAGGACGTCATTCTCCCATTGTACTCAGCCTTGGTGAGGTCGCAGCTGGAGTACTGCATTCAGTTTTGGGCTCCATAATTCAAAAAGGATGTGGAAAAGCTTGAGAGAGTCCAGAGAAGAGCCATGTGCATGATCAGAGGTCAGGAAAACAGACCTTACGACAACAGGCTGAGAGCTATGGGACCCTTCAGCCTGGAGAAGCGCAGGCTCATGGGGTAATCTGATGGCCACCTATAAGTTTATAAGGCATGTCTACCAGGATCTGGGGGAACGTTTGTTCATCAGAGCACCTCAAGGGATGACAAGGTAGAACAGTTATAAACTCCTGCAAGACCATTTCAGGCTGGACATAAGGAAGAATTTCTTTACTGTCCGAGTCCCCAGGGTCTGGGATAGCCTGCCATTGGAGGTGATTCAAGCACCTACTTTGAAAGCCTTCAAGAGAAATTTGGATATTTATCTTGATGGGATCCTATGTCCCCAGGTGACTTCCTGGCCCTGGGGCAGGGGGCTGGACTCAATGATCTTCCAAGGTCCCTTCGAGCCCTAATGTCTATAAAATCTATGAGAGACAAGGTGCAGTGTTGCTAAACTTCTTTTTTTTTTACACACTTGGATTTTTCCGTTACAATGGACAATGTATTTCATATCATACATGATTTTTTTAATCCACCCCTTTATGCCCCTCTATGAGATACCTGATGCCCATCTACTTACACACTGGGTCTACTAACAGGATTAAGCTCATAATGTTGTTCCCACTGCTGTCCACATTCATTTAATCACGTTCTACAACGATGCTACTCAAATGAAGAAATAGACAAAGCATTGCCAGAGTGACATCACCTCTACTCAATAGTATGTTTGACCAAAAAGTTTTCAACATTTTTTTTCTGTTGAAAATCCTGTTTTGCAAAACTGAAATGTTTTGTAGGAATATACCAATTTCAAGAAAATCCAGAGCCTGGCAGTATGCAGGTTGGATGTGAGACATTCAGATTCACATCTCTTGCCCGACTTGGAGTGAATCTATATCTCCAGTATCTTAGGAAAAGTTAAAATGTAAAGATTAAAAGACTTAAATGAGAATAAAGTCGGTTTCATGGAATGTATTAATTGTAATAGAAGTTTTAATTTAAAACTTTCCTTACTGAGGAGACTGGGGAAGATGGGGATGGTCCCTCAGTTAAGTAGCTAGATAGGTAATCAGTTGGAGATAGATAAAGGGTCCTCACTGCTCTACAATTAAATTATGTTGTTCATCTCATTCATAGTCTGCCTATATTTATTTAACCCAGAGATCACTATAGAGTGTCTGCAGTGGCGAATGAGAAAGAACTTGAAAGAAATTGAGTTTCAAACTGAAAAATCTGGGAACAAGTGAAGCAATGTGGAAGAACAAGGACCATTGTAAGTGATCTTCCTGAACTGTTATAGTCTAAGTAAACAGAAGTCATAGAAGTTTAGTAATGTCTGCCTGTCCTTCTAATGTCAAGCAATATAGTAATATAGCAGAGAATGGGAAAGTGTTGAGACAAAAAGTTTGAGTGGTACCTAGAAGCCACAGGAGCAGAAGAGAAAAATGACAAGTTAAACCATATATTTTCTTGAGAAAGCCCTGGCTAGCCCCATGCTGAAGCTCCCTCATGCCCTAGGAAGCTCCTCCAGAGCACATGGAGTTGTGGGGGAGCAGCCCTGGACTGGCAGGCTGACCTGGGCCCACTGGTCACTGAGCCACTCAATCCAAACTCCACACGCTGCACCTGAATAAACTGGGGAGCTTATAGCTCTGAAGTTAATTGCTCCCAGGAGCATGTTCAAATGGTGAATCCTAGAGCAATTAACTCTGGAGCAATGAGCTATAGCTTATTCAGGTGCTGTAACTGCACATGTTGATGAGTCTAGGAACTAATACACCAGTGAAAGGGAGATATATTGCTAGCATCCAATTTAAAAATAAAGTGTACAAACTCCCATTCATTGCGGTACTTAGGGAGATGACACCAATTTTGGGTCTGGCAGCTTGTGAGACACTGAATCTAATTAAGTGTGTGCTTGCAGTACAAGAAAACACAACATTCATGCCTCCTGATGATCCTCTTGGCTGTAATGACCAAAATCTAGACAATGTCCTTGGGAAGAAACCAAATGTTCCAAAACCAGAAAATTAACAAGCAAACTCCTCAGACACCTCAGAGGCTCAGATACTTCATTGATCTGGGATGAAAGTGAAACCTCATGAAAGACTCATAGGCAAGAAATAGACATCACCAAATGAAGTGGATCAGCTGCACTGAGACGTGCCCTGGCACTGCTGGTCCATTTCATACGTCAGATGTTGTCCTATCCATTGATGTACAGGGACAATTAATTACATGTTCTTCCAGGGAATGAGGGCTTCAGTTCTGTGCCCTTTGGAAAGCCCATGCAGGATCAGGACCTTCAAGACCTGGGAGTAACTGCCCAGCTTTCCCTGCTTACCAAGACATGCCCTCAGGATCTCCAGGGTGTATATCTTGGTAAGTGGGGAAACCCTGACTTTTTCTGCTTGCTGAGATGTGCCCTGGAACTCCTGGGGGAATGTCTCAGGAAGTGTGGAAATCCCATTTTTCTCTGCTTACTGAGATGTGCCCTGGACAATTTCAGGAGCATCTCTGTAAGTGGGGAAAGCTGGGCAGGCATCCCCAGAGCTTGAGGGGCCTGATCCTGTACAGAAATTCCTGGGGTGTGCAGGATTGGACTCCTCAAGCCCCTGGGAAACCTGCTTAGGTTAGCTGGAGAGCTGCTTCTGCTCTTTTTGCCAGAAAATAAACATATGTCTACAATGAACTAGCAGTACAAATTGATATGACCTTCATTGCAGCCACAAATTTTGGGCATTTGTAGCTTGACAAGGGGTATGGATGTCTATTTGCTTGGCCTCTGTGTCTTCATGATTTTTTTTATGGTGGCACAAACATGACAAAACACAACCTCTGTTTCCACCCACAGGGTACATCTATATATGTGCTTTACTGCCAAGTTGGCTAACTAGCTCTGCAGTAAGTTGTCAGAGTTTCCATGTGTGCTGGCACTAGAGTGTAGTAAATTAATTTATTTCACTGTAGGATAGTACTGCCGGGGATAGTACTATCTACAGAGGAGTACTTTACTCCACCAAACCACACACATAGACGATGACAGGGACTGGCTGGGGCATGGGGGTGCTAAAGAGTGGGGGTTATCTGCCCCCTAGCTCTGCACTTCACCACCCTTGTGCCCCAATAAGCCCCTTCACCACCCAACATCACCACCCAGAGCCTGGGGCTGACCCCCTGGACCCCCTGCCAGCACAAAGTCCTACAGTTCCAGAAGAATGTGTAAACACTGTGCCTGGGAGCAGCAGACTGGCTGAAACAGCTCTGGATTTTATTGCTGCACCTTAATAGCATGTGTAGATGAATCCATACAGACTTGATAAAAGAGCTGCAGAAAGGGGAGAATAAGAAAGTGACTAGTAAAGAGTGGCACTAGTAACCTCTCCTCTGTAGATGTCTATTAATTGATTTTTGTGGAATCAATTAATAGACATTGATTGATTTTTGTACTTACTGTTAAGAGGGAAAATGTTGTGATAAAGATGCTCCCTAAACCAGGAGATGAGGAAGGTGGTAAGTGGGACACAATCCCTCAGTTAAGCAGCTAGTTAACCAGACACAAAGGTTCCTCAGAGGTTGCCTACTGCTCCACAATTAAAGTTTGTTGTTTCGTTCTTTTTATTCATTGCATACCCATATTTATTGAACATGGTAATCACTATAGGGACTCATCCTTAACTGGTGTAAATAAGCAAAATTCCACTGTAACTGAGCTACATTACTTTTCCTTTAGTGAAGATCGATAAAATGAATAAATAATAACAGACTTTTAGATGGAAGACACCTTTTATCTTTAGAGCACATAGCCTGATGAATCAAGATATGAAGGGGTGGATTAGCTCCATTTCCACTTATTCTTCAGCCTCTCTTCTAAAACCAGTATCAGCAATACATGTCAAAAATGGGATATAATGACTAACATTTCATATCAAAACAGACATATGCATAATTCTATGCTAGAGCTAGAAAAAAGTGTTTATGACTTTTTATTTTTATTAAAATATCTACCAAATAAGTGGATTCAGGTTCAATATTTGAATGAAAAATATCATCTGAGTTTTGAGTTTAGATATTTTTCAAACAACTTGAGTCTACTCAGGCATCCCATAATGATTTTAAACATTAAAAGGTTACAAATATTTTCCGGCTACCTCTAAAGAACTTTTTTCTAAAATCACATAAAAATGTCATTAACTTTTAAATAGGCCCTTTCCCATAACTGCTGATAAGGACTATAGTTAACTGTAAATAATGCACATAATACACATTTTTTAGCCCAACATACATTGAGACTCAGAACCTTGTCTTTTCTTCCCAGCAAAGGTACCAGATATAAAATAAACAATGCTTTTCCAGACCCTCCAATCCCAATATGACCAGTGAAGGAATTAATTTAGTGTCCAAGTCTCCTGTTTGAAGTCTTGGGTATCTCCCCACCTTGGAACCCTATGATTTCCCAGACCAGCCTGGCTGCTTGTGGCAGGGTAAAGTGTTGTGGGAGGAACAAAAACATTTCAATAAGTTTTCCAGATTTTAGCTGTGGTCTATATCTTTTTCTCCCAAATTGCAATTCTATAAATGTCACCCAGCAAAACTGCCCTTGAGTTCACTGAGAATTTGACAAAAAACACACGATTCTATTTCATTTTGTATTTCCTTGCCAGCCTGTTATTTTTAACCAAAGGATATTGGAGTAAGGATTTTGTACTTACCAGATCTCTAATAAACAGGTTGCTCTAGAATGGAAAGAGCTGGTAAATAAATATCCTTTCTTTTATTCAAGAAAAGAAGATGACATTTGGCTGGCAGTTCTTAGAGAGCAAGACTAGACATCACATAGAAGTTTATTTTTTTGTAAAATGGAGATGGATAAGAATGTAGTCTTAAAAATATTAATTAGGGCATTAGTTGGTTATTTAACAATACTTCAACAATTTCCTTACCAAACTGAGAAAGACCTAAGTCACCTCTTCAAAGTTAAAGAGGAAGAGAAAATAACTCTTTTCATGATTATTTAGGATTACAGCATTCTCTAAGAATTATTTGTGTTTAGAAAGACTATTTTAAGGATTGAAATGATGTTTTGACATATTTTAAACAAAGTCTCAGCTCCTATTTAACCCTGGTGAAACTAAAGGAGCATCTCAGGGACTGAATTGAACCCAACAAAGTGCTAACACTCTAAAGATGATCTGAGAGATCCCTCCAGAAGAATAAAAACAATTAAACCCTTTCTACACATGCATTATGATATTTCTTATTCATGAATTGAAGAAGTTATCGGGACCGCCCCACTGGTTGGTTCAGGCACTAAACCAAAAAAAAGGTGACACCATCTAGCAAGGGTCTAAAAGAGGTGTATCTTACACTTTCAGTTAAAGCCTGAATGAAGAAGAGCATAAAAGTCTCCTGGTATAATTACACTGCAGTCATTGTGACTTCAGGATATTATACATATGCCTGAAATAGCTTTAAACTAGATATTCAGGGGGTGTGCCTACACTAGACACTACTGCACAGTGGTTACTGCACATGTATTTAGTGCTTGTATAATCAAACACTAAATAAAAGTGCAGTAACCAGGGTTACTGTGCAGTAGTGCCAGCAAAGACCTTTTTGGTGATCCTACTGCTCTGTAGCTTAATAATACTGCACAGTAGCTTATTAGCACTGTTTGTGCTGTAATGCGTTACTGTGCAGTACTATTCGACTACTGAGCAGTTAGCATCCTGTGTAGATGCACCAGGTATTGCTAACCATCTGGATGCAGCAGTAGATAGCCTGAAAAACACCTCAAAGAAGCAGAATAATAATTAGATACACAATGCTGTGGCTAGATTGCCAGTACCTGAACTAACTAGCTTAAAACTAACTTGGGCATGTTTTACACTGCAGTCAAGCTAGCAGTAGCTAAAACCTCTAAATTAAGCAAACAGCACATACTGCTCTGAAGTGACAGATCTCCTGTGCGTTGCGGGACCAAAAAAACATGTGTATAAATGCCCTAGGTGTTCAGGCTCCCACCAACATCCCTATTTGCCAGTCCTTTATTGGCATATCAGAGCTGTGCACACAAGATACGCTATTAAGCCCTAGCATGTGACTGCTTACAGCATGTTCAAACTTTAAACCACTTGACATGTCACAGATTTATTATGGTCTAAGGGTAATGTGTGACTTCACCTTTAATTAATACTTATCTTCATAAATTGATGAGATTGTTCATGACAAACCAAAGAGGACTCACCAACACTTAAATAAGCTTAATCTGCTGTCTATGGTACATTAAAAAAGAATTTGCTACTAATTTTGGAACTAGTATATTTTGATCTTGACTTACCTAGAAAAGAAGGTTTACTAGGGGTGGGCCTGTTCTTAAAGCTGGAATCTCTGCTAAAAGCTGTCCACACAAAGATATATAAACAGCCACAGTTATTAAGATATGGCCTCCCATTTTTTTATTGATCTTGGCTATTAATATTTGGAATAAAATTGTTTGGTGCTCAAAAATTTAAAAGCACCACTTTCTACCCTCCCACTGAACCACATCAAACTAATTGGAGTTTAATGTCATTTAACTTCTGTGTAAGGAAAGCTGTCTTTTTAAGGCAACAAATTTCATTAAATTCCAGCTCAGCAAGGATTCGGGGACAACAGCTATAGCTTAACATATCTATTTGACTTTTTTGAGGATAATAGAACAGAGTGACAAAGGGATGCAGTTGACATTATTTTGTTTAGACTTCTAAAGCACATTTCACATGGTATGACAGATAAAAGCTATTTTGAAAATAAAGTCTCTTGGGGTTACAGGAGGAATAACAAAGTGAATTGGAGAGTGGCTAGAGGAAAGAAACAACAATCCATGATTTATGCAGCAAACCTGAGCTAAAAGGCAGTCACTTGTGCAGTCCATTAGGTCATATTTGTTAATTTTTTATGTACACTTTGCATCTACAGTATTCTTCTATTTATCAAGAAAATATTAAGATTGCAACAGGATGACATTTCATCCTTCTAGCCAGGGTGCATCTATGCATTAGTAATCTGACTTTTGGCTGTAATTTTCAAAGTAGCATAATGGAGTTAGGTGCCTAAATTACATTGAAATTCATTGGGAGTTAGTGCCCAACTGCTTTAGTCTCCTTTGAAAATCCCAGCCTTAATATGCTTCTGGCATTTTCCTGTGCTTTTATTACATAAAGCACACACTTCTTTTGAGTAGAGAGGAACACACCTCTCAATATTATTAATACTATTAATATTAATATTAAATTTTTCTGCCTCTTGGCTCTGTTTAACTACCTGACTGTGTGCTACAAAATATCCACAAAACCAGATGGGGAAAAGGAACTGGTTCAAGAGTTAACACCATGCCTGGGGCTTTTCAGAATAGTGATAAGTTATAATACTTGTTATTACAGGTTATATTACCCATCCACATAACTATCATTTGTGATACTTATGCTCAGTCATCCTATGTTACCTGTGGCGTGGACACATGAATATCCACATAGCTACTGAGCACATGCAATGGGCTGAACCTTGACTGGACAAGCACCTGACTCCATACATCCATATCCAAGCACGAGTCCTGAAATTATGGCCTGGCAAAGAAAGAGGAGGAAGATCCTCCTATGGTTTAGTCCTAATAGCTGTGTAATTAGAGCACTGAGCCAGAAAACAGGAAGCCTCAGTTCTTGGTGCCTCCCACCCAGAAAAGGTTTGAAACTGCATCTCAGCACAGTGCTCTAATCAACGGGCTCTAAGTTAGGCATTATCCAGTTTCTTCTCCGGTCCTCCTCTTGAAGCTGAGGCTCTGCACCTTGTATTAATATTCACTGGATAGACTGGATGGAAAATTTCTGCTTCACTGAGAGTGAAGGTCCAGGTAAAGTCACAAGGCCTTCTCTTTTCCAGGGCAGCAGCCATCTCACTGAGCCACCTACTCACTAAATTGTTCCTTTTCCCTTATCCTACATATCTTCTTTTCTTAGCTGCTAAGAGGCCAACTTCAAAAGAAAAACTGGAGAGAGGACTGGATAATACCTAACCTATGGCCTGGTGGTTAGAGCACTCTGCTAACAAGTTAAAGGGATGTAATTTAAAACCCTCTCTCGGTCTCAGGCTTCATGAGTGAGTTCCCTACCCCCTAGAAGTTTGGGTTAAAACACAAAAGGGCCCTGCACTGTGCTTGGGATACAACACCAGCTAGTCATGTTTTATTCCTCAGACAGTTTTGAGATTTACACTAGCCCAAGTCACGTGTTTATGGAGCCTCATACCTGCCCAACTGGAGTGTGTTTGTGCCAAAAATGACAGTTACGTGGCTGGGTGACTGACATTTGTGTATGTTAAGTATAATAGTACTCTGTCCTTGATGTCTTTGTGCTGTATATGTCTAAACAGGGTATAGTCCCAGGTGAACAGGAGAAAGAAATAATCAAACTATGTAGGATTGTGGTTTTGTCTACATCTATAGCCCTATTTCAGATAAACAGTCACTTAACTTTAGTTATATGAGTAACTTCATTGATCCTTAGCAAATTTAGATTTAAATGCCTTGATTAATTGAGTTAACACCTTCTGTTTAAGGTTTTCTTTATATCATGACATTTAGTAAGGGTCTCTGCAACTTGTAACACACGATTTCAGTCCCAAATACAGAAAACTGAAAAAGCAGGGTTAAAAAGGCAATTGTCTCTTAAGCCTGACCTTGCAAGAGGGTAGATGATCAGCTGTGGATCTGCCCCCAAGTGTCATGTTCAGGTAGGCAATGATAATTTAAAAAAGCATTTGCACGTACATCTGAGACATAGGAGAAACATTTCATAAAAGGGCATTATATACGGATAATCATATATGGAATGACTGTGAAACTTAGATTTTGTTATCTTTATCAAGAACTGAATGCCTGAGACATTTTGCCCAAGGACACTTTGAGTAAACAACAGAAAGCAGTTTAACTCAGCATCAGCTGTTCAGGTTGTTTTTCTTTTTAATATAGCACTCCTCTAGATGTCTTGGCACAATATAGTTCTACAACAGGAACTTCAGATTTTGGATCTATTAGCAGCACATAAATTATTTATTAACTTACGGTACATCAGGAGTAATTTTACAATTGGCAGACATTAGCAAGCCATAGAAGATTAACATAACACCACCATTGTGTCCAGTACCTACTTAGCAATGTATTTCAGACAATAATTTTTAATAGACATTTTCTTTTGTACTAAAGATATGGAAAGACACTTGAGCTATTTGGTTTACTTGTAGTTTCCCTGTCTATATCAACAGCAGTAATTTTTATATTGGTTTGAAGGACTTCTAGACTAAGTACAGGTAGTCAAAAAGCCCGAGGTTGACTTGGTTCAATCTTTGCAGTTTAGTCTAAGCTGCAGAGATTGAACCAATAAGCAAGTGAACAGACATTCACTTTTGATTCCAGAAATACAGCCACATGTCTGACATTTGGAGCCACTCTAATTAAAACACCTGCCTTCTCTTCCCCCACAGCATGTGTAAAGATGCCCCATAAAGTTGTAAACCTTTTATAACACTCAGAAAGGCATTACATATCTTGTTGCTTTTGCCTGATTGCTGTTGATTCTCCTCCTTTGTGGAATGATTAAAGTACAGAAAGCTTAGAATATAAAAGATAATTTAGAAAGTAGCAAACATAAGCCCCTCTGATGTTTCTGATTCCTTCCTTTTTTCTCATAAGATTTCTCTTGTATATGTAAATAAAAAGGCATGATTTTTTAAAAGAATGATTTTGACATTTTATTCCCTGAGTGTGCATGTTTCAATCAAAAAGACATTAATTAAACAGACCTAGACTAAGAATGAAAGCTTTAAAAAAAATCCTACTCCAAGTTTCAGTCTTTAGTTTAAGATTTGCTCCAGTAGCAGTGCCTACACATACCTAAATCTCCTTATTAAGGTGATTACAAGTAATGTACAAAGATAACATAAATAGAGATTTTGGCTGAGCTAAAATTTTAAATTTTAACTGTACTTACTCAATACACTCAGCAATGATTTTCAGTCACTTATAACACTTAACTCAAGAAAAGACTGGGGGCAAAGAAAAAGATTTATAGGCAGTGGAAGCAGGGGGGCAGGCACTAAGGAGGCATATACCTTCCTGGCATGCTACTGCAGGGAATCAGTTAGGCAGGCCAAAGCAGGACTGAAGCTTAGGCTGGCTTCAACAATTAGGGACAATAAAAAGTCCTTCTACAGATACATAGCGAGCAAAAGGAAAGCACAGAGTAACATAAGGCCCCTGCAGGACAAATCAGGACCATTGGTGGTTGATGCAGGGAAAAAGGCAGAGCTCTTCAATGAGTTCTTTGCTTCATTTTCCTAAGTACTGACCAAGACAATTCCCTCGCCGTGAGCATAGACAGATATCCAAAAAGGCACCAAACTGCCAAAGGTTAGTGCTGACTTAGTT
>NW_017728992.1:76020133-76031882 GCF_001723915.1 Gavialis gangeticus | reverse complement strand
AGGAATCTCCAGCACACCTATAGGTCGGGAGATGACCTCGTCAGCAGCTCAGAGGTTGAGCGAGATCTCAAATTCATAGTTGACTTCAAGATGAACATGAGCCAGCAGTATAATGAAGCCTTCAACAAAACCAATCACACCTTGTCATGTATTAGCAGATGCATGACCAACAGATCAAGAGAGGTGATGCTCCCCCTCTATGCGGCATTGGTCAGGCCGCAGTTGGAGTACTGCGTCCAGTTTTGGGGGTTGCACTTCAAGAGGGACATGGAGAAACTGGAGAGGGTTCAGAGGAGGGCCACTTGCATGATTAGTGGCCTCTGTGAAAGACCCTACAAGGGGAGGTTGAAAGATCTGAATCTCTTCAGCTTTCACAAGAGACAGCTGAGGGGAGAACCTGTAGCCGCCTATAAGTTTATTAAGGGAGGACAACGGGGAATTGGTGATGCGCTATTTACCAGAGCGCCCCAGGGAATAACTAGGAATAATGGTTGCAAACTAGTGTAGAGTAGATTTAGGTTAGACATTAGGAAGAAATGTTTTACAGTAAGAGTGGTCAGAATCTGGAATGGGCTTCCAAGAGAGGTGGTACTATCACTTAACTTGGAGGTCTTCAAAAGAAGGCTTGATAGACACCTGGCTGGGGTCATCTGACCTCGGTCCTCTTTCCTGCCAGGGGCAGGGGGTCAGACACGATGACCCATTGTGGTCCCTTCCAACTCTACAATCTATGAATCTACATATATATCCATCCATAAATAAAGCAAAAATACTAGTCCTCAGTAAAGACTGAATTCTTGGAAAGTTGTAGCATGTAATCACTTGAGCAATCATTATGTCTGAAAAGGTAGGTTTTATAAATACAGTTAAAAATATTCATATGGACAGTTCTCCTATTGAAAAATAGTTTTGTTGAAACCATTTTTACACAAAAATGACAATTATTATAAAAAATAGTCTGGCAAGAAATATCAGAACAAAAATATTAGTTTCAGCTCAACATTTTAAAAAAGAAGACAGGTTTCATTTACCACCTATATCACACATTGCTTCATTTTGATTTCCATAAAAAAACCTGAAATGAAATGGCAAGTTGCACTGAAATGCTGATTCAAAACATCAAGATGTTCATTTCAGTTTTAAATGTAAATGATTACTTTTTGAATATTTAATTCATCTCAATAGCTGGTTAGAATATGGAGTGAAATTTTTGCACATGCTTTCATACTAAGTTTGACTTATTTCATATACATTTAAATTTTCAATGAAAACTTGCCTTCAGAATTCCAAATGTTGACATTTTTAATGAGTCCTAGAGGAGAATTTCCACTTTGAAGGCCTCATACAATTTTAAAGATGAGAAAACAAAAGTTCACTTTAAGTATTAGGGTTGGATTTTTGTTATTGCCACAATGGCTCAGACATTCAAAAACAAGGTTGGGGTTTTTTTGTGGTATAGTTTATTGGACCAACTAACTCTCCCATCTCCACAGGTATCTTTGTCCAATATAAGATACCTTTCTGATCCCCCCCGCCGAAAAATCTCTGCCTCTCGCACACAGTTTATTTGAAACTGTTTCAAAACATTATAATGAATAAGACTAGATATCTTTAAAACATAGAGGACACACCCAGGCATGCAGGGGCATGCACTTGAAATGGCACTACTTGCCGCAGCACATGCCCCTGCACATGCACTTTGTTGTAGGGCAAATTGTCCAGCAATGGGCAAAACCCTTCTTGCTCAAGTCCTCCTAGCTCTTCAGCCAAAGAGAGCTGGAGGCTGGGGCCAGCGCAGGTGCTAGTCCCAGCAGTCTTACCTGGTGGCCTGGAGTAGTACGGCACAGGTTGGGCAGCACAGAGGCCTGGCCAGCAGCCAGAACATTACTCTGAGCAGCCCAGTGTTTGTGTGTGCCAGCACATGCTTGTTGTGTGTGAGTTGCACTTCTTTTTTTTCTGAGGGGTTTTTTGCTACTAGGAAAAATCATCATTTGCTGCATGCGGTTTGCAGAGCCACAAAGTGGCTTGTTGCATCACAAACTGCATGTGCCTGCACTTTTAGATGTGGCCAGGCAGTCTTTATGACTGCCAAAAGATCAACAAACCATTAATTTGCAAACAAATTCCAAGTTACTACCTAAATTAATGTTATTGAATATATTTTCTAGTCTTTCTATTTTGCAGAGAAAGATCAGAATCCTAGAATTAAGAAATATGACCATCTGCTATTTCTATTGCATACTTGCCCACATACACAAGATGCTGACAGCGCGCTAATTACTGCACAGTTGCACTGACGAATATTTTTTTTGTGACATTGGTTTTGTAGTAGCTCCTGGCTACTGTGCAGTAGTGTAACATCATGCTTCCTGCCATGCAACGCTACTGTGCAGTAGTCATGGGCTACTGTGCTGTTAGTGTCTCATGTAGATACAGCCAATGAAAATTAGACAGATTTATATGTTTTATATTTCTTTGGGGAAAAAAATTGTAAAATAATTTAGTGCGATTGCAATCATTAATGATGAATTCTTTCTCCATGACTGATAAGTATTTATATTATTACCATGTCAGAGCTGGATAGAATTCAGCTAGAAAGTGTTCCTATTATATATCCTGTTTGGTCTGGTAATCCCTTCCAATGCATTGTTTAGGGCTATTCCTTCCAAATTAAAGTAGCTGCTCACTGAAGTAAAACCCCATGACTTTTGTATTAGAGAGAGAACCAACTTAGTGAATAAACAGAACGCCTGGAGAATAGATTAACCCTAAGTTGCAAGGGACATTTTCCCTTTTAAAGCAGCAATAAATAAATACAGTTTGAAGATTGAATATCACATTTCCTACATCTGTGATAAAAATGAAAGAAACAAAATCAGCTTAACTAAAAGGGGGAAAGCAGGGGAAATAATATCATTATGTGATCTTTGAGGACTACTCATACCGGATACTGTGAATTACTAAGAGCTTGTCCTCATAAAAAATCATTTCAGTTATGTAGCAGTACAATGATAAACTACTAGCTGGCAGTGCACACCCACTAAGTGCTAAGATTGACCACATAAATACATTTGCATCATCTTCTGAGTAGAGGGGAGATTGTTAGTCATCAGTGAAAAGCAGAACTGAATTCAGAAGTGCTCACCATTACTCGCTGCTCATTAAGAAATGCAGTAATATTGACAGAATACATATTATTGCATATACATATATACTGCTTCCATTCATGCATTAACCATACCTAATATCTGTCCTGAATTCCAGTGTATGAAAAATCTAATGCTCTTAGAGCAGGCTGAATCAGAGCAGCATAAATCTTTTGGTCATTATAGCTGAGTAAGAAAATTAGACCAATAAATGTCATGCAAAAGGGTAAATGGTGAGAAACATTGAAATCTGAGTTCACTTACATACTAAGTACAGCAATAGGTATAGGTTAATGTGCTTGAGAAATACCAAGGAACTAATTTAATGAACAACAGCACAATAATTTGTATATAGAAGCAAAGGAAGAGTAAAATACCCTCCACCAGCATACAGCCACTAGAGAATTTTGTTAAAATAATAAGATAAAGAGTTCTGGTCAGAGTTCCAGTCTGAATGATTCTCAGTCCTTGTGCATTCATTTTCACCTACTGTGGCTGGTTTTGATCTCTTTCATTAAAAAGGCTTGGATAATTTTATAGCTAATGGTAATGTTTATAGTTATAGGAACTATAAAGACATTTAATGGTCCAGGGTGTGAAATGATTCACAAAGGATTGGAAAGGGATTTCTTCTCTTCTGGTTATGGATTGAACCATTGCTATAACACAGGGCAGACAACAAGAAAACACCTTCTTTTGAACTCTGCATTATACATGACTATTAAAGGGCAGGGTGTTGGCTGGACTAATGATTATGTCTGGTTTAGTAAGTCTGTATTCCTAATTCTAAAATTATGAAGTAAGCCTCTCTGCTACAGAAATACCATGGGATTAACATTTTTTAAAACCAACTGCTTTGAGACTTTCACAGCAGGTAGGTAGCTCATGGAGGAAAGAATTGAGAGAGCGCAACTGCCATAAATACAGAGCTACAAGAATATCACTGAAAAGGACCTGATCCATTTAAAAATCATTTCATTTGTATGTTATTTTTACCTGCAGTTTTTACAAATGAAGCTCAAGATTGTAATGGCTTCTTGCACAGGTCTTTCATATAGCAAACAAAACAAAACAAAACAAAACAAAACACCCCCTAAATTGAACTAAAAGTTAGATTTATGTGTTTATAAACACAAGAACACTGCCATGGGTATTTCAGAGTAGATGTTTTGAACACTACCTTTTCAAAATATACTCGAGATATCAAATTGGTGGCATCCATTTAAGATACTATTATTGTATTGAATTTATAAAAATATTATCTCTTATGTTATATACATTATATAAGGCTTAGTTATTTTTAGACCAGTGATTCTCAGCCAGGGTACTGTGGTACCCTGGGACACCTTCAGATCCTTTCAAGGGTGTTGTGGGGTGCCACACAATGTTTCCACTGCTGGATGTGTACACAATTTACAAGATAAATCCAGAGATTTCAAATAAGAACCCATAGTGTTACTCTATTATTTTTTTGTAGTCAAAAAAGTGAAAACTAAGAGCCTGCATTTTCCAAGGGGTGCATTGAATCTACTGAGGTGTACCTTGAGTCAATCAACGGGTGTCTCAAGTCTAAATAGCCTGAGAACCACTGCTCTAGACAGAGATGGAGAGTATGGGATGAGTTGCCTGGTTAGGAAAGGCTGGAATCAATCAGTATAGGAGACAAAAAGTAGCATAACATGCCCTGGACATGACCTAAGGGGGCGGCCACCAGAAAGATTAGGGGAGCATAGCACCTTAGCCTGGGGCTATTCATTGCAGCCAATTGTGCTGATGTCTGCCTTCTGCTTGGAAGCAGCTGGCTCAGACAATGAATGTCATAGAGCTCATGATACTTTAATTTTGTGGAGCAGCAGTGGAGTTTGCTGCTTCTGTGGGGGAGAACTGACCCACACTTTTTGCCACCAAATTCAGCAATTTCTCTTCTGAATTCAGCCTTTTTTGTCCTTTGGACATTGGCTTTGGCAGCAAAAAAAAAAAAAAATGAAAGTTTCCCTGCCCGGGCAGCAGCAAACTCCAGTGTCAGTCTAGAGGACTACAATTCCCAGAATACCTTGCACTCTATGCCACTGTTTGGCTTTCTGTTCTATTCCTGCACCTGCAAAGGGTAAAGTAGGAGGCAGCAGGGGAGGGTGAGGGGAAGCTGCCCACAGTACACTTTTTCCACGCTATGCCGCTGAAAGCAAGCTTATATAGCCCACATGGGAGAGTGTGACGAGGGAGATTGGGCCAGGCTGAGTGAGACGTGCTGGAATATGGTGAAACAGGACAAAGGGGAGGAATCAGGATGGAGATAGGAAGAGACTGAAGGAGGCGACTTGCATGTTATATATTAGTGTGCATTAGAACAAGGCAGGAGTCCTTTAGAAAAAACAGTACAGAATTTATTTATTTTTTAAATTCTCATATCAATGAGAAAGTTATCATTATGCATATGCTACTGGGGCAAGAGGCTGTAAATTAACATCATAGATGTCCTTAACCCAGGCATTGTCTAAATGGAGTGATCAATTTTTGCAAGGTGATGTTCTCTTAGTGCAGTTTTAAGTGAATGAAAACAAATACACAGCCACACACATACACATTTCAGTCAGTGCTTAGGAGAGATTTTCAAAGGCAGTCAGTCACTCAACTTTTATTAAAAGTCCATTGAGGTTGAACAACTAATTCCAGTTATTGCCCATTTTGAAAATCTCCACATACACATGAATTTTAATTAAATATTCTCAGGTTATGTTTTTTCTGCACACTGTAGTTTGCAGTAGAGCTATAAAAGTTTTTCTCAGCTGCTGGAAGCTACCTAGCTTCAGTAAAATGGAGCTCCACATAGACTAATTTATGCTGCTGTGATCACATTCAGATGTTTGATCTGAGACACTATATATGCCCTTTTACCACTACAAAAAGTGCATGTTCAAACTCACATTTCAGCTGTAGTGCTACAAGGACGATGCAAGTGCTACAGAAATGTTCTTGGATGAAACAGAAATTTCTCTGTAGCACTGTTTTATAGTACCACCTGTAATACCAGAGCAGTAACACATAGGGCTATGGGAGCTTCTTGCTCCTTCGGCATTCTGAAATGCTCTCTTGACCCCTGCCCATGATCACTGACAGCTTTTTCATTGTTTCCCCTTGCTCTGGTTGGGGAGAGGGCAGTTGGTTAGTGATTGGACTGGACTGGGGAGAAGGAAGGAGCAGAGGAGCAACCCCCTGGCTGGAAAGTACACCTTAGTAGTGACTTTGCAGCTCTCCAGCCGGGGGGGTTCTGATCATTTGAAAACCCTTTGTACACATGTTTGAGTAGTGCTTCCAAGTGCCATTGCACATGTAACACTACAAATGTACATCTGAACACAGCCTCTGGGTTATCATGGCTAAACTGTTCCTGGTATCTGAGCTACACTGCTAGTTAGACATGCCCTTTCTTGACAGAGTGTTAAAAAGCATATCAGTGGATCTTAAATAATAATAATCATAATAATAATTATTATTATGATTATTATTATTATCATGGTATGCCAGAATTGGGTGCACTGCTTTTTTCATGAGACTCAGTAATACAGCTGCTTCAAGCTTCCACATACTGAGATAGTTGAATGTTATGCTGATTGATAACACACTTTAAACCAAACATTTGAATATCAAGATGCCTTTCTATTGAAGTCAATTGAAACTATTTAGTACAGAGTTCATGTGAATTAACTGGATCTGAGCTTATGATAAGATGACATCCATATCTATTAATATGCATAACGGTAACAGAGGCAGAGAGAGATTCAAGGAAGGGAGTTTAGGCATACAGTGATGCTCCAGGGGTGGTGATGGCAAGCCAAGCAAAAGGACCCTAAATTCTGCATCAGATCATACCCACTAACTTCCGGTGACCACACAGGCCAGATAGGCTCTGCAAGCTGGACTTGGCCTGTGAATAGTACGTTTGACACCCCTGAGCCATATGAATAACCTGATTTATAGATTTTGAATACTGCAGGTGTCACTAGATTCATTCTTTTTAAAGATATTGTGCAAAGCTTCTCCACATCATCAAAGCCTTAGCATTGGCAGTGAATGGGGTAAGATACAGCATCTATTCAGTCTTTCATAGCCCCTGTGTACCACAGATGTAGACTCCATGCAGATCCTACATAAGGTGGATGAAGAGGAGATCAGAGAGAATGCATTTGTAAGGATCTAATGGTCCCAGAATACTGTCAATAAAAATCCAAGCATAAGAATAAAAATCATTAATGGAAGCAGACAGAAAGACTATTTCACAATGGCTGCAAAGGCAGATTAAGGCTGCAGAATATAACTATAGAATATAAATAGAACATGAACCTCTGGCTATCTAGGTTTCTCTTGCCATTGGATTGTTTCCTTACCATGAAATATTGAGTGGTTTTTGATGTGCAGCCCACCTTAAGAGAAGACAACAGGCATCTTCCTTCAATAGCAAGTCCTAAAGCAATGGGTGAGTGGTGATGGGGTAGTTGCTAGTGATTCCCAGAAGCCCATAGTCACAGACCTACATAGAGGTGATGGCTGTATAATGGTCATTTTTGTATTTGGAACGGAGACCGGTATGCAATTCAGCATGTGCAGTTGTGACTGAACAGACCTATTTAGGATCCACTTTGCTCAATGTGTATGGGGAGAGAGTTAGAAAAGGTGCCCTAAGACATAGTCTATATCATATTACCTGACTGGAAAATTGCAGTGGGATCATTCTATCTGCATTCCAAAGCAAGTAATGAAGTTTGCAACCTGGAATGTTGCACCCTAACAGTGACTGACTGGACCAAGTATAGTACTTGTGGTCAGCGAATTTCCACAATTTGAGGTTGACATTGCTACATGCAACGAGACCAGATGTGCAGAAAAGGGGCAGCTCACAGAGCATAGTTCTGCTTATGCTTTTTTCTTTTTGGAAAGAAAAAGCCAAAAGACAGTCATATCACTGTCAACAGTGCATACTCCCTGACCCTTAATGAAGACGATGGAACAAACCGAGCCAACTCCTGTCTTCTGCCCCCAAAGACGATAAGATCATTCTTCTTAGCAATTTCTGTACTAAAGTAGGCAGGGACTCTGAGTTGTGGAAAGGAACATTTGAAAAGGAAGGGGGGAAGGGGGAGAAAGTCAGTTCAAATGGAATTCCTCTCCTGAGCATTTAGACCATGATCTCATCATCCCAAAATCCTTATTCTTCCAAAGCAATAAATGGAGGTTACCAGCCCCTCAAAAGAGTGGCACCTGATTAACTACATCATAGTGCATGCCCATAACCATTGCAACTTCTGTATCACCATAGCTATGACCAGAACAGGCAATTGCTGGACAGATCGTTGTTTGATATATTTTGTCATGTACATTTGTATGACCCCCAAAAGATGTAAAATAAAAAAAGTGACCAAGGAAGAGGCTCAGTACTGACTGCTTGTAAGATGTTCCTAAAAATGATCTTCTCTAGCTGTGCCTCACTGAGACCTCCCTGATGATCCTGGCAACATTGATACCTGAGAGATCTTCAAGAAAAGCATCCATGAGCTGTGTGAAAAATCTCGAGGCTTCTCCACAAAGAAACATTCAAGACTGACTTAATGGTGAAGACAGGGAAATCCAAAAATTTTTCATTAATAAAAAAAGGAAAGCCAAAGCTTGGCAGAATTATATCAACTGCAAACATAAGTAAGACAATTATTGCCACATAAAAGCTGAAATTAAAAATTCAAGAGCAAAAGGACAGTAGTGGAGCAAAAGAACAGTAGTGGAAGGAAAATGCAGAAAAAAGCCTGTGAAATTGTCAATAGCCACAATATGTAGTTTCTTTAGCATAACCAAAGCTACCTATGGTCCAAGCACACAAGAATCTGTCCTTCTGGGGTTTAAGGATGCAAAACATTTATTGGATAGCTCCATCATCAATGCAGAGTGGAAGGAGCACTTTCAAGAGCTTGTGAACTATGACTCTAATGTCAAAGACAAACTACTATCAATGCCATTCCACAGCATCCTATTAAAAACTATCTTGCAGAACCACCAGTTTATTAAGATGCCTTGAAACTGTTAAGCAGATGAAGACCAAGAAAACATGTGGAACAAACACCTGATGGAATACCAGGTGAAATTTATAAGCAAGGTAGAAAAAACTTCTCTCACCAACTACATATCATCAATTTGAGAATCAGGAAATGTGAGCAGATTCCCAGTGACTTGCAAGATGCCAGACTCATTACCATATTTAATAAAAGAGAGAGATTGGATTACACCACTTATCATTGCATTGCACCTCTGTCCATAACTAGAAGATTCTCCAATGCATTCTAATTATTATAGTCATTTTCCTTCCTGAGGGGATTCAGTTAGAGTCCCAGTGTGGTTTCAGACCACTGAGAGGTACAGTAGATAGGATCTTTGTTGCTAGACAACTGCAGAAGAAGTGTCACAAGCAACACTGAGGTCTTTACATGGCCTTCATTGACCTGAGTAAGGCCTATGATTCAAAGAGATGCCCCTCTTCCTGGTGAAGGAGTCGAGGGAGAAGATCCCAGGGTTCAGAATGAAGAAGCCAACAGTGGGGATGGCCCCGAAGAGAGGGTGATGGAACTTGAGTTAGCAACCCAGGTGGGATCGACACAGGATTGGGAAGGTTCTAGGAGTAAACCTCTATGGGGAACGGAGAGCCTAAGCAGCAGGAGGGGCTATAGGAAACAAGCTCCTACCATCCAGAGCGGCTCAGCGAGGGACCGAGTGGGCTGAACTGGAGGGATCGGCAGTAGTCCAGTTCGGCATTCAGGAGAGATAGAAGCCTGACATAGGTGTACCCAGGACAGGGTTAGCTGGGAGAGGATTTCTCAGGGCTAGGGTAGCCCATTTTGTGTGAGGTCAGGGATTTTCCTTAGTTTAGTACTGGCAGTGTTTTCCTTAGTTTCTTTCTGTTTCCCACTTTTGGAGGGGTAGGAGGGAAGGCAGCAGTAGGTCTTATAGTTGGCTCAACTCGGGATCGGGTTAGACCTTATACATCGGTACCAAAGTACCCATTACATCAAGAAGCGAGGGTCGGGCCGAGAGACTTCAGCAACTCGTCAAGACTGGGTATCAGGGCGAGGTGTAGGGTAGGTTGGAGCCTCGCGGAAGACTGCTGTCCAGAGATTCCAGACTCCGGATAAGCCCCAGTAGTCAGACCCCACCACTGAAGGAAAAAACAAAGTCGTGGCAGGTGAGATTGGGGTGAAGGCTACCCTGGGGAGGGACATCCGAGCTGTACAACCACAGGGAGGGAGCGATGAGCAGTCTTACACACCCAAAGCCGGGTGGCACAGGACGAGATGTTTGAAGCCCTTCGGGTGCACAGTAGTTTATAACCATTTGACCTCATCATCCCTTGAGATGCTCTGGTGAACAAACGTTCCCCCAGAAACTGGTGGTCAACCCTGATAAACTTATAGGTGGCCATCAGATCACCCCTGAGCCTGCGCTTTTCCAGGCCAAAGAGACCTCAGCCTGTCCTTGTAAGGTTTGTTTTCCTGGCCTCTGATCATGCGCATGGCTCTTCTCTGGACTCTCTCAAGCTTCTCCACGCCCTTTTTGAATTGTGGAGCCTAAAACTGGATGCAGTACTCCAGCTGTGGCCTCACCAAGGCTGAGTACAAGAGGAGAATGACGTCCCGGGATTTGCTTGAGAAGCATCTATGGATGCAAGTCAGCATTTTGGTCACTGTACTAACTGCAGCATCGCATTGCAGGCTCATGTTCATCTTGTGGTCAATGATGACCCCCAAGTCTACTGCATATGTGATTGCATCAACATTCTTTTCCATCTATGTCACAGATATTTGTCATCTTGCTGCTGATGGAATTTCACCTGGAGTCGGCGTTCAGTATTCTATGGATGGGAGAGTCTTTAATATCAACTGGTTATGTTCCAAATCCAGAATAAGCAATACTTTCATTACTGATCTTCAGTATGCTGTGTTGTGTGTGTCCACGCAGTCAAAGAGTTCCAGGTCACTTTCAGTAGCTTCTGTGAAGCTTTTGAAATGCTTGGACTCACTGTTAACTTCAAGAAAACCAAGACAGTTTACTAACCCACCCCAAACCACAAGCTCCCTCCTTACAATTAGACAGCAACCCTGGGAGAATTTTGAGCATTTCACTACTTGGGTAGCTACGTTTCTGAAAAAGGAAACATAGACAACATTCAATGCCATAAAAAATCTTCCAGTTCTGCCTTTGGACATCTCTGAAATCATGTCTTCAGTAGTCATGACATGAGGACCCAAACCAAACTTTTCATTTACCAGACTGTTGCCCTGTTGTATGGGTATGAAATATGGGCAACATTCTGAAAATGCCTGAAAATTTGGAATGTTACCATCAGCAAAGTCTCCAATCCATATCAGTTGGAAGGACAGAATAATGAAGGCTATCATTCTAACTCAAGCAAACACCATCAGCATCAAAGCTAAGTTTATATGGCAACAGCTCCATTGGACAAGACATGTCATAAGGATACCTATCAATTGGTTCCTGAGACAGGTTCTATACTCCTGGTAGTGGTAGTGGTAGTCATGGGGGACCTGAACTTCCCAGACATCTGC
>NW_017728992.1:76017931-76019342 GCF_001723915.1 Gavialis gangeticus | reverse complement strand
TCTGCTCAGGTCCCTTCCAACCCTAGAAACTAGGAAACTCCAAAGTCACTAATGCTTACTGTTCTAGAGGTGGACAAAAGAGATTCAAGGACACCTTGAAAGCAAATCTGAAGAAATGCGATATCAATATCAATACCTGGGAGACTTAAGCACTATATCATCCCTAATGGTGCTGTGACACATGCCATGGAATTGATCATTTTGAGCTAACTCACCTCACTGTTGAGGCATATAGACAGAGAGACAAAGAAAAAGAGTTATGACAAGACATCACCAGGATCTACTACTCCCTCATAGTACTATTTGCCAAGTCTACAGTCGAATATGTGGATCATGGATCAGGCTCCTCAGTCATCTACAAACTCAACAATGACTTCCCTACTTACTGAAAGACTGTTATCCTTATATCAAGTGACTGCCAACAACGATGACCCATGTAGGTTGGAGTGAAGAAGAGACCATGGAATATGCATTTATAAGGATCTGGTGATCCTAGAACACTGTAAGCTTCCTGCTGAAGTCCTTGAAATGTGGTTTAACTATAAGCCATGAATATCTCTGTGATGGACCTATGTACAAGAGTAAAATTAACTCCTTTTGAATAGTGCAAGGAGGCTGCATCAATTTGTCAAGCTCTTGGGGTAAAGCAAAAGACATAGGGAGGACTAGCTAAGCAGGAGATCTAGTTCCATCTTGGGAAGGACATTTTACTTCACTCTCTAGTTTCTATTTAGAACCTGATTGCTTGTTGTTATGAGGGTAAGTACAGCCTACCCTCAACTGGGAGAATCAGAAAAGAATAACAAGGATATTTTCTTCTATCTCATTTTCATTTTCATTCTCAGAATCAGAGTCAGGCATTCAGTCTGACTCAGATTGGAGAATATATTGATCTGACAACTACTGTTTAGATGATAAGCATTGTGTGCTTCTTCAGGGAGCTGACAACTTGTTTTATCTGAGGGAAATTAAATTCTATTTGGAAAAATAAAAAGGGAGTCACTTATGACTCATTCATTTCCATTACAATAAATACTTTTATGCACATCTGAAGACAGAAGCCTACTCTATAAAGGTCAATGTTTCTCCTGAACCTAGTGACCCATAAGGCTGGTGTGGTTAAGGCATGGCAACTCCAATAGCCAGCAGCACCCAAGGGCATACAGTAGTTGGAACCACATCTGATCACCTTTGACTCTTGGACTCAAATGAACAAGTAACTATTTCCAACTGGGTCACCTATGATGGCTAGAAAATTATATGTAGAGGTTTGCTATCAGAAATTTGTTTGAAGGTCAAATGGATATTGTATTAGAGCAGTGATTCAGGGCAACAACAAGGGTTAATTGATTTCTAAAAGCCTGTGCTGTCACACAATGTCACAGCCTTCAGGGAAGATGGGGTGTCTGTG
>NW_017728992.1:76003074-76012931 GCF_001723915.1 Gavialis gangeticus | reverse complement strand
ATTAGAGCAGTGATTCAGGGCAACAACAAGGGTTAATTGATTTCTAAAAGCCTGTGCTGTCACACAATGTCACAGCCTTCAGGGAAGATGGGGTGTCTGTGGCCAACAGATATACACATCCTGGGAAACTGAAAACATCCAAACTTTATTTTCATAATAGAGATAGGCCTGGCTCCAGTGCCCACTTGCAAAACCCCTTGGGCTTTCCAGTTTTGGGGGAACAGACTAAATTAGGAGGACACTGGTAAAGCCCACTGTGCCTGCCTGGCTTCAAACATGTGATCGTGTGCAGCCTTGGTCCGGGTGGCCGGCAGCAGATGTCCTACGGTCTACTGTAAGCCGGTTAGTAGATGTTTATCACCTGGGTGGCCTCCCCCAATCTGCCTGCCACAACTTCGAATGTTATTCCAGTGGGGGGGCTGACCACCCAGGGCTCCTCTGCAGTGGAGAGTCTGCCCAGCCATTGTCTGTGGGGTTCCACCCCCCCCACACCCCAACCTCACGCCAGCCTTCGGTGGGTCACCAGATCTTCTCGGCCATACCCTTGATGACGTTGTACTTCTTGAGCTCAACAATTTCCATAGCCCTATCATGCCTTAGGCCCTGCCACTTGGGATAACTCACTCAGTTAGCTGTAGGGTTTCAGAAATCACCTCCCCCTGCTCCAAGGCAGTCTTTGCCCAGAAGTCTAAATTTAAGCAACACTGAAAAAAAACAAGGAAGGAGGGAAAAAATATATGGTGCAGAGCTGTCTTGCCTGCGCTGTCTCCCTACCTCTCAACCGCTCCAAAAGGGGGAAAACGAAAGAAACCAAACAAACTATAAGTTGGGAAGGACCTGTCTGGTTTATTCCCCTGCCCTTCTGCTAGGGTAACGGAGCAACTTTTGTCCCTATGACCCCACTGGGGTTTGACCCGTCATCTGGTCAGTGTAGACTGCGACCCCTCGCCTTGGGTAGTTTCTCCCCTAACTTCGCCAAGTGCAGTATATGGTGCTGCTCTCCTCATCTGCTGTCAGAAATGTCCCACCTTTGGCATCCTGTGGTATTTTCACCAGTGACTGGCTGCTTCTTATACTATGAGCCGGTACCCATGCTCCTGCTGTCCTGCTCCGCAGCTCCTCTTGCTGCTCCTGGCTGTTTCTGCCTGGATGGAGAGCCTCCTTTGATTCCCGCACTCCCCCAACATTCCCACCTTTGTTGGTATAGAGAGCCTCTCCTAGCTCTCCCGTCCCTCCGACACTTCTGCCTCTGTTGGTGCAGAGAGCCTCCTCTGGCTCCTTTGTCTCCTCACCACACAGCTGTCCGCTGGCACAGAGAGCCCCTGCTGGCTCTCTCTCCCTTGGAGTATCCCAGACGGCATCTGGCTTGAGAGTCTTCCCTGACTCTTCTCTCCTCCCCTCTCTGTCTTCTCCGGTGGTCCTTCTTATGCCTGCTGGCTGGTGATTGCCGATGATGTCACCGGCCAGTTTCAGCTGGATAAAGGCGCGGCTTACAACCTGCTCCTTGTTCAAGCTTCCTTCCTTGCTCCAACTGCGCCATGGGCCCTGCTGCCAGTAAGTATTTTTCTTGAGTTATTCTTGTATTGTTTTCTTCTTTTATACGTGATCCCCACCCTAGGGGATCCCCATTTATTGTTTGGGGCACTTTCTGCCACTCTCCCCCAGGACACGCACATTAGGATGTGTGCATTTGATAGGTTTATGAAAATAAGACTTTGGCTGACAAAACAAAATATGAACAATATGACAACCACAGGAAGACCAATTAGTGATGCCCAAAGATGAAGAGTCATCAGAGGAGAAAGAATACAAAAGGAGAAGTTTTCAAAACAGCAAGGGAGCAGTTGGCATCAGCCCCCCAACCTACAAGGTTATCGATGCTGAACACTCAAGCAAAGAACCTCAAGGTGGCATTTACATACCAGCCAGATGGACTGCATGCTTTGTGTATATTCTGGGCATTGGAGAATTTGGGTAATGTATGTTGTAGTCATCTTGCTTGCTTTGCCTCTATTGCTCTTATTTCCTATCACTGTGTATCGATAACATTTGCCTATTATCAATCAGAGGAGCTGTGGTTGGTCTGAAGGTTGTGCTTACCCAGATGCACAGGTATTGAGGCTAGCTTGTGAAACCATTGCCAACAACCTGTAGACAGGCAAGATTCTTTGAGTAGATGAGGTATTTTTTATTAAACCAACTGAATAGTTGAAAAAAAGTTCTTGGCAAGCTTTTGGGCACAGTCACCCTTTTTCAGGTATGGGGGAGTCTCTGCTGTTTTGAGACTCCAAGAAATGAGAGAAGCTGAAAGTGTGCCAGGATGTCAAGATTCTCACTGACATTGGTTCTTTATTGTAGTCCACCAGCACTGTACTACTTCAGGATACCTGGAGCCAAATTCTACACTGCTTTCCAGGAAACTAAATTCTGAAGTTTAAACATAGCTTTTAATACAGTTCTTATTCAGGCATAATTACTCCTGAGTTTTGCCTGAGGTAAGACTTCAGAACTTGGTCCATGCTATGGACTTTGGTCACATAGACTTCATGAACTTTCTAGACATTTTGATTTTCCTCTTCCCAGGTAGCTTTTTCTAGTACTCTCAGTCACCTTTATTTTTATCTTTTATCATCTCCTCCAGGCAACTTTTATTCTACTAATGAAGTTCCTCATGTTCCTTTATATTTTAATAATATGGTGCTTCAGACAACCAGCATATTGCAGCATCCTTAAGCAGCATCCTGAAGGTAAGCGATGTATCATTTTCTTCTGCCATTTCATCATTTATATTCTAGCCTTTATCAAGTCATCTATATTATGTTAACATACACATGTAGGTTACAGCTATTCTGTTGACTTGCTCCTCAAAGTCATACATACATTTGACATTTAATGTTGTTTTCAAGGCACTATGTCTCTTGGGCCTAGCAAATTTTTCTAACATGCCTTGGGGGCTTTGTAGACTTAGCTTTAACTTTCTATCAGAGAAATTTTCAAATAAGCTTAAGGACACATTCTATTAAATCATCTTTACAGCTTGGAGCTTTGTTTTCAGTTAACATCTTCCGAAGTTTTCAGTTTGCTGTTCTAGCAGACTTTGCTTGGAAAGAGCCCATGAGGGCAAGATTCAATTCATTTTTATTGATTCCAGAGAGATTCCATGGTCCATGAAGAAGTTATGAGTGAACAGAAGCCTCATGGTAGTTTAGGGAGGTAAATTCTGTCTCATCTATATTTCACACTGTGCAAGTCATTCTGTCTGCTATACACAGAATTCATACCACTGGGCATGAGTGGTTCCCCACTTCATAGCTATACTCACTTTTAATCCTGGTAAGTCCCAAGAAAATTGTCCCTTAAAAATGGTGACATTTTTAGATCTAGAAAAGCTGTTTTATATTACTAATAAGTATTTAAGGTATCCTCTGAGACCTGCAATGCTGGATTTTTGTCGTCAGGACATCTGACTTCATAGAGCTTCCTGGACCCGTGTTTCATATGGCAGCACGCCACCATTATTTTATATTCAGAATATATACATGCAAGGACCTTAACTCATTGCTTTTTCTGCTTTCAAATGCTTTGCAATGTGCTAGTAAAAACCCTTTTTCCTTAATTTTACATAAAAGTATATGTAAAATATACAATATATAGTAATATATTAGTATATTTTAAATGAATTATGTTGTAAATGTATGCTAAAAGTTTTAAAAAAGCAAAACCAAATGCAGCTCTAAAATACCATATTAAATTCAGTACAATTTCTGTTTTATTAACATATTAAAGTAAGCATTTTAAGACAAAGGTGATTAGAATGATATTTCATGCATTATAAATGCAATGGATACATTTAATAAGATAGAGAGTAGATGCCACAAAGTACCACACTGTTCTTTCTTGCTTCTTCCACTTTTCATTTCTGTTCATCATAAATGTCAACTAGTGCTCTGGTTTTTAAAGGAAAGGCATAATCTAAGACCTGAAAATATTATCTGCTTCAGGGAACATATAAAAATATTAAAATTAGCCTATCTGCATCCTAAATTCATATGCCTGACTTTTAGTCTGTTAAATGAAACAAAACAAAACAGAAAACGCCCCACAACCCAAATGATTGAAAGCTATCTTTTCCCATGCCCCAGGAAAACCAAATGAGATTACGCTTGTTATTTAGCTTTTTGAAACGGAATATTTTTACTTAAAATGCAATAGTTTGAATTTTACAGAATATCTTTTAAGGAGGCTGGAAAAGTCTTGCATAATTTCAGATATAAGAGTGAAATCCTAGCTCCTTTAAAGTCAGTGGTGAAAATCCCATTAACTTTGGTAGGGCCAGGATATCACCATTTGTTTTTTCTAGCCTTCTTCTGGAAAAGGCAATAAGTTTCTTACGGACCTTTTTTGAGGATTTAGATTGGGCATAACCTTGTGCTGGTCTGAAGTACGGGGTCGCTATACAGGACAGGGTTATTTTAAACCTCATTGAATGAATGACTGATTATTCTATATAGTGCCAAGGACAGTGTGTAGCATTTAATTTGGATTTAACCAGTGCATGGCCTTTGATAAGCCATCATCCAGGGGTGAATTTCACCCATATATAAATCTATCCCCTTCAGGGCTCTTTTGTTTTTTTCTTATTTTGCCTTCGTTTCCATGTAAATGCCAATTTTCATCTTTAGGTAAGGGGAATGAAAAAGCTCAGAGGCTGGTTCTGTTGCCAGCAACCCCCCCCCCCCCCCAAAAAAGTTAAAAAACCAACAAAACACTTTTAGAAGTCAAAATAGAAGAGGCAGTCAATGCCAACGAACTTGCATGGGAAATCAGAATGAAGATATTGACATGCTTGTGATACATTTGTTTAAATGTAAATGTACACTGATTAAGCAAATCTTTACACACTGGCTGTCAAATACATGGATTTACACAATTTACAATTATAGATGATTGCAAATTTGGCACCCACAGGCAATCAGAGTACAAGGATTTACATAAAGGAAAACATAGAATTTTGCATTTAAAATTATGTAAATAATAATGTCTATAGATTGTTATAATGTAAAGAGTAATCTTAAATGTTGAAATCCAAATAATGAAATGGCATATAGACAATCTGAAAATTGGAAGCCTTTTATCAAAGAAATGTAAAGGGAAAGAATTTAAATAGTGTTTCAATTCATTCATGTAGTGACATTTAACAGTACGGAAACCAGTGATGTTAGTTATTTTAAAATAAGCAAAAATATAATCTGGGTAATGATTTTTTTTATACTGCCACATCAATCTTAGGTTTATTTAAAATTTTTCAATAAATATTAGAAATAAAACATATTCTGAACTCATATTTAGTTTTTTCTCTGCTATACTACATTGTAAAAGTCTATTCATAGTTATGAATGGCGATATTTTAGAAAGCACTTATTGACAGATTGTTTTATGGTTTTTCAAAATATAATGTCATGGTGAAGGGAGTTGGTAACTTTCAGCAATTATGTCTTTGTTCTATGAGCAAGTGAAAAGCTCAATGACAGTTAAGAATCTTTGATGGAAAAAGTTCTAATTTTTTTTTCAAGGAAAAACATTGACTTTGGGTCAGGAAAACCATAATGATGGCACCCACATACCTTCCTGGAAGTCTTCTGTCAACTGCATTTTTCCTGAGAAAACAGTAACAAGCAAGCTGATAAATTCTGTTTTTAATCTTCCAAACTGAACCCTTACTGAATTTCTTTCTGACAATAGAGGTTATTAATTTTCTTCCCAAATAGTATGATTCCTCTCCCCACCCCTCCAAAAAAATTCTCAATTTTCTATGGGGCAGAAATTCTGTTTTCAGACAGCTTTTTTGGCTCTACTACCCCTTGTTTCTAGCTAAATGGAAGATGCAAATAAGCTTCTTATTGAAATAAAATAGTTGAAAAATAGAAGGCACTCTCCAAAGCATTGGCCATGTGGAAGGCTTGGGTAAGAACTAACTCCAAGGAAATAGGAGAGGTTTTTCCCTAGGAGCAGACTGTAGACACAGAGGATGAAGATTGCAGCTGTGTCCACCTGTATGTCAGAAGAAGAAAGCAGCCAGAAAAATTAGGGAAAAGCCCTGAGTGGAGCCAGAGTGCTGAACTGTGAGGTAAGTCTGGAAAATGAATGCAAGGAAATTTCTTCCTTGTGTTTGTTCGTTAAGATGGAGAGAATTAGGACTTTGTGAACATTCTTTGGAAATAAACATAATTATGCCACAGAAATACTTGACTCATAAGCACTTTCTTTTCCTAATCAAAGGAAGCTGTGAGACTAAATATTGGTTACTTGCTGAGAACAAAAGGAGTAGTCACATCTTAATAGTAATTTGCTGTTACATAAGTAAGAGATGTATTTTCATCTCAGGAAAATTGGTCTGTCCATTAAAACTTCAGCATGGAAAAATATTTACTTGCTAAGTCAAGTTGAAAATGATATCATGTCCTAAAGAGATGGCATTTGGATTTTGATGTCAATTGAATAATTCAGAAAACATGCCATGATGAATACTGTCATTATGAATATTTGGGTGCATTTACATGATATGCGTTGATGCGCATTATCCTAATTTAATGTGCATTATAGGCATGTCTACACATACGTGCCCTTAATGCACATTAAAAATGGCAAAATTAGGCTAATTACACCAAAATTTGATACCTGCAAATGCAGGTATCAAATTAAGGTGTGGTTAGTTAAAGTGCATCAATGCATGTGTAGATGTGACCTAGCACTAACTTCAGTTAGATACCTTTTGAGGAACATGCAGTTAGCCTGGAAGATACTGAAAAGTGTAGTTTTAGTTTTCCTTCTCCTCCCATTTAAATTAACAGATTAAGGGAGTTTTCTATCTGTCCTTCAATCAGACATATTTTATATGATAACATTTCATCTGAGATAGCCACAAAGAATTTTAGATTGGGATTTTGATTACTTCCTTCCTTAATGGACTCTGGCTGCTCTCCTATCTTATAATCAGGGATCCAGTTTTTTTGTTTACCATGGAAAAGTGTGGTAAAACGCAGATTTGCTCATTTTAAGGAGAACATCCAGATTTTTTTGGGTGCTGATTTTCCATGGTAAAATCCCCCACAATCAAATGCTAAAGTTTATAGGTATCTAAAATGTATTTTATTATAGTAATTGAAGCACTGATAGACTTCCAGTTTGCTTTAAAATTGTAAACATATCAATACAACATTGTGTTCCACTTATACATACATATATAGAGGTGTTAATCATGGAAAAATATGGATTTGGGGGGTTTGAGAATTTGTGATTTTTTTTAATCAAAGAAAATCAGGATCCCTGCTTATAATTAAATAAGATGTCAATATATATTGCAACCACTACTGAAGCAGACTCTGTCAGTAGTTTTCCTAAGTGCAAACAGTATTAGAATTATTTTCACATCTGGCAGAAGAAGGTAGAAATTGGCATTGATCTTTAGCGCTTCTTTAGTCCATTTCATGCATTAGATTTCTGCGTGCTTATTTCCAAAGGAAGCTCTTTATTTTTCACTGACTTGAGACATATGAGGTACATACAGATGAGCATGCATGTGCGTGTCCTCAGGGATAAATAGCAGCAGTATCTAGTTGTGCTGCTGCTTCTTGTCCCTAGGGAACACTCCTGCACACATGCTTTGGTGCATGGCAAATTGCCCTTGGTGGGGTATGGGAGGCTGCTGTCAGGGTGGGGCCTCCCAAGCCTGCAGCAGTGGCTATGTGGGTGAACCAAGCCTAACCAGCAGCCAGACCATGGCTCTGGTCCATCAAGCTCCAGTTTTGGGCAGTGCATGCTGTAGCCACCTGTACCGCCCCACAATTTTTAGAACCCTTTTATAGATACTGGGATTTTCCTGTATCTAACATTGGCTCCACGCTACAAATATAAGGTATGGAGAATCTTTTCATATTCACCGCATGCATTTTGCAGTGCCTCATAAACCTTTGAGGCACTGCAGAGCAAACATGTGCACTCATTTCGATGCCCCCATGGCGTCCTACTATACTGAAGTACAATCAATAAATAATGATTGCAATACTCCTATATTGCATAAAGGAGGATCCAGGGAACTATAGACCAATTAGACTTACCTCAGTCCCTGGAAAAATCATGGAGCAGATCCTTAAGCAATCCATTTCTAAGCACTTGGAGGAGAAGAAGGAAATTAGAAACAGTCAGCCTGGATTCATCAAGGGCATGTCATGCCTGATCAACCTGATTGCCTTCTATGATGAGATGACTGGCTCTGTGGATGCAGGGGGACCAGTAGATGTGGTATACCTTGATTTTAGCAAGGCTTTTGATATGGTCTCCCACAATGTTCTTGCAGGCAAGCCAAGGAAGTACGGGCTAGATGAATGGACTGTAAGGTGGATAGAAAACTGGCTGGAACATCAGGCTCAGAGTAATCAATAGTTTGATATCTAGTTGGCAGCCAGTATCAAGTAGAGTGCCCCAGGAGTCAGTCCTGGGGCCAGTTTTGTTCAATGTCTTCATCAACAACCTGGAAGGTGGCATAGAGTGCACCCTCAGCAAGTCTGCAGATGACACCAAGCTGTGGGGAGTAGTAGATAAGTTGGAGAGTAAGGCTAGGTGTCAGAGGGACCTAGAAAAATTGGACGATTGGTCCAAAAGAAATCCCATAAGGTTCAATAAGAACAAGTGCAAAGTCCTGCACTTAGGATGGAATGTTCCCATGCACCAGTACAGGCTGGGAGCTGACTGGCTGGGCAGCAGTTCTGTAGAAAAGGACCTGAGGGTTACAGTGGACAATAAGATGGATATTAGTCAACAGTGTGCCCTTGTTGTCAAGAAGGCTAGTGGCATATTGGTAGGAGTGTCCCCATCAGGTCAAGGGAAGTAATTATTCCTCTCTATTTAGCATTGGTGAGGTCATGTCTGGTGTACCGTGTACAGTTTTGGGCACCCACTATTGAAAGGATATGGACAAATTGATTGGAGAGAGTCCAGCAGAGGGCAACAAAAATAGTTTGGGGGATGGGTAACATGACTTATGAGAAGAGGCTGAGGGAACTGGGTTTATTTAGTTTGGAGAAGGGAAGACTGAAGGGGGATTTAAGAGCAACCTTCAACTACCTGAAGTGGGGTTCCAAGGAGGATGGAGCTAGACTGTTTTCAGTGGTGGCAGATAGATGACAGAACAAGGAGCAATGGTCTCAAGTTGCAGTAAGGGAAGTTTAGGTTAGATATTAGGAAGAATGTTCTCACTAGGAGGATAGTAAAATACTGGAACAGGTTACCCAGAGAGGTTGCAGAATCTCCATCCTTGGAGTTTATTAAGACCCAGCTAGACAAAGCTTTGGCTGGGATGATTTAGTTGGGGCTAGTCCTGCTTTGAGCAGGGAGTTGGAAAAGATGACCTCCTGAGGTCCCTGCCAACCCTAATTTTCTATGATGGGAATAGGAACATAGATTTTAACAAGTTATATTTCATGTGGTGAGGAATAGAAAAGTCTGACTCAAATTAATTTGTAAATAAAGTTCAAGCTAGAATCAAGAAAAATAAGGCTCACAGAGATCTCAAGAGGCCACTTTGTCTAACTCCTGATATTAATATCCATCTAAAACATCCTAAAGAAAGACAGGAAATAATCTACTTTTACAGGTGTATCTGCTTCTAAAGACTCTTAACATGAAAAAACATCAGAAAGATTGGATAAGTTGGTATATGACATTAAGAACTCATTACATACCACACAGATGTGTAGTCTTTAGTACAAAGGACTAGGGTTCCTAGTTGCTGCTCCTGTGCCAACAGCAATGTCTGATAAATTTAGCCAAAAATAGAAGAATGAAGTACAGATAAAGTC
>NW_017728992.1:75992875-75998074 GCF_001723915.1 Gavialis gangeticus | reverse complement strand
TAAAAAAAAAAAAAATGTTTTATACCCAAAAAAAAAAAAAAAAAAAAAAAAAAAAAAAAAAAGTAAGTTTTAGCACATGAATATTGAACAAAAACATACTGTTGTTTTTGAGGGTATATAAGAGAAACAAATAGTTCTTTGACTGAATGATGCATTTCTCTAGGAAGTGGTGTCAAACTAGGGAACAACAACATTTTGCAGACCCTAAAATCTACAGCGGGTATAGCTAAGGTGTCCTAAGCTTCATTGCTTGAATTAATATTAAGGCACTTAGAATACTGGGCTCTAACTCTTGTGTTAAGCGAAATAGATGTTCTATTTATGCTTACTTGTCAATATTTAAGAAAATATATCTAAAAGGGCATTATTTCTTTTAAGCTGTTTGACATCTCCCTACTCTTGAGGCTAGTCAGAAGCCTAATACCACCAGGGGAACCCTGGGTGATTTTTTCTATTTCCAGTCCCTTTGTGCTGCCACAGTGACCATCACAAAGATAAAAAATCAGACTCAGGACCGCCAGTAAAAATCATAATAGACTTTCATGCTACAACAAGCAAAGAATAAATTCAGACTATTTCATATATATTTTAAAGAATAATCTATGTCTTTGCAGTACATATCAAAAAAGCAGGACAAAACAAATTGAAATCATATCTTGCCTTAACTCCTAACAATATTAGATATGAATTAGAAATAGGGGCGAGTCACTTATGAACACTTCAAGCATATTTTTGGTAGTCCCACATGAGTAACTGGAGAAGGAGGAGGAAGCCCTCCATTGCACTTGGTATACTTAATCTAAGGACCAAGGAAGAACACTGCATCTACAATACACTGAGCACAGGGTATTCAAGATTATCAGCAGCACTCTTTAACCCCCAAACAGTCTAAATTACTGCATCAGGGACATGGCTTTACACACAGTTGTATTCCTATTAGCACTCACCTACAGACACATGGGACGTATATGCAATTTAGGCACCTCCAACACTTTTCTGATGGAGAGAAGCCAGAATGTTACTGTCCTTCACTCTGTAGTTTTGCATATAAGAAACAGATTTTATTTCAACTTCTTTTATATGTAAATATAAGCAGCTGAAGTTCTACTATAATTATAAAAATAGTATTCTTCTCCTCTTTAGGTACTGCAAGATGCTGTTGCATAATATATTTCATGACTGCAAGACCAAAATGTCTTTCAAAGCTCATAGAATTTAGCAAGAGGAAAGGAAATTAGAAATAGATTTTTAGCTTGTGAATCTTATGGAATCAGTAAGATAGCTTAAATGAGTCCCTCTACATGAGCCTTATTGATTACCAAAAAGGTTTTCATGGTGCTGTATTAAGAATATGGGTGGTGATGCTTGAAGTGCATTTTCCAGCTCAGCTAAGCAGATTATTACAGAATCTGCTTGAGAAGGACAAGAAAAAATATATATTCTGAATTGCAAAAGGAATGGCAAGCAGATCTAAAAATCTACAAATGATAGCTGAATTTGCTTTTATTGTACATCTATTATTAAAGTTTCTGCAAATTTATATTCAGTCCCTAAGATTCTTAGTCGATGTGCCAAGGATCAGTTTGCAATTCCAGTCCCTATCATGGATAGTGAAAGAATGTGGTATCCAGTGGACACTGTACACAGGCACCTGCCTTGGTAACATATAGTAAAATGCTTCCAGAACTTTGGACTGCATTTATTTGATGGCAAGGAGATTAAAGAGTAACTGGCTTAATGAATACATACTGTCCTCTACAGTAATTCAGAGCACAGTGTTCCTGCTTCCATTAGTATTTCACTAATGTAGAAGTTAGACTGAGGATAATATACCTGACCAGTTAATAGTTAATAAGTTAATGTACTTATGAATAGAATGCATTTAGATAAAACAACAATACAAAATGTGTTTTATTGTTTTTTCTCAGCTAATCTGAGCTAAAATTTGTTTGTCACCCCTAACTTGAGTTCTGTCCATAAACAAAATAACTGGTGTGTAATGGCACTTTGAAATATAGCTGGCAGGTTTTTCAAGACAGGCAGGATAACATTCAAGTTAGCTGCTCAGTTGCTAACACAACTATTTTGTGTAGCTTTTCATAGCATGGTACTCTCACTTGAGTTAAATTAACTGCGTGTTAGCCTAGGTGTGGATAACTTAACTCTTCAGTGAAACCATAGTTTAGAAATAGAGGAAAGTGGAGCTGGCAGTCCAAGACAGAGGAACACTAGTCTTCAGGTCACACTCTTAAGATGACCATTTACTTATGACTCATGAGGGAATTGGTCTTGGGCCCTTTTTTCTTCTTGGTTTTTGAGCATTTATATTGAATTTGCGTCACATTTCAAGTTTTTTTCAGTGGAAACATGAGAACTAGAAACTTAGATTTCATTTTCTGAAGTGAGATTCTTATGTTCTTTATTTCAGGAAGACAAGTTTTGAAAACAATAAAAATCTACTAAATGGGACTTTAAGACTACAAGAAGTTACAACACTGCTGTTGTGTTACGTAGTTCTTAGTTGTAAGCCATGTTTAAACCTCCATATGTGTGTTTACACAGAAAGTAAAACAGTTTTAACTAAAAACTGTTACACCCATTAGCTCAACTGTTGATTCCCATGTGTGTAGACAAGCTCATTTCCAATGCTCTTAGAATAATACTGTGAAGCAGCATCAATTTAGTCTCCTCCATTGTAGGTCACAGTTGTAAACCTCAATCCACCTCTGTGCATTATTTCTTATTTTTCCATAAATGCACTAATACATATTCTTGGATATCAAGTGAAACATATATAACATCAACAGATTTTGTAGAGTGTATAGAAGAACAAAGTAAGTAGAACAGAGAGAGAAGTTTTACTTCCCATTCATTGAATGAAAACACTTAGGAAACTCCAGGATGTTGCTATCCATATTTGTTGTAGCATAACCTATTAATGACAGTACAGGTTTGTGACACTATACATCAGGTTTTATTGATTCCAGCTTAGACTAGAATTGAGGATAGACATTACCTTGTAAGAGGTTGCTTGCATACTGTTGGATAGGATCCTGACACAAAACATTGCTTTCTTAATCAAAACCAGTGTAACAAGGGATCAAGCAGAAGCCCTGTCACTAAGTAGTACCCGACATACCGGTAAAGGGGACAGCCAAGCACAGCAGTGGGGGTTTAACATACCAGGGAAGGATAAGGGCAATCACGGTTGTTGCCGTGCATAAAAGGCGGGTTTGTATAGTTGCTCTCTAGGCATTGGAGAAGGAGCAGAAGATGGACAGAGGCAGCTGCATAACAGGCAACCCGGAGAGCAGCAACTCAGAAGACCGACGCTGGACTGGGGGCACCCCCACAGAGGGTGGGTGGCTGGCAAGACCCCCAAGAGACTGGGTACACACCCTCGGAGAGAGGATTTGGAGATGATTGTATCCCTGATCAGGGTGGTGGGAAGATCGCTGCAATCAGCAGAGAACAAAGCAGAGCAGCAATCAGACAAATGGCGGAACAGCTGCTTCCGCGCTAATGAGGCAATTAGTGCAGTTATTTACATTGTAACAGGTACAATAAAGGCCAGCACTTGGTGAAACTAACACCTGGGTGGTCTATTACTTATCACCCTCTCTTTCAGGGATTAAAATCTTATTACTTTTCCATCTCCTTAGTCATGGCAGGTGAGTCCTGAAGAGAAGAGGGGCAGGCAACAGACACCGGCTCACACCCAACAAGAAACAATTGTGGCTTTCAGCTATGTACTTTTCTTTGAAGGGTTTGCAGAACTTTGCTTGTGAGCCACTTTGGGCACCAAATGAACAGCTGTGGCAGAGGTAGGGAATAACAGGCTTAGAAGGCTTCTGAGTCTCTTCTCCTTTGATCACAGGAGTCCTTAAAACAATCAGGGCTTACAGCTTATGTTCCATAGTGATCTATAGAAATTTAAAGACGTTGCAAAGACAAATGCATTGTGGGACTGAGAACACAGGTCATTAGCATGATTTAAGAAGGATTGTTTTATATGCTGTCCACTTGTGTGTTGAAATAATACTGTAGACACATTGGACACATCCACACATGCAAGCACATGCGCTTGTAGTGGTTCAAATAGAAGTGGTGCAAATTTGAGCCAGGGCTTTTTGCCTCAGGGCACATGCCCAGACATGCACTTTGGTGTTGGGCAAATTGTGCCACTTGGGCACCTGCCTAACTCCTCCTGGATCTGCAGCCAGGGGGAGCTGGAGCCTGGGGCTAGCACCTGTGCTGTCCCAGCAGTATAAAAAGCTGCCCTGTCAAGTAGCTCAGGGCTACTAGCTCTCAGGAGCTTCTGGGGCCCAGCCCATTAGTACCTAGGGACACTACCCCTTGTGCCAGCTGGACTGCTGAAGCAGCCCTGAGAGTTCCCTGCATCCTCTACCCATTGCAGCAGTCTGGCAGTGGGATCTGCTGTGAACCTGCCAGATCTGGATGGGGACTGCACAGGCAGTAGAGGCATCTGCCCCTCTGGGCCAGCTGCCAGCAGACTGTGGCTGCAGAGTTGGCCTTTGTGCAGCACTACTGCCATGTGTGCCTCTGCCTGGCCATCTGGGCAGCTATCACCCGGAAAATGTTCCCAGTGTGATGGCCAGCTTTGAACTGTCAAACCATGTCCCACTGGCCAGGTGGTCAGCCACCACCAGCTCAGCGCTCAGCAGCCTCCTCTTTCTGGGTCCTGCTACTGGCCTCCTTAACAGGAATTCTGGTGTTCCCTATTTGAAAACTGAAAAATCTATGATAAAAAAAAATCCCAAAGTCACTCTGTAAAATACCCTGAAATCTATGTTCCCCCACCATTAAAACAAAAGACTATTACATATATATAGAGAGAGAGAGAGTGAGAGATAGCTATCAGTTGGGCAATGTTTTCCTGATATATCCCCCCAGGCCTTCCAATGGCTGCCCCACCCAGCCCCAGCGCCTGCTTGCACCCCCAGCCTGCCCAAAGCCTTGCATTCACCAGCAGCTGCCTGGCACCCACACTGTCACTACCCCATCGCAGAGGTGTATTTGGGTTCAGCAGGGCGCTGCATGGCTCCATGCACTGTTGGTAGGGGGGCCACTGCGCAGCTGTCACTCAGGCCCCATGCTGCATGGGGGCACTCTGCCATGAGGTCCCAGTGACCCTAATGGCAGCTGCTACTGCTGATGAGTGCAGGGCTTTTTTTTTTA
>NW_017728992.1:75980012-75987875 GCF_001723915.1 Gavialis gangeticus | reverse complement strand
GCTGCTTGTGATGCATGCAAGCTGCAACAGAGGGCAACAAAGTCCCATGGACCTGATTTTAGTAGAAATTGCACCTTTCTAACACCTTGGTAAAAGGCTTTCGTACACCTTGGTAAAAGCTGTGCTGAGGCTGGCTGGGACAGTGATTGGGGGGGACTTTTTTTTTTTTTTTTTCAGTCCTAGGCTGCTGGGGCCAGGCCGGGGGTACAGTGATTGGGCAGGTGGGGGATGGGGCCAGATGAAACAGTGAGCTGGGGGATTGGGCGGTGGATGGGGTAGCAATGGGTGGGGTTGAGGGAGTGGGGGGCTGGCAGGGGTCCCTCCAAGGTCCCCTCCCCCCTCCTTCAGCTCCCCCACCCCCTACTTACCAGCAGGAGCCCAGCTCCAGCTCCCTGCGGCTGGCATGCTGCCTGCTCTGAATGGGCAGGCACAGTGCTTCAGCACCAGGTTGAGGACCAGCCATAGAGACTCTGGCTAGCTACCAGAGTGTCTCTATGGAGGACCAAGCCTTGGACTGTGCCCTGCCCCACTTTTTTCCTCCCACAGTTTTTTTTTTTACCACTGAATATTCAGGGATCTAATTTTACCCCCATGCTGCAAATTTGCAGTGCAGGAAACGTTATTTGTTTCCGCATGTGCCTCTTTTAGCTCTCAAAGGGCTTTGAGATGTTGCAAGATACACATGCACGCTCGTGTGAACGCGCCCATTGAAACTTAATTTAATAAAATACCTAATTGTTAGGTGTTATATAAACCATTTGTCTCCTTTTCTTACCTACTTCTGTTCCTTCCTCCTTAATATATAATGCATTAGAATTGAACAACAATTGTAAGTTCTGCATTCAGGTGTTGTAGCTGAAAGCTATACAAATGCTAGATATGGTAATCTACATACAAAGTTAGAAAAAGACAATGGAAAAAATGTATAAATGAACCTGCAATACCATCATGCCATGAAGACGGGAACTACTGGAGTCAGCATAATTCCTTTTTTTGCCCCAGGGAAATTTCAGGTCAGCAGAGAAATGGCTCAGTTTCTAAACTACACTGGACACTGTAGATTTAAAACAGAAAATATTATAACATAACCAAGTTCATTAATTCTGAGTAACAACATTTAAAAGGCAGGATATTAATTAACTAGAAAATTCTGTGAATAATTCTTTATATTTTCTTGTGTATTTAGTTTTAACAGGACAGTTTTTATACACCACCACTGTTAATAGTCATTGCGTTCTCCTCTATCGCCCTCTTGTAAAGACATGTTGATTGTGAAAGAAGTTTTTTTCCAATAATGGGAACAAATAGAAAATAATTTTACACCACTAGATGGCAAGGTTCATTCATCCTATGTAATATACATGTTAAAGATTTGTTATTAAACTGAAACTGTATTAATTACACATTTTGAAGAATAAAAGAAATTACATTCTTGTTTCACTGATGTGGGTCACCCACAGCTACTGGCACACAACCTTCCTGGAGTCTACAACTATTCCAAATGTGATGTAATCACAGAAAAAAGGATTTACAACTAGCCATCATATTAATGTAGGCAACATATATGTACTTTTGCAGCTTATCCCAGTTATCTAATTTAATATTTTAACTAAGTGCAATTTGCTGAGTAAATACCTGTATAGGTAAATATGGGTAAAAAACCCCAAGCAATTCCAGAATAATTATTCAGTTTGTTCTGAGAGGTAAAAACGCTTTCACATATGCCATGAGTAGAGAAAACAGTTTCTCACCCTCTTCATAACATTTGTTTTGAGAGACCAGTTCTCATCTTTTCTTAGGCAGCAGTTTTGCCTTCGTTGGGCACAGATGCATTTCTCTTTAACCCTCAAAAGTCCTCTTTTGCAGGAGGCAAGTAGTAGCATTATTTTGCGTGCCCCACTTTTCAAAGGCAAATGGTAATAGTATCTAGATGGGGTGGGGGAGCAAGGATCTTCCATGCCTGTCTGTGGCACAGCAGGCTTTGCAGTCTTCGCATACCCTTAGGGTTTGTGGTGGTATCCTTCTTGGTGTGGCAGACATTTGATCCCAGTATGAGATAAACAAGAAGAAACATAAGTTATAAGGCTGAAGAAAGACATTAAGAATGCAATCATTATTTTGGCATGGGTAATTTCAAATTTTAAAAGTAGTCCTTTACAATTTTCATTATGCTATATAAAAAAAAGACACACTCTCAACTGACCTTTACACAGGCAACTGTCCCCAGTGACGTCTTCACCTCTTTGGAGGTCCTGAAATCTGTCGGACCCTTCTTTTCTCTGTAGAGCGCTCAGACTCAGTTGGCTGCCCCCTGGCTTCCTGGCACTCAGGCTCAGTTGGCTTCTGTAGGGAAGCTCTTTGTGCTTCCCTACAGGGCTATTCTTTGATTTTTGACATTGTGTTCATTAATTCTCTTTTAAACGTTAGAAATAGGGCAAGAGTTATTAATGGATGAAAAAAAAGAAAGATTGTAGTTTAGAATGTTTATAAGCAAGGAAGTGAAACTGAGAAAGTGTAAAAACTACATATTCAGCATGGGCCATTAATCTAAAATGAAATAAGCCCGTGGCCTTTTTTGCATTGGAAAAAAAAAACATTTCATATAAAGCTTAGCTAGGGTTGCTCATATCTGTGCTTACAACTAATTGAGTTAATTTCTGACAGGTAGGAATCTGGTATAGATTCCATTCAGGCTGGGTACCTCATTCACTTAAAATGCTAAATGGAATGCTGTTTGGTGATTTCCAGAGACCCTATTTTTCTAATAGGAAGAATGACTTGTTAATTAATAAACAGATAGATACAGCATCATGCTTAAGTCTACTGCTATAAAAATAGTTGTCTCCATATTCTTACATTTTTTTTTTTTAAGAAAAGTTAGTAGAAAAACCTCCAATATATTTAAATCCTAGTTTTCAACAACAGCAAGCTACTGCTAATGCACTAGTCAAAATGCCTGAGGGGTCATTTGTACCTTAGGAATCCTGTCAGACAATCTAGAATTCACATATATATTGAAGAATAACAATGACCTTTTTCAATATGTATAAGGATGAACTCCTGCCTTTCTGATTTTTAATTGCTGCCATATGTCTGATTGCATTGTGACAAAATCAAGAGAGACAAATAAAAGATATTGAGACTAAACAAAAGAACACTGGTTAACTTCTAGCAGAAGATTTCTTTAAATTTTCTTTTTTTATCCTGCCTTCCACCTACTCTACCCTGCCACCCCATTGCAAAGTTCCTCTGAAGATACTGTAGGCTTCTTTCACCGGCTTCATCATTTCCACTGTATTTTCACAGCTTACCCTTTTAGTAGGAGTTAAGGGACATACAAATGTATGTCAGTGGATGGAATAGTGTCAGGCCCCAGAAATGTAGACAGCTAATGGAAACTAGTAGAAAAATACAATGGAAATGACAAAATTGATAACTGCTTTGAGTGCATTTGCTTCCCTGACTGCAATCAGAGATTTCTTTAAATGAAAGGCTCAGACAGCTTTCTGCTGAGAAAAATTAATTACCACTGTCAAATTGCTTTCTGAATTTTCTTTCTGGAAGAACAGAAGAGTAGACTTGGCATTTTGTGTGTGAATATGGGAACTGGCTTGTTTTAAAACAATAGCCATAATGGGTTTGTTAAATTATTTTATTTTCTCCTTTCTCTGGGGCACTAGGAGACAGATGTTTTTCCACCATTTGGGCATTTAAGTGGACATAGGTCCTTGAGTGAAATTATATTCTGCTTGAATATAATCCATTAATGTGTGTACTTTTGCAGCATCCCATCATCTTACCCTTAAGACTGAGTCACAGAAGAGCAGCAAGGAAGAGGAGAACCCATCCACCCTTTGCATTAACAGTTGTTCAGGGGCTCAACCACAATGTAATAGAATCACACGGGCAACTGTCCACCATTTGCCATTTGATACTGTTACCATTTGCCTTCGAAAGGCAGGGCCCACAAAATAATGCTACTACTTGCCTCCTGCAAAAGAGGACTTTTGAGCGTTAAAGAGAAGTGCAGCAGCATCTGGGTAACTAATCTATTTAGGAGAAGCAATTGAGAGATGTGACCTTCAAAGAGTTGGTTATTTTTAAGTGATCTATTTAAACAAGTAAGCAAGCTATCCCCATAATAGTAATGTGGGGAGATGAGGAGGGAAACTAACTGTACATGTAGAAAATATAACAAGAGGCTTCAAGCTGAAGAACCAGTGTTGTCTAATCAACAGGATGCTGAAATGGCATTCAGAAGAATGAACTTTTGTCTCTGCTTTAAAACCAATCTGTAGATGACATTATACACATCACATCTCTATTTCTATATCCTCTTTATTTAATTTGTAAGCTATTTGAGGCAGGCAGTATCTCTTACTAAATGTTTATACAATATAACTAGATGAAACAATACAGAATGAATAAAAGCACTGTAAGGTAGATGCAAAACTGGTTGGATCATCATGCTCAATGAGTACTGACTGATGACTGTATGTCTAGCTGGGAGAAGGTTTCAAGTGGGTTTCTCCAAAGATCTGTTCTGGGTCCTACATTGTTTAATATTTTCATTAGTGATTTGGACAATGGGATCAAGTGCACACTTAGGATGATGGGATCAGAAATGTTCAGATGACAACAACTTGAGTGGGGTTGCAGACATTCTGGAGGGCAAGGCTTGGATCAAGAATGATCTGGATAAACTGGAAACATGGTCTGAAATCAATCCAATGAGATTCAACAAGGACAAGTGCAAAGCCATGAACTTAGGATGAAATAACTGCATGCACAAATACAGACTGAGGAGTGACTGGCTAGGCTGCAGTACTGCAGAGAAGGACTTGGGGTTGTAGTAGACCATAAGCTGAATATGAGCCGACAGCATGCTCTTGTTATCAGAAAAGGCCAGCAGGAGTGTCACTTGCAAATCAAGTTAAGTGATTCTTCCACTCTGTTCAGCACTGGTGAGGTCTTAAGTACTGGAGTATTGTCTCCTGTTTTGGGTTCCACAACTGAAGATGGATGTGGGCAGTTTTGAAAGAGTCCAGTGCAGAGGGGCAAAAAATGATTAAAATCCAGGGAAGCAAGGCTCATGAGGAAAAATGCTAGAAGAGATAGCATTATTTAGTGTGGGGAAGAGAAGAATGAGGGGGATTTGATAACAGCCTTCAAATACACAGAGAAAGGGAATGTGCTTTCCTCTTTGGCCATAGGAGAAAGGACTAGGAGCAATAGCCTCAAACAGCAGCAGAGGAAATTTAGGTTGAAGATTAGGAGGAACTTTGGAATAGGCTACATAGAGAAGCTGCTGAATCTCCATCCCTGGAAATTTTCATGAGCAGGCTGGCTGGGTACCTAGCTAGGATGGTTTAGTCAGGAACCATCCTGCCTTGAGCAGGTAGCTGGACTAAATGACTTTTTGAGGTTAACCCTTTACTGTCCTATGATCCTAGAACCTAGGATGGACGGCCAGTTGATCTCAGTTAAAGCTCTAATGTACTACTCTAGTACAAAAACTACTATAATGTAAATTATTCATCAGAATTAATTAAATGAAGCAGGTAAAAAGAAAAATATATATACAATTTAAAGGTCCATTTAAAGAAAATTCAAAATACATCACAGAAAGCAGTTTTTCTTATGCTCACAGTTTTATTCATTCCTGCCTGATCCAATTGCTGGAGAGTTAACTGAGTTCTCAGCTTTCAAAATCTTCTTGGAAACTTTGACACACATATTTTTAAGCCTATAATTGTTAGAATTCTAAAATATATTAATATGAAATGGTAGAAAGTCAGAAATGCACAGCATAGTTTAATTTTATTCACTAAAGACAATCTACCAGTCTTCAGAAATCAAAAGAAAAGTAAAAACTATCCTTTGATTAGTTTCTTTTGAAATGTATTAGACATCCAATTATTTTTTACTCCCATGGAGTTCATTTTGGAGAACAATAAGAATAAGAATACCAGCAATAACTGACCTCTAATTAAAAGGCTAGAGATACAAAAACAACAGGAATAAAAAGAAGACAAAGATGAAGCTATATCAGCAGAGATGGTCTGAAGATATATGTGAATTTAGAGTAGATTCAACTACAGTTAAAGTTCAAAGGTGAATCAAGGATAACATGCAGATTTAGAGCCAATGATTCCTAAGACACACCAAATCTATTTTACTGGCCTGGGCCTAAATAATGGATAGCTCAAACAACTAAACTTTGTTTTTTTTTTCCCTTCACGTTTACTTGACCATTTAAAATAACTATAACAATGATAATATAGTAATAAAAACTCATAAGAAAGAGTTCTCATAAGCTTTCAGTTGCATCTAAATCAGACAAGAAAAACAGATCTCTCATGTTGGGTTCTGGCTTTGAACTCAAAACAAATATAAATTCTGATTACAGGGTCAGATTTTAAATTTGACCACAGTAGTATAAAGTAAGATTTTAGAATGAATTATTCTTTCCTTCTATGTTAAAGATATAGAGATAAATGGAAAACAGGATATAATTGAACTTGTGTCCCCTCCAAGGTAGATTGTATCAGACTTATCTGTTACCCTTGATAAAATAGCTGATAATGTAGATAAAGGAATGCAATAGATGCAGGTATATTTTGATAACATACTTGAAATGGTGCCTATTCATTACAATGGATAAAATGGGGATTCATACAAAAACTGTACGTAGATAAAAACCTGAATGACTGGGAGATCACAGCACTTTGCATTGTAAATCAAACCATTGTACTGGAGGGGGGTTCTTACTGAAAGTCCTCAAGGATCAGTCTTGAAATCAGTCTTGTTTGATTCTTTCACTGATGATTTACACAAACAGTAGGGGTAAGTTATTGATATTTGCTGACCACAAAATGAGGAAGCATTGTCAATACACTATATATACACAGGAGGGCTGTGCAAAACTTCTGCAGCCATTTCGTTTTGGAGGTGTTTCGTCCCGTTTCAGTGCCTGAAACACCAAATCCAAATCAGAACGGGAGAGCAAGAAAAAGCTCTGAAATAAAAGAAAATCATCCAAAACATTTCAGAAAATTTAGGAGTTCCAGAGCCGGGGTTTCAGGGAAGCAGAAACTAAGAAGAGGGAAGGGGAAGAGTGAGGGAAGGCCTACTTTAATATTGACATCTGTAGCTGGCCAGTGTCTGCAGTCTGTCCCTGAGACCCCTTCCAATCCCAGTTCTCTGGCGGGGAGATAACAACCTGCTGTCATCCCACATGCAGATTTAGGGGCCCATGGCCCCCAGGAAGAGTCACAGCAAAGTAGCCCTCCCAGGGGGCACAGGTCCCTGGATCTGCATGTAGGATGACAGCAGGCTGCCACTGCCAGCTGGGGTCAGTGCCAGCACCCAAGTCTGCTCAGCATACCCCACACCGAGCTCTGGAAAGAATCTAGTGCTGGCACTGGCCCCAGCCAGCACTGGCAGCCTGCTTTCTTCCCACATGCAGATCTGGGGGCCCACACCCCCTAGGAGGAGTCTGGTACAGCCCTGCGGCCCTCCCAGGGGGTGCAGACCCGTGGATCTGTTTGCAGGATGACAGCATGCTGCCACTGCCAGCAAGTGATACAAGCTTTGCTTTGAACAGTCTGAGGTGCAGTTTCACAAAAACCTCTGCACCTATCTCCTTGAAACTACCAGCCTTTGCAATTTTCATCCAAATCAGCCAAAAAATGACAAAGTTATAGGTATTTTAGTGATTCCCCATTCTGGTCTAGGGCTGAATCTCTGAAACAGCAGTGACATTCTGAAACAGTTTCAGCCAAATTGAATCAGGACAGTGATCTGAAACACTGAGTTGAATCACTGTCTGTCCAAAATGGCCAAATCTGAATCTGAATTGAA
>NW_017728992.1:75973328-75975012 GCF_001723915.1 Gavialis gangeticus | reverse complement strand
TGGTGCAGGCTCCTACCCTGGGGGTGTTTAAGAGGAGGCTAGATGTACACCTAGCCAGGGTCATTTGACCCCAGTACTTTTTCCTGCCATGGCAGGGGGTCGGACTAGATGATCTACTCAGGTCCCTTCTGACCCTAGAAACTACGAAACTATGAAACTATAAGAGTAATTTTCCAGAGCCCCAATACACAGCAAACAGATCCTAGTTAGCAGTGACCTATTCTAATACACCACACTGTTCTGAATGGGCTGCTTTTTAATCAGAAGTAATATAGTGGTAACCATGTGGCACAGAGTGGGCTAATTAACACTATTGATACTTGGACACTGGCTTTTATTTTTGCTGGGGGCAGGGGGGAATTGGGGTGGCTAAGATGGTAGACACGGGAAAAGTTTTACACATTTCATGTTACAGCCCTATTCCAGAGGGAGCCGGGGCCCTCAGGCCCCCGTGTACTTGGCACCTATACTATTGGATGCTAGTGCCAATTGGTTTCTCCTCAGGCTAATTAGCTGGTCTGCAGCCTTCATGGACCAGTTCAGCAGTCAGCATGTGGAGTAGCAGAGACTGCATGTGGTCACTGTTGTCAGGAATGAGTAGTTTATTGTATATGATGACTAGAAAATGGTATTTAGAGGTTTGCTTTTTGGAATTGGCTTGTCGGTAAAGTAGATAACCATTAGAAGAATGGTCCAGGGCAATGGCAAGGGTTAATTGATTTCTAAAAGCCTGTTTCTGACAGTTTTTTCATGGCCTGACACAGGCAAGCAGCAAGCAGACACACAGGCTGGGAAATTGAAGACATGTACTACACCATTCCATAACATGAGATAAGGTGGCACCAGGTCACAGAGCCCAAGCCCTTGGGATTTCCAGCTTTGGTAGATGGACCAGATTCGGAGAAACTGGAAAGAACTAAATCAGGATGCGTGCATGTGATGGATTTGTGCAACAAAGGAATATGCTGATAGGACAGAACACAGACAGTACGATGACCACAGGGAGACCAATCAGCAATTCCCAAAGATGAAGAGTCAGAGGAGGAGAAAAGATAGAAAAGGAGGGATTTCAGAGCAGCAAAGGGTCCCTGAGAGGAAAATCTGAGGCCACTATGGACAGAGGGCCATCAGCCCATCTCACCTACCCCACAGTGGGGGGAGCAGGGTGGGCCTTGGCCTTCAACCTCCAGGCTGCTGACATCTGACTTTCAAGAGAGAACCTTAGAGTGAAGCTCATGTACTGGCCAGACGTACCTTGACCCTGATGACAGCTCTAGGACTGGTAGATATAGAATTGCTAGCCTTATTCTTATCATCTATCACTGTGTATCAATAACATTTGCCTATTACCGAGTGGAAAGGTCGTGGTCAGTCTGAAAGTTTTGGGTCCGCCCAAAACAAGGTATCTGGGTCACAAATCCAGTGCCAATAGTATAGACATGGCCACAGAGGAAGATTGGAATTTCTTTCAAAAAGATCCTATAGAAAGGAGCAGCTGCCATACTAAGCGAGACTAAAAATGCCAGAAACCTTCAAGGGAGATATGATAAAAGTCTATAAAATCATTTATAGTAGGGACAAAGTGAATCAGTAACTGTTATTCACCAAGGGCAGTTTTACACGTGGTCTTTGGATGGTGGGGGGGGGGGGGGCTCTTCAATTAGGACAGCTCTCAGACTCCCCT
>NW_017728992.1:75972652-75973318 GCF_001723915.1 Gavialis gangeticus | reverse complement strand
TCATCAGCAGAAGTTGGGGGGAGGGGGGGGGCTCTTCAATTAGAGCAGCTCTCAGACTCACTCTAATTAAAGTGCCCACAGTGCATAAGCATCCCCATTCTTCAAAATGGGGTGGGGGTGCTTTAATTAAGCTTGTTGAATGAGCTGTGGGGATGCTGATACATGAGAAGTGGAGGCTGCTGGAGCATGCTAATTACCATGCTCCAGCATAATTGAGTCTGCTCCAGCAGGTTGTAATTACAGTGCATTGGACCAGCTTCTCCAGATGTCTACAGGCACCCCAAGTCTCAGAATACTTGCACTAGGGAGTAGCCACTGAAATTAGCACAAGCCCATTTTAAAACTAACAAGAGAAATGATGCTTTTTACACAAAGTGTAGTTAACTTGTGGAAGTTACCATACATACCTGATTCCAAGACAGGTTTGAAGTTAAGGTCAACCCCCCAGTAATTTGAGTCTATACATAGACAATGTATAATTTTTTTATAACTTTCCATATATAGACTCTAATTAATGGAGGGTTGTCTAAAATCTGTCCCCCCTCATTGCTACAGGAGGGAAAACAATGGTTGGGGGCAGGTGATGGAGGGTCAAGCAGCCAGGAGGCAAGTGGCTTAACCCATGCTCCTTATCCTTGCCGCACTTGCCCCCCCCCCCCCCCCCCC
>NW_017728992.1:75964822-75967652 GCF_001723915.1 Gavialis gangeticus | reverse complement strand
CTCCCTTTATATGCCTGTACTTCCTCTAGTCCCCACAGTGTCTGCACCCGCAGCTATCTCTTCCTACGTCTGCCTCTCTGTTCCTGTACCCCTACAGTGCTGGCACTGCTCTCCATGAGGTGGAGCCAGACCAAGTTGCCTCATCTGCATATACATTTTTGGGGGATCCCAAGTCTCATGACAAGAGCACCCAATTCCAGTCATGAGTAGGTGGGGGGTGGTAATTAGCACATGGATCCTTTGTTCAGGGTATCTGGAATACACACACAATTGAGGAATTCTTAGCTGTGGGGTCAGCCTGGCTTGAAATGCTGTTGACGCTGCTGGAGCCCAATGTTAATGGAAAATCATAATAGTATGGTAATGCACAAGCCTTTTGGCTTTGGATTGCTATCATGCATAGTTTGTACAATATCTAAGAAGGTACAAAAAGGTACATAAAAGTGTTTTTGTGAAGTACCTATTCTAAAACTTTCAGCAGTTTCAGAAAGGTAACATACATCAATTTGGATGAACTAAGTCTATGGGTACTTTATGCAAATTACTACATGTGTGTTTATTTCAAGGTCATTGTTTTCAAATTTGCTCTTCCATGCATTCAGGGAGAGCAGAGTCTCGCAGTAAGAAGGGGAGGGGGCTACCTAACTAAGGACTAACAATAAGAAGTTCTGATATAAATTGGGAAAGCACTAGTTGAAATGACAAGAGTAGAAACATTTGGTTGTATTGGTGAATTACAGAATGCCTGTGAGCTACCAATGTGATATGTTCATGAAAAAGGCAAATGAGATGATTGATTATGGCAGATAAGATAAGGAAGTATTAATCCTATTATACAAAGATCTAATACTTCCTCATCTGGAATTACTTTTTAAAATTCTTGTAACCTAGAAGATTATATTAAAACAAGAGTAGAGTCTAATAGTGTAGTTAAGGAAATGCAGTACCGATCTTACAAATGGAGACTAGCAGAATTTGGCTTGTTTACTCTAGCAACATAAGGATGAGTGGGGCTCTGTATAAAAGTATTGAGTGGGGCAATAGAATCATAAAAGCATAGAAAATTAGGGTTGGTAGGGACCTCAGGAGGTTATCTAGTCCAACCCCCTGCTCAAAGCAGGACTACTCTAACGATATTATCCCAGTCAAGGCTTTTTCTAGATAGGTCTGAAAAACATCTAAGGATGCATATTCTACAACCTGTCTAGGTAGCCTGTTCCCATGCTTTACTACCCTCCTCGTGAGCAAGTTTCTCATAATATCTAACCTAAACTTCCCTTGCTGCCACTTAAGACTATTACTCCTTTTTCTGTAATTTGCCACCACTGAGAAGAGTTTAGCTCTATCCTCTTTGTAAACACCCTTCATGTAGTTGAAAGCTGTTATTAAATCTCCCTTTAGTCTTCTCTTCTCAACTAAATTAGCCCAATACCCTCAGCCACTCTTCATAAGTCATGTGCCCCAGCCATTTAATATTTTTTGTTGTCCTCTTCTGGATTATCTCCAATTTGTCCACATCCTTTCTGCAGTGGGAGGAGGCTGGAGCATGCTAATTAGTAGGGCTGTGCAAAGCTTTGGGTGCTGATTGGGTGGTAATTTGATTTGGAGGAGATTTGGCCAAATCTCTAAATCCAAATTGAATCAGGGAACCGATTTAAAGGTCCAAATAGATTCAAAGCTCTTCGAATCTTCAGCAAAGATTTGGACAGCTTTGATGATTTAGGCAGTCCCCAATGGCTGCAGCAGGGAGCTTCAGCCACTCTGAGCTGGGAAAAAAAATGCGGGCGGGGGGAATGGGGAGGGGACCATGGGGGGACCCCTGTCAGCCCCCCCCGACCACCAGCCTCTCCCCCAGCCCCCCCATGGCTGCTCCCACCCACCCCAGCTCCTGGTACTTTAAAAAAAAAGGTCCAGATCACTGGGTGCTGCTGGGCAGGGGGTGATCCCTGCTGCTCCCCACTGCCCCAGACTGCATGGGGGGCTCTTCACAAATCACTGAATTGAATCACTGTCCCTGAATTGGCTGAATCTGAATCCACTTTGCGCCACACAGGCCTACTAATTAGTCCACAGAGCTAATTAGCATGCTCCAGCAGCCTCCGTATTTCATGTATTAGCATCACCCCACTTCAAAATGGTGCTGGGAGCACTTTAACTAAAGCTTGTCAAACAACCCATTTTGTGTGCTGATGCATGAGATACTATGGGTGCTTTAATTAGACCAGCTCTCAGAGCCGCTCTAATTAAAACTCACCCACCTGCTTCCCCCAGAGCTCATATAAAGACAACCCAGATGTGGCCTCGCCAATGCCAAATAGAGGGGAAGAATCACTTCTCTTGATCTGCTGGCAAGGCTCCTACTAATGCAGGCCAGTATGCCATTAGCCTTCTTTACAGTTAGGGCACACTATTGGCTCGTATTCATCTTATTGTGCACTGTAATCCCCAGTTCTTTTTCTGCAGAGCTAAGCTTATCCAGTCAGTCCCTAGTTTGTACTGGGGAGTGGGGTTATTCCATCCTAAGTGCACGACTTTGCACTTGTTCTTTTTAATCTTCATGAGATTTTTGGTCCAAACCTCCAATTTCTCTAGGTCTCTCTGAATTTTAGCGCTACCTTCCAGCATATCTACTACTCCCTCCAGTTTGGTGTCATCCACAAGCTTGCTGAGGGTGTACTTCATCCCATCTTCCAGGACACTGATGAAGATATTGAACAAAAGCAGCCCCAGAAACAGCCCCTGGGGTAAGGACACTTAAGACCAGCTGCCAACTAGACATTGAGCCATCAGCCAACTACCCGTTAAGCCTGACCATCTAGCCAGTTTTCTA
>NW_017728992.1:75958803-75959822 GCF_001723915.1 Gavialis gangeticus | reverse complement strand
GACTGAGTCCTTAATTCCATATCAGTTGCAATGGGAATGTACTGAGATTGTGTCAGGGAGGACTTGGAGCCCTGTTCTCTCCTAGCAAGAATGTGTGCAGTGGAGAAGAGTCCCTTGTGATCCTCTTGAGGCTGTATGCTGTGAAACAAAGCATAATTCCCTTTGTTCTGCAGTCATCCCACAGTAATTAGTTTGTCACCCCTTCCTATTAGCTCTCTGAATTTTAGCGCTACCTTCCAGCATATCTACTACTCCCTCCAGTTTGGTGTCATCCACAAGCTTGCTGAGGGTGTACTTCATCCCATCTTCCAGGACACTGATGAAGATATTGAACAAAAGCAGCCCCAGAAACAGCCCCTGGGGTAAGGACACTTAAGACCAGCTGCCAACTAGACATTGAGCCATCAGCCAACTACCCGTTAAGCCTGACCATCTAGCCAGTTTTCTATCCACCTTACAGTCTACTCACCTAACCCATATTGCCTTAGCTTGCTTATGAGAATATCAAGTGAGACTGGGTGTGTCTACACGTGCTGACATGCTGCCATTGTTATTGTGTCATCAGTTTGGAAGTATTAAAAGACAGCACAGTAACAGTTGATACTGTGCCATGTGTGCCATGCATGGTTATTTTTAGGAACTACATTCCATAGCAATGCACTCTAATGGGGGAGTGTGTCATTATGGCAACATAGCTAGGCATCATGGGTTTTGCCCGAGGATGCCACATTGCCATAGTGCATTGCTACAGTGATGTAGTGTCACCTGTAGATGTGCCTGGTATTGAAAGCCTCTTTAAAGTCAAAGTATATCACATCTGCTGATCTCCCCACATCCACAGAGCCAGTCATATCATCACAGAAGACAATCAGTTTGGTAAGGCATGACTTGCCTTTGGTGAATCCATGATGACTGTTCCTAAGCACCTTTTTCTCCTCTAAGTGCCTAGAAATGCTTGCTCTGATCTCTAGTTAAACGAGGTGTAGCGAAAATAGATACTTTTCTGTATGTTTCTTTGT
>NW_017728992.1:75956930-75958792 GCF_001723915.1 Gavialis gangeticus | reverse complement strand
CCTCCAGGGGATAAAATCAGCAATTTATGCAACAGAGGGACTTAAGTATTGATGTAGCTGCTGAGTTTTAGCTATGTATACTAAATAGCTAGGATAGTTACTCTTCATTAAAGAGCTTACTTTAATGGCTCCTCTTCAAAGAGGGGGGCAAATTGACTTGCAAACTGCACCATTTGTTGACCCTATGCACTCCCTCCCTGGTTGCTCAGGCAGTCTCCTGTTATACCCTCCTGGAACTAGACTGGATCCACCCCTTTGTTAGGGCTTTTGTCAGATACAGAATCACTCAGCTAGCAGCACTCCCAGCTGCTCAGAGCTCATGCCCAAACTCACAGCCAGCCTACCAAGCACTCAAGAAGCCAAACACACAGAAAGCTCTGGGTCACTTGCCTTCCAGGAACAGGACCTGGTGCCTGGCTCCTTTTCCCCTTCCCCTTCCTCCTCTCGCTCCCAGCAAACTGTTTGTGACTTCCCTGTTTGCTGTTCCTGTTCACTTACTCTCTGGTCACTCTCCTGGCCCTGGACTGTCTCCACCCCTTTGGTAGGGCTTTTGGCAGACACAGGCTGCAATCATCCAGCAAGCATTCAGCTAGCAGCACTTCCAGAATTGAAAGACAGATTGTAAATGTATTGAAAGTGTTAATTATGCTAAAGAACAATACTGGTAGAAAAGGAAATTAGTATAAGCTGTCATAAAGGCAATGTCATAAAGGAATTTCTTCATTTGAAAACTGAAGAAAGTTTCAAACCATTCAAAAAATTTAGTTCTGGAACAAACTTCCTGTTATGAAAATAAACTTTTCAGATGGCATTCATAAATTTATGAAAGGGATTACATGGTACGGTGAATGCGATAAGTATGGGACTGACCTTGGTAACCTAGAGGTCCATGCCAGTCATGTTTCAGTGTTTTGAAATTCTGCTCTATTTTTCTTTCTAGAGTTTGTTCTGACAGATATTCTCTAGCTGACAATTGAGGAGATGAACATTTAAATTCAAGCCCTGTCACCCCCTTCCATTTTTAGTTTTGTACGAAATTTACTTAAATAAGTATTATCATTTTATTGAATGTTTCTGAAGCACATGGTGCTGATTAGAAGAGGTACATTGTACATTACATAAGAAGGACTGTCGGACGTATCTGCTATGGAATTTGCTGTATTTCTGAATGGCTATGTTTGCATCGTGTCTGTGCCAGCACCTATGGTTTATATTTTCAAAATGTCAATGTCTTTTTCGTATCGATGAACAAGCAATTAAATGTATTCGGTGTATTCAGAGATGCACTGAGATTTTTGTGCATTTTTTTTCATGAGGGGAAGCGCAATTCCTTTAACTTAGATTACAATACTGTATGTGCTGCCCCTCCCCTACTCCCATCCCCCCTCCCAGATAAGATTTTCTTCTGTTTGACCAGAAATTCACCCTGGAAACACTATAAATCTCTACTATTATACTTCCCTAAGGAAGGGATTTTTAAATGGCTTTAACAGTATGTTTCTGTCAGTGTTTATAGGGATCTGTTTGATATGTTTGATGTAACTGCTTATCTGAGCTACAGTTGTAGTATTAGTAGGCAGCAGTGGGTACACATCAATATAGTATAGATGACCACATTGGAGTAAATGGTCTAATTCTACACTCACTACTGTCATGTTATTTTGAGTAATAAAGTCTCAGCAATGGGACTAGCATTTTTCTAATGTACAAGGAAGTTTAACTGTGGAAACTATTGCTTTCCCAGGAAAAATGTTAGTTACAGAAATCAGGCTTTTACTCATCTAAAGAACAGGAATGGAATATAAGAAAATCAGTGTTGCATTTTGAGTTGGAAGCATTTTGCAGTGCTAGAAATGACTACT
>NW_017728992.1:75946905-75951930 GCF_001723915.1 Gavialis gangeticus | reverse complement strand
AAGAACAGGAATGGAATATAAGAAAATCAGTGTTGCATTTTGAGTTGGAAGCATTTTGCAGTGCTAGAAATGACTACTGGCAACCCCCGCTTAGCGCTCTTAATTGGTTCCTGAAAAACCAAGTGTCAAGCAAAACTGAAAACATTTGATGACCTAAGATTGCGACTGCAATTGTTTTTAATGACCCAAGATGGTGACTACGAGTGTTATAATGAAACTCACTGAGCGCGAAGTTAAATCAGGTATCAATTTAAAATGGGCATTATAGCAAAATAGCGCTAAGTGAAACGGCATTAAGCGGGGATTGTCTGTACACTGAGAAAGAGTAAAATGGGGCTCCCACATTATTACTTAGAGATAAGATGCAACATGTTCATGAAAAATGGATGGGAAAAACTGAAGTAAGAAACAGAAAGGAACCCAAGAGCAATTAAAATAAAAATTGTGAGAAGAAGCACTAGCTTTCAACACTACTATATGTTGAGCCCAATTTTCAAACTTAGGCACAAGGTCAGCACAATAACCCAAACACTTGGGTTTTCTGCTGTTCCTAGATATAAGATATTTGAGAATGTCTGTTTCCATAGAGGATGGACCTGCTTTGACAGAGCATTCTTAAAGGAGGAATCCTAGAAACAGACAATGCTTCTAGGAGAATGCTTCAAGCTGGAGTTTATATTCTCAGTTTTGCATTAACTTTGCATTATAAAGCTGAACTTAAGGTTAGCAAATTTTAAGGATAGCATGTCATCAATATGCAAGTAATACACAAACAAAAGTACTACCAAGAGAAAGGAAACCAGAATGCACAAAGAAAGGCAGATGCTAACTCATGTTAAAATAATTGGCTTTCATACCTCAGTCAACTGGCATTTTAGAACTGAATGGCATACTGCCATTCTGGAGAGATTAGATGAAAACGCATTACTTATAAAGTCTGATGCTATTTATATGGCATATTCTATCTTTATAGGCATAACAAGAGATATAAGAAGTAACCTTACTCATGCACATTTTAACCCACAAGCTGTGGTGTCAACCACCTGAATGTATTATAGCAGTTAGCATATGGTAACTCATTATCATATACATTTAAGAGTACATAAGCACTTCATCTGAATCTTCCCTCAACTGTTCCGGCACTAGAAGATACTGAATTCAGGGCAGGAATTATAACAGCCCGAAGGGAAGCAGAGTCCAGGTTATCTGTTGGACAAATAACAATTCATTTCTTTACTCTCTACTCACCCTATTCAATGCCTTTCTGCTAACACCTCTCCCACTCGTTTATATGATCTGGGAATATTATCTTCATTCCAGGAGAGAGAACCCATGTAGGTTTGTGCACTAAGGTAGATCCCTATTACATCATTTCCACAGCACCCTATAATGCTGTGCTCCTTCTAATGTCTTCTCCAAGAGATGTAATCTCCTTATGCTTGAATTCGGTTTCTTTTCATAGATACGGGCACTCTGTATTGAATTTGCTTTGAATCTTCAAGGACGATAGAAGGGAGGGTTTTCATTTTGGTCAATAAACCTAATATCTTTTCTCAAAGGACAGGCAGGAGGTGGGAAAGTAAAGGCAGCTAAAAGCCAGGTAAAATTTTACTTTATTTTCCCCCTTCAAGTAGGTCTCCTCCATGTCTTAGGCTGGCAGGCTATAGCTGAGGGAAAAGTCACTATTACCCATTTGTTTGCAAAGCACTTTGAGAATCCTGGATGGAAATTATTATTGTTGTTATCTTAATTTTATGTGCAAGGTACTTTTTTCTGTCCTGAAAATGTTAAGTGAAATATGTAGTGGGAAAGGAGAAAGCTACCTCTCACTCCTCATCTAGCCTAAAAACACAGAGAATCTATCACAGCCAGGAGCTAACGGGGAGATGTAGGACAAGCCCGTTATTCTAATCCACTGACTTTACAATGGGGGGCGTGGGGGATGCACTTTCAGCAAACAGTCATTGGTGGGATGCAGGAGGTGGGGGAGGGGATTTGATGTCTCTAGAATTCAATTCCTTACTTCCATTTATCCACCCCCTTCTTTTTCTTCCAGAGTAAAAAGAGAACATTCAAAGGATAAAAAACAAAACTAAGTATACATTGTCCTAAAGCTGCATTCACACTTTAGATTCTTATAGCCTACAGTACATTGATGTAGTTTAATATAAAATTAGATTGGTGCCTGAACACTGAATAATTTATAAGTGTGTTACATAAATATATTTACATTTTGTGCTACATTTTGAATATTTGGGTTAAAGTTTTGGTTCTGGAGTTTACTTCTTAGAATATCCCCTAATTAAATGAAGGCCTTAAGAAAGTTTATTATATTATAAAGTATAGTATATACTTTAGAAGAAAATATATTAAAGTTAATTTTTTTACAGAAAGCTGTGAATTTTTTTTACCTAGGTATGTCTCCAAATTCTAATCAATCTTTTTTTCTCAGAACTAGTTAAGCACTTGTGGAGAAACAAAGACATTATTTCAAAGGTAACACTAACAAACATGGTGGGCAAATCCTTTATAAGCCCAAATCCCATTTTTAAAAGTGATATGTAAAGCTTAAGCTCTTAAATGTTCAAGCTGATTTTGAAAACTGGGTTTTTCCAGGCATATTTATACTGCTTAACAATGGTGCCAGAGTGAGCCCTACTGAAACACTCCATGAGCACTTCTTTGCAACCTGGAATTAGTATAGCTGTTGATGTGCACTAACTGGCATTGAACATTAGATATCTATGTATGTCACTCAGGTTCTTTGGAAAATGCTTCCAGTTTGTCTAACAGCTGTTAGATATCACAGACTTGCAACTAACAAGGTTTGCAAAACCCCACTCAAGAGCATGGGGAAGAGGATATGCTACTGAGCAAAGACAAAGTCAGGGGGGAAGGGGCAGAGCCTTACCTTTCCCCTGTTATTGCAAGCTCTGCCCAGGGGGCTGCTATTCTGGGGCACCAGCTGCACATCTCCTCCTGCATACTCTCTGCTGGGGTTTTGCAAGCCTTGTTAGTTGAATAAAACATCTGTAGCATAATGGGATGGGTAAGTGGGGCACCAACTCACCCATCCCTTGTTACACTACTGAAGTTTTATATAAAACTGTAGCATATTATGACTTTTCAGAATCTTTGTTCATTTTTTTAGGGAAGGGGCACGAAGAATTCTAATTCCATTAATGTTTTTAGGGTGTTAACTCCACAGCTAACTATAGTGTTTTAATGTTATTAACTATTTCACGGTTGCTTTGGTGACCAAGAGGAAATAAGAGGGAAGGAGAGAAATGGGAATAGGTGCATGGAGGAAAAAAACCAACAAAACAGGGTCACAGAGTCATAGAAGTCACAGGGAAGTAAGGTTGGAAAGGAACTCCAGAGGTCATCTAGTTCAACCCACTTCTTGAGGCAGGATCATCCCTATCTAAACCATCCCATACAACCACAATCTAAATACTCCATAAGACTACCCTCAACCCTGACACAGCATAGACCTAACACACTAACCTGCCACAGGTAAAGCAGGAGAACCACAGGAACCAATGCCCTGCTTCTATAAAATGTTGTCAATATATGCTCAAAACTGTCCTGGGCAGAGGGCCACACCCCCCGCTATACAGGAAGACAAAACCCCCATAGTTCATATGAATCTGACCATGGGGTAAATTTCCTTTTTGACCCCAATTATGGTGATCGGTTTGACCCTGAGTGGAGACCTTCTAGCCAGAAACCTCTGGCTTTGTTCCTACCAAGAGAATCATCACAGTGCAGTTGAAGTCCCAGGCCTTAACTATAGCCAAAAACGAATGCCTCTGGGGAGGCTTAAAATCTCCCTCACACATATAACAGAAAAAAAGGGAGGGGTGGGGGGAAGAGCAATCAGCAAAGTCCAGAAGCTTGGGAAATACCCATGGTAAAAAACAGGCATCATTATGCTTAGATCAGCCCCAACCAATGGCTGTGCAATCTCTTCTTGAATACCTCCAGTGATGGAGAGTCCATAGCTTCCCCAGGCAGTCTATTCCACTGCCTCACTATTCTCACAGGGGAGAAGTTTTTCTGGATATCCAATCTAAATTTACTTCACTGAAACTTCAAGCCACTGATCCGCATCCTCTCTGCATCAAGAGAGAAAAGATACTTTCCCTCTTCTTTATGACAGACCTTCAAATATTTGAAGTTTGCTATCATGTCCCCTCTTAAGCAACTTTTCCACAAGTTAAATGTGCCTAGCTCATTCAGCCTCTCCTCATATGACTTGCTTTCTAAACTTTTGATCATCTTTGTTGCCCACCTCTCTATCCTCTCTAACTTCACATCCTTTTTAAAATGTGGAGTCCAAACAGAACTGCACACAGTATTCCAGACAAGGCCTAATGAGAGCTGAGTAGAGAGGCACTATCACCTCCTGTGTCTTGCACCTAATGCTTCTATTGCTGCAGCCCAAAACCTTGTTGGCCTTTTGTATGGCTGCATCACAATGCATACTCATATTTAGTCTGTGGTCTACCAGGATTCCTAAGTCCTTTCCCATAGAGCTGTCGTCCAGCCAGGTGTCCACCATTTTGTAGCTGTGTTTTTAACTGTTCCTCCCAAGGTGTAGCACTTTGCATTTTTCCACACTGAACTTCATTCTGTTAGCTCTTGCCCAGCTTTCCAATCTGTTGAGATCCTATTCAATTGTGTTCAGATCCTCCAACATGTTCAAAAACCTTCCCAGTTTCAGGTTTTCTACAAATTTGCTCAAGATGATTTCTATGCCAACATCCAAATCATTAATAAACACATTGAACAGCACTGGGCCCAGGACAGACCTTTGTGGAACTCCACTTGGAATTCCACTTCTGCCATTCTGACGTGGACCTATTAATAATTACCCTTTGCTTATGACTGATGAGCCAGTTATCTATCCACCTGGTAGCAGTTTTATCCATCTCAAATTTTTCCAATTTATTTATGAGATGTTGTGCAGGAAAGACTTTGTTAAAAGTCTTGCTGAAGTCCAGGGCCATGTTTAGACAAAAC
>NW_017728992.1:75936505-75936709 GCF_001723915.1 Gavialis gangeticus | reverse complement strand
GTGTCGGTGTTTGCATGCCTCAGTGGTGTATTGTGCATTAATTCCAGTTGCTGTAGGAAATTTGGTGGTATAATGTGCTTTAAATGACTTGGGGTGCAGCAAACTAAAATTCCTTTGAGGAGTTTTAGTTTGCGGCCCCTACAGCCGTGGAAGAAAGCACCGGGCTCTGTGCAGCAACACAGCTCTGCAGAAACCCCTGCAAAC
>NW_017728992.1:75927796-75931505 GCF_001723915.1 Gavialis gangeticus | reverse complement strand
TAAAACCCACTGCTTCAATTTAGGGCCCCCATTTCATCTACACCGCCCCCCCCCAGATGCACAATAGCCACAGCAATCTGAAGACTGACTCAGATAGATGCAAGGATGATAGTGAAGCAAGGGAAACAAATTCGTATTGTTTTTTCCATTGGCTGATATAAAAAGCCACTGGCCAGATAAATAATGATGACAACGTAAAATCTAAGGCATCAGGCAGGGCAGAGTAACATCTTTATAGACTAAATGGTTGAGAGAAGCATAAGCTTTTGTAGGTTATAAAAATCTTCCACCTCTTTGAACCAGTTTGACTCAAAAGTGCTGTTCCCTGCCTTCTCCTGATTTCAGACCTAATGTCTGTCGGCACACCAAAGGACTACAGATATAATGTCTGTCAGAAAATCTAACTTCCTACAAAAAGCGTTCTGTTACACTTTTCCCAATATTTACTAAGGCTTTGTAAATATATTTTTAGTAACCAGCATATATACACATTACCCGACGTGGTAACATAAGGCCAGGGAGTTTCTATGCATAGAAACAAAAATCACCCTGAAAGTAGCTTTGTTGGAATATATAGCATTTTGTGTTTCTACCAGACTGTATTCTAGTGATGCCAATACTGACGTGCCAGGCAATTCCTTCCTCCATGCCAAACTTCTGTTCTTGAAATGCTTTTCTAAATCTTATTTGCCAGGGTGCTTTCATCGTTATTCAAATTTCTTTAGACCAGCATTTTCTGCTGTATCACTTAAAAGAAATGAGCTAATAAATGATTCATAGAACAATCATAGTTTGTACATGCCTTACAGAGTAACCAAAAATCTTATTATTGTAATCTGCCTTGCCCTACTTTCCCTTTCTCCTGATTTGTTTGTTTCATTTAAAGGTAACAATGAATGAAAAGGTAGTACTTGGAAGGTACAACATATCATGAACACAACACGGAAATCATTTCAAATCTAGCAGGATGAGTTCTAAACTTTCTTCAATAACATCCTATTAGATATATTTACCTCAGGTAATTAGATGTATGAATTGTACACTTTAATTGTATGTACTAAAGCAACTATTTTTTTTTTACTTCATTGTCCATCAATCTTCATCTCTTTGTTCATTGCACATTTTTATCAATTATTTTATAAATTGTTTGGGGCAGGACTTGCCAATAACATCTTGTCTGTGCAGTGCCTAGCACAGTAGGAGATTTAACTTGATTGAATTCTCTACTGGCTGTTGCAAGATAAATAATAATTATTTTCCACAGCAAGGAAAATATGCCATATCATCTGTATGCTGAGGGCTTGATCTTGTGAACTGCAGCGTGCTCACAATTCTCAAAATATTAATCAGCAAAGAAGCTGCCTGAAGTTTTGCAGGACTGAGCCCTTAAACATCCTTTGAATATTATTATACTTATTTATTTTTCTTTTCTGCTTTTCTTTTCTTTGTTTTCTTTTTTTACCACAGCATCTAGGATTCATGGACTGGGACCTTTTTATGCTTTGCTAAGTAAAACACAAGGGCATATTGCACTAGAGAAGCAAAGTTATTGTTTGTATTGACTGTGGCCCAGATCCTCAAAGAAATGTAGGTGCCCACCACCCATTGAAATCAGCGGTGCATAAGCCTCTGAAGAGCTAATTGAACGTGCTTTATTATTGTCGTGTCATTCTCAATCATCTCAATTCCTCAGGAATTTAGAAATCCCTAATTTTTGTAAGGAATTATAATTCCTGAAACATTAAGGAAGGATCAAATTACAAGCTGATAAATTTCCCTCAAGAAGATGAGTCTTTTTCACTTAAATACAGTTACCAGTTTTTAATGAGGCTAAGGAGTTAATTTTTCTTCACATACAAACAATTAATTTTGTCTGTATTTCCCTTCTGTGGTTGACCAGATTGGAACCAATAAATTGGAAATGGAAAATGGAAAATCTTTTCTAGAATTTAGGTGAGAAAAAGTGGTCTAATGAAAAGGAATCATCTGCACACATACTTTTATGTCTTCAATTTGACCAAGAGTCAGCAGGATACCTAAGCATGAGCCTGACTTAAAGCATGTGACTTATCTCACTGAAGTCCATAGGACTATGTATGTGCTATAAAGCTGAACACAGTTTAAATATCTGACTGACCTGGGGCATTTATTAACAGGATATACTCAAGAAATGCACTGTGATCATAGCCAAAATTACTTGTCGTGTAGACAAAGGTTCCTCTTCAAAAAATTTCAATAACTAGGTATTGTGTTAGTCTTCACAGATCGGGGGGGGAGGGGGAGGGGGTTGGGCAGGAGTGCATGCACAGATGTACGCACAGGTGTAAAAGTCTAAAAATAATATTATATAATATAATACACATTATATTTAACTTGCTGCTCTTATTGGCATTTGTATAACTACATCACACAGACAATTAATTGATTTATTAATGTTGTCCGGGAAAAACTTAATTGGTAGAAAGTGGAAAAGATGTCAATAACATTACTTTGAGTCAGACAGTGGTTTGGCTTGGGATGTGGCTGGGATGAATAAATTAACTTGTACATATATTGATAGAACATAAAACTAAAGTTTGATATGAGCACCTTAGAGTGACTAACCAGCAAGTTCATGAGTAACTGTTTTGCTTGTTGTCTTCCATGGAGTATTAAGGAGACCCAACTTCTAAACCCATCTCTTAAACTGGATACCCTTGAGCACCCAACACAAGGGCTGTGCGAAACAGCACCTTTTTGTTTCAACTTCCATTTCAGTGTTTTGAAAGGACAATGTTTTGTTTTGTTGTTTTGTTTCATTTTGAAGCACTGTTCTGTTTTGTTTTGTTGAAACTGTTTCACTGTTTTGACACCTTTCAACATTTCGCCCATAGCCTATAATGGGGAATCATAGAAATGATTTGTAATTTCTTGCCTGATTAGGGATGAAAATTGCAGGGATGGTAGCCTCTTCTGAGAGTATGAAGCTTGCCAAGTTTCAAGGAGATAGGTGTAGAGGCTTCTGGGAAAATGCATCTCAAACTATTCAATACAAAACTCCTGACACTTGCTGTCAGCGGCAGCCTCCTCTCATCTGGCGCACAGATCCAGGGGTCTGCACCCCTGGGAGTAGTCTGATACAGCCTGGCAGCCCTCCCAGGGGTGTGAGCCCCCGGATCTGCACCATGGATGAGAGGAGGCTGCCTCTGCCACCTAGAACTGGTGCTGGGCAGGGGTTGTGCCCAGCACCGGGGAAGATTGCTGCTGCCAATGGTCCCAGGTGGCAGTGACAGCGTCATCTCATCTGGTATACAGATTTGGGGGCCCACACCCCCAGGAGGAGTCCAGCACAACCCATCAGCTCTCCCAGGGGTGCAGGCCCCCGGATCTGCCTGCCAGATCGCAGGAGGCTGCCGCTGTTGCTGCCGCCTGGGACCGGCGCTGAAGCCAAGTAAGCCCGGCTTTGAAACTCAAAATGTTTTGAAACTGTTGAAACATTTTGAGTGCACTTAGTTCGTTTTGAAGTTGTTTCAAAGCCTTTTGTTTCGTTTTGATTTTGCTGTTTTGATTTTGAAATACATTGAAACAGCTTCAAAACAAAACACCCGGTGAAATTTTGCACGGCCCTACCCAACACCTCTGTCACAGTGTGTTTATGAAAAGAGGTTAGTGAGTGTGCCTGTTTCTCCTTTACTTCATGGGAAATATTCCAGCCCTCCCTTTTTTTTTT
>NW_017728992.1:75922158-75927454 GCF_001723915.1 Gavialis gangeticus | reverse complement strand
CCTACAAGGAGAGGCTATGGGACCTGAACCTGTTCAGCCTCCAGAAGAGAAGGCTGAGAGGGGATCTAGTGACCTGTTACAAACTAGTCAGAGGGGACCAGCAGGCATTGGGGGAGTCCCTGTTCTCCCATGCACTACCAGGAGTGACCAGGAATAACAGTCACAAGCTGGCAGAGGGTAGATTTAGGCTAGACATCAGGAGGCGCTACTTCACTGTCAGGGCAGCTAGGATCTGGAACCAACTTCCAAGAGAAGTGGTTCTGGCTCCTACCCTGAGGGTGTTTAAGAGGAGGCTAGATGTACACCTTGCTGGGGTTGTTTGACCCCAGTACTCTTTCCTGCCATGGCAGGGGGTCGGACTCGATGATCTGCTCAGGTCCCTTCCAATCCTAGAAACTATGAAACTATGAAATACACGGTCCATCAACATGCTTCTCCATTTTCACCCTGATGATTGTATTAAAGGGAGGCAGTTTGTGCACTATATCTGCAGGGGGAAGGCATTTAGCTACAAAGAAGTTAGGCAGGGTAAAAGAAAATTCCTCATCTACCTCAGCTCATTGTTACAAATAAACCTTTTTGTAAGGCTTTAAGAAAGTTGTACCCAGGCGAAATTGACCTCTGTGTTAGAAAGCTAAATTCAGTCCTAATAGATTTTCCAGCAGAAGTCCTAGAGTTCTCAACATTTTCATTGTGGAGAAAGAACTTGCCAAACCATTTATACCGCTTCATAGCTCCTTTTATTTCCCTTGCTGTTGCTTTCAGGAGTATGATGTTCTTCAGGATCTTTAAAATAACTCTGAAAACAAATTTCTTAAGCTCCCCCTGAACCAGGGGCACAGAACTATCATTATGCTGCCCACCAGGGGTGTGTGAAGTGGGCCATATTTGATTTGGATTCAGATTCAGCCCAAATTAGGGACAGTGATTCGATTCATTCATTCAGATCACTGTCCCCGATTCAATTTGGCTGAATCTGAAGATTCAATGCTGATTTGGATAATCAGCGATTCGGCCATAGACAGATTTAAATGTTTTTTCTACATACTTTGAGGTACCAGGTGTGGCTTGTGAATGCTGTGGTAGTGGGGTGGCTGGAGTGTCCCACAGGAGCACAGAGGGGCCTCCTACATGCTCGGCAGTGAACCCAGAAGCAGACCGGAAGTATTTCCAGTCCACTTCTGAATCTGCTGGGGAGTGCGTGAGGGCCACCCCCCTGCAGCCCCCTAGCTCAGTGATTGGCCATGGGGGGACCCCGGGTGCTCCCCCCAGACCCAGGAGGCACCAGTAGCTAAACAGGGAGGGCCTCCCCACGTGGTCCCTGGAAGTGCTTCTGGACCACTTCCAGGTCTGCTGCTGAATGCGCTGCGGAGTCCCCTGTTGCTCCTGTGGGATGCTCCAACCACCCCACCATTGCAGCATTCACGAGTCACCTGGTACCTTCAGGTATGTAGAAAAAACATTTGGAGCTGTATCTATATCCAAATTGCTGAATCTTGCCCGAATCTCTCTGAATCAATTCAGAGGGTTCCAATTCTATTCAGAGAGATTAAAAGGTCTCCTGATTTGATTTGGATTCAGAGATTTGGCCACTGAATTGGGCCAAATCTCTGCTGAATTGAATCAGGGACCAAAGCTCCGCAGGGCCCTACTGCCCACATTCACATGTCAGCTTTCTGCTTGCTTCTGATTCCTAGGCAGGGGCACAACTGTATCTTCAGATTGTAGATGGTTAACATTATGCCCCTAGCTAACCTCCTGAAAATGTTCCAGCTGCACGTAAATCAGACTTTAACTGACAAGATTTTGTTAAGGTTCCTGTTTGTAAATGCAATTGGCACCCTCTGGTGGTTTATTGATACCATTGCTGGTAAGCAATCACTGGAGGATGTCAACCTCTCTGCCAGACAACAGCATATGAATTTCTGTGGGGAAAGAAAATTACAAGAAAACCATGTGAAAACAGATTTTGTATCAGAAACAGAAATGATAGAATCACTCTTCAAATTGTCAAGATGCCCCGTCCATCAAGAATTCTTACCCTTCAACCAACTGAACTACCTTCAGGATTAAAATCATTTGGAGGAAAATGCACAGTTTTCTTTGGTTAAAAAAACAAAAACAAACACTCCTCCCCCCGCCCTCCCCCCAGCCTAACCAGGGATGGATATTTATGATAATAAGCATGGCAGAATTGCATTGTGACTGACACTTCTCTTTCTGCAGACAAAACCATGAACTATTTTGCAAGTCTTTATTTTTTCTTTTTAATTTTACAATAAGACACAATTTCAGTGACAGGGGTAACCCATTTCACATTTCAGTTTGACTTGATTGACACACAGGAGCAAGAAAGCCTGCCTGACTGGTGTCTGCCCACTCAAGCAGAAGATTATGTAAGCTTCCCCTAAGCACTTGTTCAGAGAAAGGGCATGTAAAAACAGCACACATCACACGTCATATTATGAAGGGCAGAAGGGTAGATATTGTTAGACCCTGGGGCCACATGTACTCTCATTCTTTTCCATTTGTCAATGGAGCATTATTACTGACAATATTGAGAATGTCATGGCTGTTACTTTGACAGCACAGGAACTAAAGAGGTAAAGAGGATTTGGGTTTGTGGAACTGCAGATCTCAAAATCAACATTTCAAAAATATAGGTAGGTGTCGATTTGTTCAATGTCCTTTCCCCACTCGGTATTAGGTGGTTTCCTTTCTAACAGCAATGCATTTCAAGATTTGCTAATGTGATATAATGTACAATATATATTAGAGAAGCAGCTTTCTATGATAGACATGCTAACAGGTTTTTGTCCTATGGACAAGGCACTTTTCCTAATACCAGACTGGTAATAGGGAAAGGTGGCAATGTATTTTCCACATTCTGTGTAGATTCCTATAGTTCACCCATCACTATAGTATCAGAACATCAAATAAATATAACACCTGCATATTACAGGTAGGAGACACTGAGGCACAAAAAATAAGCTTTCGTGTTTAAAGCTCACAGAAAATATGTGGCAGGAAGCAAGCTCAGGTCTTCTAAGTTTTAGGTTTGTGTCTTGATCACAGATCACCCTGCAGTTATTTTGTTGAATTATGATTTAATACTAAAGTATTTAGCTGGGAAACAGCAAGGCTATCTTTCACGTTGTCTTCATAGGCTCTTCTGTTTTAACTTAATATCATCCCCATCACAGCAATATAATCCCAATGCACTTGAAAGCAACATGCACAAGCAACTCATCTCTTCTATTACCAATAATCTTCTTCCCTGGGGAATATGCCTTGTGTGACCCAGATCTGAAGAACTTCCACAATTATCTTGTACCACAATATTTTTCTGAGGTAAAATACAATTGTAAATTTCTTTGAAGTTATGTACGTTCTCAGTTTGACATCTACTCAACCACAAAGCAAGATGAAGTTGAAGATTCAGAGCAAACAGTAGCCTTTCCAGCAAAAAAGCAGAAATAAAAAAGTACAAACCCACAATCTTTGGCAACCTTTGATGAAGCCACATCACTGTTTTAACAGCAAATGCATTTGATCATGCTTCATAAATCATTTTTACTGGAGGAAAAAAGAAACCTTTAGTTTCTTCATGGGCTTCCACTAAACTCCACCTGCTTTCAGCAGAGCTCTCAGTTTTACTTACAAAAATGCACTTCTGAGCCCCCCAATGGTTAGAAGTATAGGAGCTCTATTTATGGCTGAAATAAATGTAAAACTTGTCTCTCCCCTCTATAGGAAATGGCACTAGAGAACTGTAAGAACATCTGTTTCTTAGAACCTGTTTACTTAACAAGCTGTTATACCACTACTGGTGGCAATACTTTTAGCAACATTGGATAGGTGCAGATGTTACACTCAGATTGACCTCCCCCCACAATGGATGCATCCACCCACCTGCAGACCCGCTAGTCCCCACAATTCCCACCAAACCCCCGGGTCTGCTAGCCCCCCTGATCTCACCCACCTTTGCCCTCATCCTTAGATCATGTTCCCAATGTGCATCTGGAAAAAGTGTGTACAAGCAGCGAACTGATCTGTGCCATTGTGCACACATACCCGGTTCTAATGGTGGAACATAGCATATTTGGGCCAGTATATTTCTTTCATGTGAACACCTGAAATATTATTTCATTGACGCAAATTGGAAAACAATGCTATCATTCCACTGCAATGTTCATTTTATAATTACCCCAGTATTCTTCCGGAAGGGAAGCTGTCATGTGTACAATACTGTAGCTTAACCGAGGTCCCTGGGATACTAAGCTTGTGTTCACAATTTGTTTACTAGATTAATTCAAATAGGCTGTCAGTTTTAGCCACAACCCCCAGTATTCATGATAATGCCTGCTAATGGTATGTGTTTTCTTTCTTAAAGGTTTTAATTTTTTTTAGAATATGAATGCTGTTTTTTTTAATGAAGGTGTTATAAAGAATTGAAATAGAGCATGGGTAAATGGGCACTTGGAATAGTTTCTAAAGGCAAGGAAGGCTATTGCTTGCTACTTTGTTGCAGGTGCATCTACACATGAAGCTACATTGCCATATCAATGTACTGTAGTGATGTAGCATCCACAGGTGTCTACATGTGACCAGAAGCTATGTCGCTGTAGCGATGCACTCCCTCAGAATAGAGCACCACTATGGTGAAGTAGCTAAAAATAACCATGTGACACATGTATGGCACAGTACAGGATATTACTGTGCCATGATTTATAGGCCTGTGTGAAATGGCTAGTATTCACTTTGGATTTGGATTTGGCCAACTTGGGGGCCAGTGATTCAATATGGTGATTCGAATCACAGTTCTGAATCAATTTGACCAAATCCAATTCAGAGATTTGGCCACTGCCAAATTGGCCAAATCTCTGAATCGACAGACCCCATCCTCCACCCACTCTCCCAGCCCTGCCCCCCTTGCATGGCTGCCCTGCCTGGCCCCAGCATCCCGGCTCTTTAAAAAAAAAGCCCCACACTCAATGGCTCTTGCGGGGGGGTCAACCCCTGTTGCCCCCCACTGCCCTTCACTGCATGGGGGGCTCTGCCATGAGCCTTCAGAGGCCCTAGCAGCTGCTGCAGCAGCCAATGAGTGCAGGGTTTTTTTTTTAGAAGAATCGGGAGCTGGGGCCAGGCAGGGCATGCATTGACAGGGCTTGGAGAGCAGGCAGGGGATGGGAGCTCATGGCAGAGCCTCCCATGCAGCACAGGGCAGCAGGGATCAGCTTCTCACCTAACAGAAGCCGATGAGTGCTTGGCCTTTTTTTTTTTTTTTTTTTTTAAA
>NW_017728992.1:75911767-75922041 GCF_001723915.1 Gavialis gangeticus | reverse complement strand
TTTTTTTTTTTTTTTTTAAAGAGCCAGGACACTGGGGCCAGGTGAGGCAACCATTGATGGGGCTGGGAGAGCAAGCGGGGGTTGGGGGGTGCTCAGGAAGGCTGGAGGATCAGGTAGGGGATGGGGCCTGGTGGGGGTCCCCCCATGGTCCCCCCCTCCTCCTGTCCCCACCCCTGCCACCTATTTACGGGCACGGGGTCTGGGTCCAGCTCCCTGCATGGCAAGTGGGGACTGTCCAAATCTCTGAAGCTCTCTGAATCTTTTCTGAATCGATTCAGAGAGCTTTGAATTGATTTGGACCTGTTTATTAGTCTCTTGATTTGAAAGGAAAATGCTCAAATAAAAACATAAACCTTAAACCATACAATTATTTAGAGGCAGAGATAGTAAACTTTTTCTTGTGTAGCTTATTTTATAAGTTTTTTCTGAGTTAGAAGTCCCACATCTGAGAAATTATTTAGGTTTTTTTTTTCTATAATGAGCAAAGCCCCTTTTTCTAATGGATTCTAAATATCAGAAAATATAAATTCCTAGGAGAATATGGAACATCAATACAAATATGTTTGTTTTGGAAAATTATTACAATATAATGGAGATTTGAGCTGATAGGGGAAAACCCTTTTCATATAAAAAATGTTATTTCAAAAAAGGAAATTTTCAGGAAAAATATTTTCCTGAAAATGTGATTATTTTATGGAATTACAAAGTATACTGTTTGCCCCTTTTTGGCATAGAGGGGATTTAGGATATTTGCACACATCTTCTGCTTTTCCCTTTCATTTTCAGTGACAAAGTAGAAAAAGAATAGGAAAAAGCAAATAGATTAAACAGAACATTTTTAAATGGGAAATCTTTGAAAGGAACTACAAATACGTGAAAAAGCCCTGCTTTTCAAAACCTGTGGAATGAACATCACTGATGAGAATTAAATGATTAATTAAATCTCTACTATTTTCTAACTCATTTCAGATAGGTTGAAGCCACAACCGTGCTATAGGAAAGAAATTGATGGAAATCACACTATTCCTATATAATTCTATAGGTTGTTTAAAATATTTTAAAACCAATCTAGTACTTTCATTTAAGGTTGGGTTTTGACCAGGAGATGATATAATCCCCTATCATCCACAAAGTGCCATAGGAAGCACGCAGGAAAGACAGGGGTGCCACTAATGCTTAATACTGTGGTTCCTGCTTCCGTCTTGCTCTCAGCAGCAAGTAATTTGAATCAACCCAACATTATAGCTCTCAAGGGATATGTCTTCCTACAGACTAAGGATCTTGTTGGGTCCTGCAAAAGATCCTGCAACCATCTTTTGTGAGGGATGGTCTGGGTCTATTATATTTCATGGAAACCCCCCACAAAAATCCATGCTTCTTGCATAAAATAGTGAAGGATCAAGAGCTGTCTGAACCACTTGGTTTGATCATCTGCAAAATCACCCTGCACTGAAGAGTCAAATGGGGAGAACAGTCTGCTAAGTACTGCTAAAAAGTCTGAGTGAAGGATCCATGCATAAACGATGTTTTGGTACACTAAGCACTGCAGGCTAGATTTTCCTCTCACTAACCCATGCATTTACCCTTTCACTGTCCTGCATTCTGGCATGTAGTACTTCTCTTGCTATAGGGTGGTGTGAGGAAAAAATATAGCTGATTGCAAAGATATGGTCCCCAGACAATTCATTAAGATATTCAAGTAAACATTTCCTACTTCATTGATTAGCTGGTTGTTTGAATCTGGCCCACATCCTGTAGCCAATTGCTACACAACACAACTATTTTAAATAATCAAACATCGTAAGATACCAAAAGGCAACTTAAATTTATGGAGTGAAGAGGTGCCCTGGCCATGCCCCTTTCCCTCAGCCAAACCACTGAAGGATCTCCCAGCAGAGACTTGATTCTCCTGACTGGTTATTCTGGCTTGACGCACCAGTAGTTTGGTACAAAGTGGTTACACTGCAGTTAAAAATCAGAGCCATAATATTAAGTGTTGATTAAATGGTGTGCTATATCTAAACTACAGACTGTCACATCATCTGAATATTAAGTTCTCTTATAAGTGAAATTAAGAGTTTTCATTTCAACCTGATTCATCCCTTTGAACATATCTGTTCTACTCAAGTTGTTACATTGCACATACTGAGAAGTATCTGACCTTGCGAGAAATCAGAGAGAGAAAAAAATCACATGTTCTACTAAGATATCCAAGGTTTTATCTGAGTTTTATGTGATTGGTTTTGATCTTTTTCTGCTAGCAGTGTGGAAAAGGGAAGTACAGGTTATCAGTGAAAAATTCAACACAAATGTGGAGTTTAGCTGTAGCCATTTTCTGATCTCCCAGTGCTTGTGCTAAAGACAAATTTACAGAACACCTTCAGAACATGGCAACAAAAATGCATAATTTTACTGGACACTAAAGACCAGAGCCTAAATACGTTGACTTTATGGTTAATTACAATCTGAAGGCAGGGCAGATTTGTACCTTACTGTCTAACCAAAGTGAGTGTGTGTGTTACTGTACATTCAGATATAGATAAAGGTATAGGTATAGATAGATCACAACAATCTACCACTTAAATTTCTCTGCACTTTGCACTCCATAGACGATAACCTCTTTCCTCTTGAATAGTCTTGTTCTTCCACTTATCAGGTTATCATTCCTATTGCATTTTTCCTTTTTTAGCTAATCCTGATAAAGCCTTTTGGCTATTTTTGCAGACCTGCTCCATTCCTATAGTAGACTTTTAAAATTTACATATGGAGTTGTACACAGGCTATTGTTCTATTACTTAGCTCAAGCTGTGTTTTCTTCTTTTCCAAACACAAAGCAGGGTATCTTGTGCCCAAAAGTTTGTTTAAGATCTCTTCCAGCTATGCAGTTGGTCTAATAAAAGATATCACCCACAAAAATTCTTCTCTCTATCACAAAATAATACATTTTATTTTGAAGTGAAAAGTCAAAATGCTTCATTTTGAAAATTTGAAATATCCCCTTTAATATTATGAAATATTTATTTTGATTTTTTTCAAATTAAATGTTTTCAAAATAGATACTTTTTTAACGTTTTGATTAAAAAAACCCGGCCTTTTGTCACAAGCTGTTTTAACAAATATGAATGACTTCAGCTTTAGCTAGCTGAATAGGTGAGCTACATAAATAGTACAAACCACCATGGTACAATAAGCCTGGCCACTTTGTTGCACTATAGTTTAGTGTGCCACATCAATGACTTCCATATCTGCAGTTGATATTGGCTTTGATTTCATTAGGATATGCCACTGGCTTTGTTAGACTGAAGGAATGTATGTGCAATTATTTCTCCTCACAGGCCTCATATTCATTTAGTTCTCTTTTCTAGTGATATTTGTACATATACATAGAAGAGAACTAGGGAAGTTAGTGATAATTAGGTGGAACATGTGACTATAACTCAAAAACATAAGGGATTAATCACTAGTAGATATGCCCACTGATAACATGTGCAATTAGTGCACATGAATAAACTTCCAGAGTTTTTGCTCCCATTTCAATGTATGGCTGGGAGTTATGAACTCTGGAGCAATAAACTCCAAAATTTATTGCCTTTTGCATGTGTGTCCAGGATTTCAGCATGTTGAGCCAGGTTGGAGCAGCCATGGATGGAAGGGGATTAGCTTGCCAGCCTGGGGCTGCTCTGACTGGACTCAGTGTGCCACAGGGGGGCTGGCTGGGACACAAGGTTGCTTTAACATGGGGCTAGCTGGCAAACAGCCCACATGCTGAAGCACCCTCATGCCCCAGCCAGCCAGGTCAGTGTCTACAGGTGTGCTGCTGTGCACAAAACACCTGCACATCAGGGTAGTACTTTTAACTACCCTGCTGCGGAGTTTATTAGTTTCCTGTGCCCTAATAGGGGCGGACATGTAGACACCGAGGCATTTACTACAGAGCTAATTAGTCAGCTCCTCAGTAAACATCTCATGTCCATGTGCCCAGTGAAGATTTTGCAGTTAGTGAAAAAGTGGACATGCTCACATATAGCTATATCACAGCTATGCAAAAATGTCAAAAAGGAGAAGGCTTTTATACAAGATCTACTCCAAATGAGACCTATCTTCAGATTCCCTGAAAGCTGTACTTTTTGTTTAAAAGACTCAAGCTCTTCCATAAAAATGGAAAGAAAAAGTTCCTCCTCTTAGCCATTAGGTGTCTCTGTTATACTTTGTAAAGCAGAGTCATTGCATTATTTTTTTTTCTAATTCTCTCCAAAAAGCTGAGAACTATTTTATTCTTCCCTGCCTCCACCATTTTTGGTTCTGTTTTAAGGGAATAAGCCCCCATCCGCTGTAGTTTTAGAGGGATTTTTTGCTTGAATAAATTTCTTTCCATATATTAAATATGCCCATGGAGCATAACTGGGAAAGATGGTAACACAGGCACCTTCCTCCCACAACACACAAACACATACACACACTGAATGCATGGGAGAATCCTGCATTCCCTGCTCCCAGGTCTCACCCCATCATGCATACCCCACACAGGCAGCAGCAGGTAAGATACTTCACTCCCTCGCCTCTCAGTCACCCTCTGTGCTCAGCAACACATTCCCCTCCCCTCCACCCAGCTATGCACCTGCCACCATCAGAGTGTCTGCTGTCCCTGGCTACCCTAGTGGTGGGGAGGAAGCTTCAGAGCCGCTTCTGCCTCCTTGCTGATGAGCTGCATGGGGAGCTGGAATTGGATGGGGGACAGCATGGCAGCAGCAGTGGCAGATGGGCTTCCTTTTCCTGTACCTGTGCCTAGGCTGGCAGGGGAAACCAGGGGGAGCAAGCAGGGAGTAGGATTTTGCCTGTCACTGCTGCTGTCCCCAGCACACTGTGGAAGCCAGCTGAAGCAGGACAGGACTGGCGATGGAGCCCCACAGCACCTGGATCAGCAGAGACAGTGGGGGCCACAAAAGGTGGGGAAGAGGGGGATGGAAGGGCACAGAATGTGCCATGAAGGAAGTCATGGGGGATTTCTGACTTTGTTCAGGGAAAAAAATTCTCCGGCTTAAAAAAGTCACCACTTGCTGATCCCTTGGTGTCCACCAAAAGGAGGGGACATCCAAGCCATTGTGCCATCTCTGGCTTTGCCCCTGAAGGGATGTCCAGTTTTGGAGTTGAGCGAGAGCTGTAAAGAACCCTATAAAACCATAACTTTTTGAGAATTCTCTGTCTAGCTGTCTTTCTTCTACTTGCTCAAAAAGCATACAAGAAAAAAAATGCAATCAGAAATATGCTCCTCCTACTTGTAGCCTCAAGACTTCTTTTTATACCTAAAGGGCAATGTAGAAGATCTACCAGCTACAATATGCCCAACCTTCACCTTTCCCTCCTTCAAAATTCTTCATAGTTTCTAGGTTTGTACAGAACATGCACCGAAGAATTCAGGCCAAATACCTTTCCTACACTGACACTGGAAGAGAAGTGAGGGAAACAAATGAGGAAAACTCCTCTGCAAGATTCCCATTCCTTTGTGTCAAACACACATACCTACACAAGAAATGGAACAGCCTTAAAACAACAGCAGCAGCGCAGGGTAGCAACTTGCAGATGAAGTTGCCAACATAACCTGAGACGTTTGGGAAGCAGAGAAAAGCCATTTGTCATACCAGTGAATAGCAGACAGTTGGCAGCCTGCCTCACAAAAACCGCTCATGGCCAAAGCAAAGTAACTGTTACTAAGCAGTCAACAGGTTCACAATTTACTCATGAAAGTATCAGAGGCCAATGGTTTCTGTGGCTCCAAAGGCACAATCACAGATGCCACGAAGCCTGAAACAGCAAATACGATTCCTCCCCCATCCCTATATTTAGAGCAATCTCATAGATGCCAGTAAATCACATCTTTATGAATCTTTACAAGCATGTGTAAAATATATGTATTGTGCTGCTGCTGGGCTGACAAAGAATTTGGTGGCTGAGCTAGATTCTGTACTTGGTTCACACCGAGTCAATAGAATTGTTAATTAAGCTTGAAGTTAACAATTGCAAAGTCCTCATTCTCTGTGATACTAAAGCTATACAAAATAGCTTGTTTTTCACAACTCAGACAATTTACAAGGGCAGGCAATTTGAAAAGCCAACTTTTAACTAGTAAAAAGAACAGTTTTGATCTGAAAATCATTGAGAAAAACAAGCATGAAACCCACAAAAGACATTTGAGAGTCACTTTTCAGAAAACTACATATTCATGTCAACTGAGTGCATTTTTATGCAGAAGAAACAGCTTAACAAACCATCTGTTACTTTTAATAGCAAATGAATAACATGAGTTGTAGTTAATACTGTTGATGTAAAATATAAGGGGGGGTGTTATAAAACTGTTCGCTGACAGATATAAACATGCTTCAAAATAAGAATGAGCTCAAGCAATTCACAGCTGTTTTACCAGCCAGCTGTTCTTGAAAGATAAGACAACTGCAGAATTTTAACAAAATGCATGCCAGAAGCAGGCTGACCCACAAGCTAATCAGAGAAACATTTCTTACCAAAACTATACAAGGGATGACAAAATCATTTCATTCTGACTCCAAACTTTAATAAACAACATTTCTTGTCCATATTATTCCTTATATGGAATTTCCACACACCTCACAATAGGGCAGCAGGTATGAAATTACCATTGCTGGAGTATACATTAATGGAAAAGAACACTGTTTAAATCATATCCTGGAAAAATCAATTTTCTTACTGTTTTGGGTTCGGTCTGTGTCTTCAGGTTATTCATGGTTAGGTTCTAGTACTGCATACATTTACGTATGACAAAAGGTCAAAATCCTATGCAGCCTAAAAATGTCAAGATCTTGTCCAGTTCCCCAAATTTTCCATTTCCCCCAAAAAAGTCCTCAAGGCTTTTTTTCCCACTTTCATCCCATCAATTTATCTTTAAAGTACTATATGTCTCAATCCTGCAAAAACCTATCCACATCTTAAATTTATATGGTATGACTAAGTGGGAGTATTTGAAGTATATACATGTATAAATGTAAGCATATTCAGAAATCTTTGAAGGATCAAGGTCTTAATTTAGAGAATTCATTTTATTATTTTTCCCAGTTGAGAATGTCCATATTTCTGTTTTGTTAGCTTCCTTTTCATAATTATGATTTTTTTATAAAATACCCATGGTTTATGCTAAATTATCATAAAGATAAGGGTATTTTTGATAGAGTGCCTGGAGCTTTGATTTTCTTTATTGGTTTATTAATATCCCATCTATTTAATGATAATCATTAAAAGTTGCTAGTATGTTGATATTTAACATTGTAAAAATACCTAAAATACTAGATCGTTGCTTTCTTTCTTATATAATCTGAAGTAATAAAATAAAGCACAAAGTGTATAAAAGGTATTTTTTGCAAGGGTTATGCACTTGGTAGATTTCAGTGGCAGTGCACAATGCATGTGTAAAAACAGTTTTAGCCCTCTGTTGTAGTAGTCATCATTATTTGAGCTCTAACCAGAAGGCAGGTAGTTAAGTTATGGTCTCAGCTACTCTTTGCAACTCCTCTGAAGTTAACCCAGTAGTGCAGATGTAAATCAAATCAAATCAATTAGAATCAAAATCTCAGTGTACCAGAACTGTCAGAAACAAAGTAACCTTGAAGTTTACTGAGATGCTGTATTCTAATCAAAATGGGAGTTTGTGGGGAGAATCCATAAGCATGGTATAAAATATCAGACTTATTAAATTAACGTATGTCCATTTCACTCAGTTACATATAGGCTTTTTTGGGCTTGTTTCAGGACACATCTACACATGCCAATTTAAGGTGCATTAACCGTTTTAAATGCATATTAGGGGCATGGTTCTATATGTGTGTACCCTTAATGCAAAACTGGTACTTTACTTCAGGAGTGTTCAACTGGTGTCTGTGGTCTACATGCAGCTTCCAAGGGGTTAATTTGCAGTGCCCTTCCCCTGTCCAGGATCCCATTCAGCAACCACTCCCCAAGCTTCTCTGGTTGCAGGAGCCAGGATCTCTGGCTTTCCCTCTGACTTTGGCTTCCTGTACCACCTGCCTGGTGGGGTGGTGCACAGGAGTCTGTGGCCTGGTGCAGCAGGGGAGCATATGGCTGGTGAGCTGTGGGGGCCACTTGCCCACACGCACAGTAGAGTGGTGGACTAGGCAGGCATGTGGTGGAGTGGAGTGGTGGTGAGGGCCATCCATGTGGTGGAATGGTGCAGGGATGCTGCCACCCTGCATAGTGGAGTGATGGTGGAAGGGTGGGGGTTCCCATGTATAATGTGCAGGTTTGGGGGTTTTTTGTTTGTTTTTGGGGGGGAGGGTTCTTTCCATGCACAGTGGAAAGGTTTGGAAATTTCCTGCATGCTGTGGACCAGCAGGAGGGGATGCCCAAGGGGCTCTTGGCTTGCACTATTGCAGCCTGTGTGCAGTGTGGCACCATTGGACAGCTCTGCTTTAGCTGTTGAATACCTGCAAATTTGTAGATGACCACAGTCCAGGGAAATTTTAGATCAGGGGGCAATCTCCTTAATTGGTATACATTTCTCCTTTTACACAACCGTCTTAGCCTGCATTTCTTTGTAAGGTTCCTTAGTTAGAAAAAAATCATGAAGCATATAAGAGGAATCATCTTTTTTTCTGAAATTGTCCTTCATGCCCTTCATCATTTTTTAAAGCTTACACCCAAAGCAAGCATTAAACCCATCTTTTTTATATAGCCATTCTTCAAACCCTGAGGCACAATATGGAATTAATAGATTTTGGATTGAACTGGCCATAAATAAATAAATAATACTATGCATTGCCAGTAAGGAAGAAAAGTTGAATGGACTTGCTTATTAAAAATGGTATATAGCATTATAATTTTAGAAGTGTACAGAATTCTAAATATCTCAGTGTCACTGAGATCTTATAGTCTTAAAAATGCTGCCTTTATGATCAACATTTTTCCTGTGGAAAAAAAATGTAACAATGATGCAGCTGGCAAAAAAATTAAGCACATTACTGTTTACCATTTCCTTTGACTCTGCAAAAGATACTTAAATCATATCAATTCCCCCCAAGATACTATATATTAGATGTGCTTTGAATACACAGCTCAATACTCATTTTTCCAAAACTTCCAGGTCACCATACTGGATCAAATTATTTCGTTTTACATAAGTATGTCACTAAACTGATAAGTAACCATAACAGAGAGGCATTCTGTGGTTGTACTAGATTTAAATAAAGTATGTTAAATTCTGCTTGGAGACAACTGTTTAAAGTGACGGAAGTCTTATTTCAGTTTTGAAAGGAGTGTTATGTTTAGTGTACAGTATTGCAAGATCAAAATACATACTTTTTAATTCAATAAAATAGAGTAATTTGTTCTTGCTACAGAAATAAATGGTACTAGATAAATGCATGAATCCATCTATGATCTTCTCTTTAGTCAATTTGTTATTCAGATCCCAGGAACCTCCAAAGGAAAAACAAAGCAGTCTTTAATTAAACAGGAATTGTTTGCTATATTGTTCCATTGGTTAGAAGGAACTGTGGAAAATTGGAAATCGTCAACTGATCTATAGATGAAGATACTAATTTGAACAAACATTAAGAAATTTCAGGTTTAATAGCACTCATGAAACACTGGGTATGAAAGCTTACACACATGAAGTGACTTGATGAAATAATTAAAATAATTGTTCTATTCATTTATTTCAGATAGAACTAGTAAATATCAAAATGATTCTAGCCATTTACTTGTTTTCTTTTGCATTACTTACAAAGAATGATAAAGCGGTATTCTCAAAGCATTGAGGGTCATGGGCTACTTTCAACCTTCCAAATGTTGGGACATTGCAAATTATGCATTTTGATACATTTTGATAAGGGTGAACAATGGTCTAATTGAAATATTCTGTAGAAAATTGCCTGCCGTAGGATTGACAAATTGACTTAACCACTTTCTTCTGTTACGTTATTTAATCCTTTGTTGTGGAACAGGTGAACTCCACTGCCAAAGCCATTCTGATGTATCTGTTACAGGGGCAATTAGTGATGACAGCAATGACCTGGAACAATTTTATTGAGGCTCTTTATCCTATCATTCCAATACTACAGGTACTCTCGCATCATTTTAAAGCAAATTTATGTTTATTATTGTAGGAATTCATGTACAGCAACATTTTAATGTTCATAGATCCATAGATGTTAGGGTTGGAAGGGACCTCAATAGATCATTGAGTCTGACCCCCTGCATAGACAGGAAAGAGTGCTGGGTTCAGATGACCC
>NW_017728992.1:75905354-75906767 GCF_001723915.1 Gavialis gangeticus | reverse complement strand
CACATCCCTCTTGAAGTGTGGTGCCCAAAACTGTACGCAATATTCTAACTGCGGTCTGACCAGCGCCCGATAGAGGGGAAGTATCACCTCCTTGGTTCTGTTTGTCATGCATCTGCTGATGCATGATAAAGTGCAGTTAGTTTTTCTGATGACTTTGTCACACTGACGTCACTAGTGGACTCCAAGATCCCTTTCCGCTTCTGTGCTACCGAGCAGGTCATTTCCTAGGCAGTAGGTGTGTTGGATATTTTTCCTCCCTAGGTGCAGCACTTTGCATTTCTCCTTGTTAAATAGCATTCTATTGTTTTCTGCCCATTTGTCCAACCTGTCCAGGTCTGCCTGTAGTTGTTCCCTGCCCTCTGGTGTGTCCACTTCTCCCCACAGTTTTGTATTGTCCGCAAACTTGGACAGAGTACACTTCAGTCCCTCGTCCAAGTCACTGATGAAGACATTGAAGAGTATCGGTCCAAGGACCGAGGCCTGCAGGACCCCACTACCCACTCCCTTCCAGGTCGATACTGACCCATCCACTACCACTCTCTGGGCATGACCCTCTAGCCAATTTGCCACCCACCGAACTGTGTAATCATCCAAGTCACAGCCTCTTAATTTGTTCACCAGTATGGGGTGGAATGCCATATTGAAGGCCTTCCTGAAGTCTAAGTATACTATATCAACCCCTACTCCTGTGTCAAGGTGTTTTATAACCTGGTCATAAAAAGAAACTAGATTAGTCAGGCAAGATCTACCCTCTACGAACCCGTGCTGGTTTCCCCTCAGCATAATTTTTCCTGCTGGGCTCTCGCATATATGAGCCTTAATAATCTTTTCAAAGACTTTACCAAGGATGGAGGTAAGACTGACTGGCCTGTAGTTGCCTGAATCCTCCTTCCTCCCCTTCCTGAAAATAGGGACCACATTGACCCTTTTCCAGTCCTCCGGGACCTGTCCCACGCACCATGAGTGCTCAAGTATTCTTGCCAGTGGCTGTGCAATGATATCAGCCAGTGCCTTCAGTAACCTTGGATGGAGCTCATCCGGGCCTGCTGACTTAAACACATTCAGTCCTTCCAAGTGACTGTGTAACATCTCAGGGTCAACGCTTGGTAGTCTGACCCCCAGCTGGCGCCTCTCTACAATGTGAGACTTGTCTTGCCCCTCATTTAGAAAGACTGAGGCAAAGAACTCATTGAGGAGTTCTGCCTTGTCCTCCCTGTCTGTCACCAATTGCTTTTGTCCATTCAGTGGTGGTCCTATTCCACCCTGGGCCTTCCTTTTACTCCCTATATATCTGAAAAACAATTTTTTGTTATCCTTAACTTGGGATGCCATCCTCAGCTCCATGGTAGCTTTGGCCTTTCTAACTGCCTCCCTACAACTGCAAGCTGAGGAGGCATACTCCTCTTTAGTAAT
>NW_017728992.1:75903863-75905182 GCF_001723915.1 Gavialis gangeticus | reverse complement strand
CTCCCTCCCACCCCCAGTGCTCATTCCTGCCCATGGCAGGGGGTCAGATTCGATGATCTGTCTAGGTCCCTTCTGATTCTATGATTCTATGATATGCCTCCCCTTTTGCCCTTAGGCTACTCTGGATTTCTCTGGTCAGCCGAGGAAGCCTCTTGGTCCCTTTCCCCCTTTTGCTGCATCAGAATCATCTCCCTCTGTGCCTGAAGGATTGTTTCCTTAAGGCACAGCCACCCTTCCTGGGCTTCCATCTCGCCAAATCTCCTACTCTGCAGTGCGTCATTGACTAGATGCCTGAGTTTGCTGAAGTCAGCCTTCCTGAAGTCTAGCACTTCCACCCTACTAGTTACCTGACCTACTCTACACCTTATGATGAATTCTATTATTTGGTGGTCACTATCCCCTAGTTGACCACTGATCTGTAGGTCCTCTATCATGTCATCCCCTGTTGCCAATACCAGGTCCAGTAAGGCATTCCCCCTAGTGGGACCATGTACCTCCTGTGTCAGGTGGAGGTCCTGTACACAGGATAGGAACCTGCGTGAATGGTGGGAATTTGCTGTCTGCATCTCCCAGCAGATGTCAGGGTAGTTTAAATCCCCCATGATTACCGCCTCCCTAGTCTTTATGGTCTCTGAGAGCTGCCTCAGGAATTCCAAATCTAGTTATTCCTTTTGGTGTGGGGGTCTGTAGCAGACCCCTACCACCAAATCCCTTTCTCCTTGACCTCCATGTATCCTAACCCATAGTCCTTCTACTTTCTCCTCCTCTGATCCCATTTTGATAAGGGTCGATGTATAACGCTCCTTGACATAGAGCGCAACCCCTCTCCCTCTCATCCCCACTCTATCCTTTCTGTATAGCATATAGCTTTCAATGTGTACCACCCAGTCATGGGTAGAGGCCCACCAGGTTTCCATTAACCCCACTAAGTCATAAGTGTTCTCTGCAAGCATTATACAAGGAAAAATTAAGTATTGTATTTACTCAATTTTAAAACCAGAATTTCCCCCTTATTTGAAGTAACCTAAGTAACTATAGGCCTGTAAGCCTCACCTGAGTGCTCAGGAAGATCTTGGAGAGAATCATCAAGGAGCACATCTGTGGAGGGTCTGCAGGGGAGGTCATGCTCAGGGGCAATCAGCATGGGTTCATCAAAGGCAGGTCCTGCCTGACCAACCCGATTGCCTTTTATGACCAAGTAACTAAATCCTTGGATGATGGTGTCACTGTGGACGTAGTCTTTCTAGACTTTGAGAAGGCCTTTGACACTGTCTCTCACCCCATCCTCATCAATAAATTAAGCGACGGTGGCATTGATG
>NW_017728992.1:75879920-75902825 GCF_001723915.1 Gavialis gangeticus | reverse complement strand
TGTGGCAGGGGGTCAGGCTAGATGATCTGTTCAGGTCCCTCCTGACCCTAGCTACTATGAAACTATGAATGGAAACCTGAATTCACAGGGGCAATGCCATGCATGGATTACTTATCATGGCTTATAGACTAGTAGTAGTTCATTGACCCCAGTTTGGGAACTACTGATGAGAAGGATAAGAATACGAAAATCATTTCCTCTTTGACCAAAGAAAAACACAATGGAATACAAGACAGTATACATGAGTGCATTCTTATTTTAAACGTAATTTCCCAACTCTACAAAAAAGAGTTGGGAAATATGTTCAAGAATTTATTACTCCTTATATTCTCTGGCGGTTCTTTGCCTGAAGGGCATTTTAGTCTCATGACTTGTAGTTCACATCAGGAACTCTAAGTTTTCCTTCATATTATCCTTCCATCATCTTTTGGTCAAACACTGCTGGAATAGCCTTCCAAGAGATGCTTAGGTTGCTCTTTGAATAATCTTTACAGCATTTCCTGCTTACTGATTTCATTGAGATTTTACTATAGTCACTATACTTTTTTTCTTTATAGATCTCATAAAATTCCTAATGAGATTATTTCTCCCTTATTGACCCAAAATTCATCATAACATTTTATTTAGGAGGGTAGTTAACTTTCTGCCTTCCTTCTAAAGAGATACTCAGGTCTCAATGAAAATAAAATGTTAGGCTTTATAAGAGTCTTACATGCTTGATGCAGGGCTGTTCTGGGGGTGGAGGGGGGGTGAATCAGGGCAACTGCCCCGGGCCACACACTTTGGGGGGCCCTGTGGAGCTGGGTGGAGTGGTCACAGTGACTCCATGCTGCCGCTGGCTTCACACCCGGCTGCTTGGCATCCCCGCTCTCCCACTCTACTGCCAAATCTGCTGCTGGCTTCCTTGCATACAGGGGCAGTTCCACACAGGCTGATTTGCCCAAGGCTTCGCATCCTGGTCAGATCATCTCTGGCTTGATGTTTGGTCTTTCTCCAGTTACTTCAAGTGAGTTGTTTGGATCTAAATATTCTCAAACAGAGAAATAAGGGGTCTCAAAACCACATGGTCTGTCTCCTTATTCCCTCCTTCATGAAATAGTTATTAGTAATTTAGCTTTGTAGATATATGGAGCTGACAACTACTAGGCAGGCTTGTACCAGATCTCACTACCTTATCACCATGAATTTATTTTATTTGTATTCACCTGAAACCCTATTTTCTTGCTTGCTCCATCAAATCTCAAGTCATCCTTTGGTGTCTTGTTTTTTTTCTATCCAACAATAACTTGTTGGAAAGTATATCTAAGAAGCTGATGTTTATCATTTAAATTCACCATATCCCAAGAATTTCCATAGCTATGTTACAGAGGTTATCAGCCAGGGGTACGCATATCCCTGGGGGTATTTGAGAAGGCTCCAGGGGATACATGGCAGCAGTGCAGAGAAGCGGGGGCACTTCCAGTTTCACCAATACTTCCTAATATCTAACCTAAACTTTCCTTGTTGCAACCTGAGACTGTTGTTCCTTGTTCTGTCATCTGCCACCACTGAGAACAGTCTAGCTCCATCTTCTTTCAGGTCCCCCTTCAGGTAGTTGAAGGCTGCTATTAAATCCCCTGTCAGTCTCGTCTTCTCTCGACTAAATCAACCCAGTTCCCTCAGCCTCTGCTCATAAGTCATATTCCCCAAGCTCCTTCACCATTTTGTTGGTCTCCACTGAACTGTCTCCAATTTATTCACATCCTTTCTGTAGTGGAGGGCCCAAAACTGCACACAGTACTCCAGATGTGGCTCACCAGTGCTGCATAAAGGGGAATAATCACTTCTGTTGACAACACTCCTACCAATGCAGCCCAGTATGATGTTAGACTTCTTGGCAACAAGGACACACTGTTGACTCATATTCAGCTTATTGTCCACTGTAACCACTAGGTCCTTTTCTGCAGAGCTGCTGCCTAGCCAATCAGCATTGTTCCATCCTAAGTGGAGGATTTTGCACTTGTCCTTGTTGAACTTCATGAGATTTCTTTTGGCCCATGCCTCCAATTTGTCTAGGTCACTCTAAATCCTAGTGCTACCATCTTGTGTATCTACTACTTCCCCCTAGCTTGGTGTCAGCTGCAAACTTGCTGAGGGTGTGCTCTATGCCATCTTCCAGGTCATTGATGAAGATATTGAACAAAACCAGACCCAGGACTGAGCCTTAGGGCACCTCACTTGATATTGGCTGCCAACTAGACATTGAGCCATTGACTACTACGCTCTGAGCCTGATGATCCAGCCAGTTTTCTATCCACCCTATAGTCCATTCATCAAACACATACTTCCTTAGCCTGCCTGCAAGAATGTTGTTGGGGACTAACAAAAGCCTTGCTAAAATCAAGGTATACTAAATATACCTTGGTATACCACTGGTCTCCCCACATCCAGAGAGCTAGCCATCTTATCATAGAAGGCAATCAGGTTGGTCAGGCATGACTTGCCCTTGGTGAATCCATGCTGACTGTTCCTAATCATTTTCTTCTCTTCCAAGTGATTAGAAATGGATTCCTTGAGGATCTATTACATGATTTTTCCAGGGCCTGAGTTGAAGCTTACCAGTCTGTAGTTCGCTTGGTCCTCCTTTTTCCCTTTCTTAAATATGGGCACTATGTTTGCTCTTTTCAAATCAGTCAGGTCCTCTCCCAATCACCATGAGTTTTTAAAGATGATGGCCAACAACCCTGCAATCATATCAGCCAACTCCTTCAGCACCCTTGGATGCATCCTGCCTGGTCCCATGGCTTTGGGTATGTTCAACTTTTCTAAATAGTCCCTAACCTGTTACTTCACCACTATTGGCTGCTCACCTCCTCCCCAAACTGTGCTGCCAGGTGCAGTAGTCTGGGAGCTGACCTTGCCTGTGAAGACTGATGTGAACAAGGCCCTGAGTACTTCAGCCTTTTCTGCATCCTCTGTCACTAGGTTGCCTCCCCCATTCAGTAAAGGACCCACACTTTCCTGGATCTTCCTCTTGTTACTGATATACTAGCAGAAACCCTTCTTGTTATCCTTCACATTCCTTGCTAATTGCAACTGCAATTGTGCCTTGGCCTTCCTGACTTCATCCCTGCATGTCCAAGCAATACTCTTATACTCCTCCCTAGTTGTTTGTCCAAGCTTCCACTTCTTGTAAGCTTCCATTTTTAGTTTACTGAAGAGTTCCCTACTCAGCCAAGCTGGTATTCTGCCATACTTGCTAGTCTTTCTGTGCAATGGGATGGTTTGTTCCTGCACTCTCAGCTTTAAAGTATAGCCAGATCCCCTGTACTCCTCTACCCCTCACACTGGCTTTCCAGGGAGTCCTGCCCATAAGTTCCCTGAGCAAGTTGAAGTCTGCTTTTCTGAAGTCATACGTACAACTTTTTGTGAGTTTGTATGAAATATTTTCAGTTTGTCAGATGGCAGACCTACATTGTTCATGCTAATATTCTTCTGCTATTCCTTTTCTCTATGCTGAGTAAATTTATATAAAAAACGTAAGAAATAGAATTTTAGGGGTTATAATATAGTAATTCCTTTTTAGGTAATTCTTATATTCCATTCTGCACCCTGCCCTCTTTTTTTCTTTTTCTTTCTTTGTTTTTTGGATACATATGTATATTCCTTTTTTCATTCCTTAGCATTTATTCCAACCTCCAACCCAACAAAATGCATTTGTAAAATCTTTGACTTAGTTTATCTCCCCAAATCAGGAAATCCTCTAGGCATGTGTTTCACAAATACTTCTCTGAACATAACCTAAAGGAGTTCATTCTAGATTCCCCCTTCTGTCCCAAAAGGACCCATTTAAGTACTGGGCCCTTCTCCTACATATATGGTCTCAGGAGAAGAAGCTGGGTATAGGTTTCCCTAACCGTGTATAGGCATTAAATTTCTGTTGGGAGAATTGCTGCTCTCCCAGCAGAAACTACAAGTGTGCAGACATTCCAAGTGTACAAACAACAAACTTAAATTTTCCACTGCTAGAAATGAATATTGCTACAGTGCCCCTGGCTTCTGACATAATTAATGATCCCTGATATTCCATCTCCCTTTCTCTTGATGTCTTTATGGTTTCTTAACCTAATTCCTCCTACCCTTCTCATATCATTATAATATCTAACTAACCTACTCTTTTTTGAACTAAGGCAGAAACTCTTCCTACATGTTTATGCAGTGCTTATCAGAACTGATCCTAATTTGGCTTTAGGATATTAATGACACCAGTAATAACAACACCAGTATTAGAGTATATTTAGAGGTGATATCACAGAATGGGCCAATAATGATTGACAAATACAACCTAAATTTCTATTATTGCCTTGGTATTCCCAAGCTAAGTCTAAAAAACATGGAGATGTCCACCTAAAGCTGATAATGACAGAATTCCAGAGGCAAATGGAAGTGTTGGAAGAAAGAGAAGAAACAGAAAAAATATGTGAATATAATAAGATTGTCCTAGGAATAAGTTGTGTAATTTCTATTTCACAGAGGAGATTTAGAAGGTATGAATAGTAGCCAGCTCCACCTAAATTGCATGTATTATGTCACTGAACTGTTCTCCAACTCTTTAATAGTATTAAACTTCCTATGTCTTCATTTGTCACACTCAGCATGGCATAATAATTATCATTTAGACAGCTTTCAAATGCAAACCAGATCATTTACAGAGCAAATAAGACATGACATAGACCATCCCCAAACACTTTACAATGCAAATGTTTTTCTGTCTGCTATTTGGGGATTTTTTTTCTATGAAATGTAAGCCAGTGTTATTAAGCTACTGTTCAGTAGGTTTCATGGCTATTTGTTTTATGATCAGCAGGTTCCCAGGTGAATACATTCCCTAGGATACAAGAGAGAAACATGAAATATTATCTACACCCAGTAAAGATCAAACTTCTTAGACCAAAATTCAGTATTGTATAATATGCAAATGAAAAAACATGAAGGACATTTTGTAAGGTAGAATATATAACTTACAATCAACTTGATAATTCACAGCTTTATCCAGAATTTGGGCAAGAGTTGGCAAACCAATAAGCAACTATGATAATATGCAAAGAAAGTCCAGGTCTCCTAGAGATTGGAAATTATATTGCAAATTGTAAATAATATTGACCAGCAATAGAGTTGACATGTAAAAGAGAGGTTGCATAAAATGGTGGAGGTAGTTGGAGGAAAAAAAGGGGGCAATCAGTTAAGAACTCCAATTCTATCTGTTCTTTATGAGTTTAATTGATTGGACTATAATGACATTTATTACTTTAATTTTTGTTAAATTTAGAAGAAATGATTTTCAAATGTGTGGAAGGATTATAAAAATTATCTTGGAACACGTATTATGGAACAATGGCCTCATTACATACACGGTAGTTGTACAAATACTGTAATTACATAAGCAAACCATATATCAAATGCACCTAATTAGCTATTTACATTCCCAATTTCCAGGCCTGGAAACATAACTTTTGCAATCTTTTCCATATTGAATACAATGGTTCAGTTTATCTGTCATCATCAATATAGAACACCTTTCTCTTAATAATATTTAGAGTTTACAGCCTAAACATCTAGAGATTTAATATGCTCATCTTTAATTTAAAACTAACATAAATGTTGTTGTCTTTTAACCAAAATTTATGAGCATGCAAGGTAACTTTGGAGTTACCCAAAGCAATAAATGGAGCACATCATCCACCACTGAAATTCAGTCAGTTTTTAGGTTAAATGTAGTAGCCATTCCACCCTGTTAATGCTGTAAGCAGGGGTGGGGGGCAGGGTGACTCAGGCAAGAAGGCACAAGGGACAGCCCTGAGATCACAAGTTTGAGGCCACAACAGAAGTGCTCACAGTGCATCCAGTCAGATTCTAATAAATATGTGAAATCTGCTAAATACTTTGTCACAAGGACATGAAAAAGGAAGGATACATAAACAACATCTCCCAAAACAAAGTAAACAACAAATTATCCTGTTGAAACTGAAAAGGAGAATATTAAGCAAAATATAACTTATACATAATATTTGGAAATTAAACTTGTCATTTTGAAAGTAAAAAAATCTTGGTCTTAAAAAAAGTGTAATAAAGGATATCTGGCTCTCAGATTAAAGTTGTGTCTAAAAGATCAAAGAAAAGAAAATGTGCTGTAGACCAAAGAAAACATTTTCAGTAGTAATAACTAGTGAATATAGTAAACCATATGCAGTTTTGAAAGGGGTATATGTGTACTCATGTTTCTAAATAGGCAAGAAATTGATAGCTACTTCACTGCCTTTTTTATTGTGTGGAATAAGGTTATAGAATTGTGTCCCTGTCGTAAAAGATTTAGGTATATCTGAGAGTCATTTAAATGCAAATAGAACTTGAGTTGTTTCAGTGATAAAAAATGAATTTCTAGGCAACTAGAAATACTAATGCCATACTAATTGGAAACCATATGGTTTTGAAACCAGAACTTCCAAGATACACACAGACCAAAAGTCTGTATTTTATCTGTTACTAATAGAAACACCTAGGTCACCTGTTTGCTATGGTTTTGACAATTAATATACAAAATTAGTTGAATCTTGCCACATTTCCTCTAGTACTCTCCATAAACAAAGAAATAAATGAAAAGTATTAAAAAGTTAATGTCCAAAACTATGGAATACTATTCAAAATACATGCCTATCTGGAAAAGGAAATCTTATCTGGCAAAACAGTAATGTGTTGTTAAATCCTTTATCTCCCATAGTTGAGACCTAGAAAATTTGTGAAACCTCAAATCAATTTAGATGGCTTTCAGTTTAAAGTCCACCTAATGTGGCTGGCAAACTTTGTTATGCTAAGCTAACATTCATGCTACTAGATGTTGACTACTGTTTTGACTTAGATGATGATCCGCATCATTAAGTATCTGGAAAAAAGTTGTATACATTAAAAGGGCATTACACAAAATTATAAAATTACAGTAAGTCCTTGAAATCTGTAGATATGTATATTTCCTAATTAGGGAACAAAAATAATGGGAGACTTGGCATTATTCTCCCCTGACTTTTTAATCAGGATATTAAAGTTATATATTCTGAACAACTTCCAGGAGTACTTTTTACAGTGTAAGCACACACATCACAGTGTCACCAGAGGCAGCACAGCTTGTAGTATTTGTGTTACACATACAGAACAAGGCTTCTGGAAGAAGAGAAGACACATTACTGATGCTTACACAACCCAAGGGTATTGTAAAATCTCCTCTGTGCTTGAAGAATATAAGAATCTGTCCTAGCTATAAAGCTGATGTGTTTTATGCTTTTAGCTCCGAAGGTCTTCCATTCAATCAAGAGCATGGCAGCTTTCACACTTAGATTTGTTATCTGCTTCTATTTATCTGCAGATGAAATGAGGGACAAACTTGTGTGTGCGCGCACACACATGCTTATGCACAAACACAACCATATTTTATTTTCAAAATAAAAGAAATAATTGGAACAAAAGACAATGATAGTCTTTAAAAATTAATAGTTATAGTAATTTTAAGCCATCACATTTAATCTTCAGTATTTCTTTACCAATTTATGACACATACCCCTTGCCCTCTTTCAGGGTCCAAGTTTCTGATGAAACAGCACCTGATATTGAGATGTAGTAGTCTCCCTAGAAATATTGCTTTGTATCTGTACCAGCTTGTGATAAGTCTCTTTCATTAGTAGCTTTCTGAACATGGAAACAAATCCTATATCACGGATGAAGTGCAACAAGAATGCAAGCCATTCATTATACATTGCTTTGCTATAATAAAGACACAATGCATTTAAATTATAGTGAGTCTTATTGCCAATTATCTTGGTCCAGCAATTTCTGTATAACAATGTTTAGGATAGCGGTGCTCAGCCTTCAGCCAACTGAGCCTATGAAGCCATGCCATCTGACCAATGGGGAGCCCTGTAGGTCACATGTCAGCTCAAAATACCACATTGCACCAGTACACAGAGTTTCTCCGTGGATGGATCTGGTATGTAGAGCTGAGTCAACGTGCCAGATTGTACCCATGAATCAACTCCATAAATGACCCCATGCTGGATCCAGCCCATAGATCAGGCCTGTGCCACTCATCTAGCCCATAAGCATAAGAGGTTGAAAAACACTGCCTTAGGACAGGGGTTCCCAAAGTTTTTATGCTGCAACCCAGCAAGCCATGGCCCAGAAGTGGCCGCAGCCTGGCAAACCACGGTGCAGCAGTCACAGCCGACCACGGCCAGAATATATGGCTGAAAGACAGGTAAGGATAACCGTACCCCCTGGGGTGGGGGCCTGAGCCAAACTTTGTGCTGCTGCGGGCCCTGAGGAAGGAGCTCTGGCCTCTCTGCTCAGCAGCAGGCTGTGGCCTGGGGATTGAGAACCCCTGTCTTAGGATATTCCCAGTTGCATTTTGGTCTTCATCTCTATATTAACTAATGGTTTTATAGACTTATTAGGTAAGTCATTACACATATAATATATAATATAAAGGCAGTTGAGTCATCCATCTGATAAGAAGCCAAGCTTGGTTCAACTGCTGCAGGATGAAATGGCCATGTAAATCATTAACTTTTGTAGCAGCAACAATTTATTCTCTTTCTCCATATGAGGTTAAATAATTTGTCTGGGTTTTTTTTAGATATGTATGCTTACTTCTTTATTAAATAGGCAACACATTTTGGTATCCATTTGGATCCTCTTGCTACTTTTTGATTGGACTACATAAATACAATTCAAAGGGACCATGGTTTCTGTTCCCATTACTTGGACAACCTGCTAACTCAGAAATTCCTCCAGGTTTACTTTGCTCATCTCAATTGCTCTAATCAACCCAGTTACTACCTCTCCTAGCAGAATCCCCTCCTGCCGTCCCTTTCCTTCAATATAAAAGTGTTTCTCTTCTGTTGGTTCTTTCATCAGACAAATTTCAGTCATTGCCGAGGAAAGCTAATGCCTTTCTGAACCAACTAATCTCTAAGGTGTCATCCTGCCACACCTTCTGGTTGGATTGCATGTCACAATGAGTTTTCCAATGCACATATGTTTCACCAATCCTTCAATATTACACAGATACTGTTATCCCCAGCACTCTTTATTTCTTTTTTTTTATTTCTCTATTAATCCACCCTGTATCCAGTGTTCTTTTCAGGTGTGTCAATCTCTAAAAAAAAAATTTACATTTTACAAGTAAACTTCTTAAAGGAGCTAGCAAAGTAGTTTAAATGCTTACATTTCTACCTCTGTATAAAAGTGCTGTACCTTGCTTAGCAATATGAAATTATTCTACCCACCAATGGTACATTTTAATAAATAAAAGAAATTAATTATTCTGTCATGTCATCTCTTATCGAGGGAGAAAGGTTTTTGGGTTTTTTTGTTTCATTTTCTTTTCTTTTAGTTAACCACAAGAAATGGAAGTTCCATCTTATCCTTGAAGCTTGGACAGCTATTTTTCATTTCAAAATTTTGTCTTCTGTGAAACATAGAAAGAGTTTCTGTTTGTGGTACATAACAGGCCTAAACTATCATAATATATCTATCAAAAATGAATACAAGGTAAATTGTTATAAAATCACTGCTATACCTAAGAGTGGATCCTGTAGATCCCTATACTTGCAAATTCTTATTAACCTAAGGAAGTCTATTAGTATTTATATATAGGTAGATAGAAAGACAGGCAGATAAATATTAGATAGGGAACAGTTTATAAGACTCTGTCCTTCATAGTTTGGTAACTGGCTTTATTGATTTTTAATTTTAAAAATAAATTGACAAGTAGTTATATAATACATGGAAAAACAATTTCAAAACTTAACAACTTCAAAACTTGACTCCTGGTAGATTTTATAAAATAAAAATACATGATAGTGGCCTTCTTTCATTCAATAATAAAAAAACAACCAACAGAGTAAAGATCTTAGAAATAAAAACATTTTTCATTAGTATTTCTATATGAAACCTAGGAGCTAACAATAAGGGGAAAAGATTAATATAAACTAGGAATAAGAAGATACCATAAAAAGACTGGAGATTATAAAACAACATGTATATTGTTAAGTTATCATACAGTTCAACAAAATTTCCCAGAGACCATTATTCCAAGAGTCATATAGAGATTATAAATGAATTACAAAAAAAACATCATATGTCCAACCAACTCTATGGATATACCTGTGTAAACCAGCTGGTATGCCTTTTAAATATAGTATGGCCTTTTCAAGGACTGTGAGCTGCTTGTAGATGTGAGTCACAGATGATCACCATGAAAATGTCAACTAAGGAAAATCTGAATAATTTAAAGAATCCCATGCTGAGAAATGTCAATATCTTTTCTATGCTTAAGCATGGCTGAAGCCGTCAGAAGGTTAGACTAAGATCTCTTGTCTAGGGATGGATATTTGAATGTTTGCCTAATGCAGTTAACATAATGTATTTTTTTTTACAAAGTAATTTCTAACAAATATAAATATCTTTAAAAAAAAGGCAGAAGGAACTAAGCTCTGAATTACATGTTACATATAATGTTAATTGAAGACCCACCCCATGGTCTGGTCATGAGAAACTACTATTACTTGTATCAGGTATTCTTTTAAAGGTTAGGATGCAAACGTCTTTGTGCTAAATGGGTCAGAAATGAAAGAAGCCGCCTTTACTTTCCCAATTTTCTATGAATCTACATGTGTGCTCTGTTGAGAGGAAATTTTAGCATGGCTCTGGAGTTTCAAGAACATCATTGCGACCAATTTCCCCCAAAGCACAAAAAAGTGATACTGCCATATTTGCTTGAATCTAAAATGAGGTTTCCCCCCAATAAACATGGGGGAAAAAGGCTTTTCATCTTAGATTTGCATACAAAGTGGCAAGGGGAGGGGAGGCAGGTGGGTACTGCACCTCTGACTCTGGCCTTGAGCCTGAGTTGGGGCCAGAGCCAGACCCACAACAGCCAGTTGCCCTCTACCTCTGCATGCCCCCTGCAGCATCTGCCCTGCCCCCTCCCACCGCCTCTTTCCTCCCATTTACTGTAGGTCAGCTTTGGCTCAGGATGGGATCCCTTCTGGCAACAGATCACATGGAAACTCTGTCCCCTGTCCAGCCAATTAGCAGCAACGACACTGCTACATTGCCTGCCCATCCAATCAGCAGTTCTAGAACTGCTGCATGGCCCAGCAAGGGCTGCAATTCCACGTGATGTGTTCCAGGAAGGAACAGAGCCCAGCAACATCTGACAGTAAGGAAGAGAGAGGCGGAGACTGGGGAGTTGGGGGAGAGGCAGATGGCAAGGGAAAGAAGTGGAGTGGAAGAGGACAAGGGGGGCACCTGACCCCCATAGCTGTCCAAAACCTCCAGCCACTGCTTTGCCTGCTGTAGCAGTGCCGGGGGGGCAGGGGGGGGGCACGGGCAGGAGAGGGTAAGAGTGGAATTTAAGACAACCCTCTAATATTTACCATATTTCATGATGTATAGATTGACATAGTGTATAGGTCAACTCCTGGCTTTCTGATCTGAAAGGAAAGTATTTTCATAGGCACGGTGTATGAGTCAGGGCCAGGCTCAGTGCTTGGCTGGCATGGCCCCATTCCCTGTGAGCGGTACTGCCAGTGCCACTTGCAGGGGATGGGGCTGTGCCAGCAGAGCACTGAACCAATTCCCATCCCCTGCAACCGGTGCTGAGCCTGGCACTGTTTTCAGGGAATGGGGAAGAGGACAGGGATGGGGACAGGGACAGGGATGTGGCTGGGCATAGCTGATGTGACATCCTCCCTTGCAAGTGCTGAGGCTGGCTGAGCCCAACCCCATTCCCTGCGAGCAGCAACAGGCTCACAGGAAATGGGGCTGCTGCAAGTGGCACTGCCAAATCCTGAGCCCAGCCCTGCTTGCAGGAGATGAGGCTGCGCCTGCAAGTGGTGCCAGGCTTGCCATTCAGCAGCACTGTTTGCAGCAGATATAGCCAGGCTCAGTGCTTGACTGATGCAGCCCCATCCCCTGTGAGCCTGGCATCACTTGCAGGGGATGAGGACAGGACTAGGCTTGACTGAGCTTGGAGCTCAGCCTCATCCCCTACAAGCACACCGGCAGTGCCACTTCCAGGGAATGGGGCCACACCAGGTAAGTGCTGAGCCCAGCCAAGCCCAGCCCTGCACCTAATTTTTTGTTGTGGCATGCTGTATAAGTTGAATTTGATTTTTAAGACACAAAAATTGGGCTTCAAAACCAGACTTATACACTGTGAAATACCGTAAATTCTATACCTGGAAAATTATAACAAATTTTCTATGCATAGAATCTAAATATTGGGGGTTCATCTTAAATTCGGGATCATCTTAGATTCAAGCACATATGATATTAGATAGCTGTGGAAAGGAAAACACAGTGCAACCTCTCATAGGAGGGAAAAGAAAAAGGCAGTTACTGTGGCAAAGTACATTTTAAACTGATCTGGTTAATAAGTCACATTAATCTGTAGGCTTCTGCTAGAGCAGGGATGACTAAGATACAGCCCACAAATCCAGAAATTTGCAGGGAACCTGCAGCTATTAATGCTGCCACTATAAATCCTGATGCCAAATTTCTGGACCCATGAAGAGTCCTGCAGACTAGATGACATGGTTCTGTGTCCTGGATCAAACCCATGGACTTACCCCACATCATTCAATTGGCTCACAGGATTGGCTAAATTGCATGGTAGCGGGACCATTTATAAGCTCATTCCTTCAATGGAAGCTACTTTGTCACATTTTTGACCAGCCAAAATGCTGCATGTTTCCTGCAACGTAGTATGAGTTGCAATTGCCTCCTCTTATATGAGTTGAGTTTACAGTACAATACACTGGCGATGGGTACCTATTAAAGGAAACTATTTAGCATGTTAGTGACAAAACATTTTCACTGGAAAATTCCTATTCCTCAATACAAAGTGCTTTACAGAAATACTTTGTTTTCACCAATTTCCATCAGAAACCTGCATGATCTTCTGCTAGGTCATGTGTCACATGCAGTTCCTTACAGCATATTGCAGAAGGAACCAGGAAGCCCAGGAGCTCTTAGAGCTTTCAGTTGTCTTCACTCCCCAGAACAGACAAGGTAGCCAGGAGCTTCCTGTCCCAGGAACTGCTGCTCAGTTGGGATCCCTTGAGACTGGGCACCCAGCTTTATTTTCAGACTGTTCAAACTATTTTTAGCGGGTGTTGGTGATAGCCATGTTTATCTAAGGACATGGGCAGACAAGGTTCTTTGAGTAAAGATCAGAGGGGATGGGAATTAATAGGTGCAAGACAGGTAGGTGGGTGGGGGGAAAGAGGGGAATGTTGGCTGCTGAGAAATGGATTATACTTTTGAAAGATCCACCCAGATACCATATGAAAAATTGCTTCAGTACCAAAAGAAAATCCCCACGAATCACACACCATTAGTTATGACATAACATCCTTCCCTGGAACCTATATGGAAAATCGTCAGACAATTGCAACCCATACTAGAAGTAGTCCCAATTCCTAAAGAGATCTTTTCAGACCAACCCATCCTAGCCTTCAAACAAGCTCTGAACCTCACAAACCTCATCACCAGAAGCAAACTCCTTGTGGCCCAAAACACACCGACTAGATCCTGACCAGGCCAGAAGAAGAAATGTAAAACCTGCCAACGTATCTCCATACTCTCATAATAACTACACTCCACAACAAAACCATCAGCATTCCTGGATTTTACACTTGCACCTCCAGAAGAGGTGCAAGTGCACTCATCCAGTGCACTGAGTGCCGTGATGGAAACTATGTAGGGGAAACCAAACAACAACTGAGTACCAGAATAAACGCACACTAAAAGTCTATCAAAGAAAAATACTCAACTGCCTGTGGGTGCACATTTCTCACTAGACAACCACTCTCTTTCCAGTCTCTCAGCTCTAATCCTCAAAGAGAATTTACATAGCACCTTTTGTAGATAAGCCTACAAACTTCACTTCATAAATCTACTGGATACAAAAAATCATGGACTAAATATAGACAATGGATTTATGGCACATTATAATCTGCCTGCCATCCAATGACCCCAGATAACCTGTCTACATTTTACCAGCAACATTTTGTCACCCACCAACATTTTTCTCTTGCCCCAACCCTCCGCAGCTACCTGTCTCGCACCTTTTAACTCCTATCCTCTCTGATCTTCCCTGCCATGCATTTACATTTTCTTAGACCTGCATTTTGCATATGGCTTAAACTTCTATTCCAAGCAAGAGAGTACACAAATAACAGCAGACTCTCCCCATGCCTGAAGTAGGGTGTTTTGCTTGAAATCTTGTAAAGAACAATTTTTCCTGCTATTTAGTTGATCTAATAAAAGATATCACATTTACCCAAAGAACCTTGTCAAACTATATTTAAAAATTTGAACTAAAATTTTCAGATGATATAAAAAGGAACATTTTTTTTTTCAAATTCTCAATTAGGAAATGAAAAAAAAAATCTACGCTTCATTCCAAAATATATTTTTTAAAGATTTTCTCAAAGAAGAGAATCACAAACTATTCACCAATCACTATCAGTAAGTGAAATAAGGTAGTCATCTCATCCTGTAATTTGTTTGGAGCCTACCTAGGTGTAGAGATAGCAGATTTCGAAGGAGCACTTCCCTTTGTGACAGACAAAAAAAAAAGAAAAGAAAAGCAAAATGGGGGAGTTACGATGTTACCCATTATTTTAGTACCTTCTATAGCAAAATAACAGCAATAGCAAAGTCTCTAGTGGTTTTCAAGGCTTTGTATTTCTTAATACCAAAAATTAATGTACAAAACTCTTAGGAATTTGAAAATCAGATTTTTCTCCCCAGATGAGAGAAATTCATTCTCATTTTTTCTTATCGTTTATCAAACTACTGTACATGAAAAATGTCCAGATTTCTAGAGCTAGTACTCTCAAGTTGACTATTAATTCTCAGATGTCTAGTATTAACTTTACTGTCAAGATTATTCATTTTACACTGAATATTTCCCAAGAGCAATGAATTAAACATTTATCCCCATCCAACACAGAGTTAGAAGTATTTAATCTTCAGAATCTTCTAACAGCTGGGTCAAAGGATGCCACTTGCTTTTAGCAGACACTTGCAGGGAGTCTATTCTTTTTAGGAAGTAAAGGCGTAATACAAACCCCACTGAAGTCAATGGAAAAAGACTCCCATTGACTACAATGGGCTCTGGATCATGCCCTAAGTCCATTCTCTTCATTACTGCTGGATCTATAACAGGCTGTCTTTCCTTGGAGTACTTAAAAAGCAGGCAGCTCCACCTGAAGGTTCCCACTTTTGATTGTGGTCCGCTGGAATTTGAAGGGTGAAGAATAAGGCCTTTTTCAGGGGAAGGCAAGTCTTATTTTCAAACACTTTTCAGTCCCTGGCTAACAGAGGCACTGGATTTACTCATCCCTTCCACTTCAGTCTCCATCCTCAAGCATCCCTGATGAGAAAACAGGAAGAATAAACAGAGCCAGAGCAGCATATACTATTCAATGTACACTTCAACAAGCCCATTTTAAAGTCTGATCCTGAAAATAGTTGAGAGTTGATATCTTTGCCCATCAAGATCTCTGTTAACTTCCATAAAACTTCATGTGGGAATAAGACCCACACACACACACTGATCAGGGGGCATGAATGGATGTATTTTTATAAAACCCAGACATTTATGTGAGCATTGTGCATCTTAAAAGGTTAGGCTGTCACTCAGCTCCCCTCCACAATATCACTGTTTGGAATAGCTAGAGATAGATGGGGTTAGAGACAGAGCTGAGGAGAGCGTCTCATTGTTGGCTGGACACTGTTGGCAGAATAAAGAAGCCTCTTTGGTAAAGCGGCTTCTGACTCAGTGAACCGAACCCTCAAAAAGGCAATTTATACATTTGAAATAGAAGAAAGAGATTTTCAATGTTTTCAATCAGTGACTTTTTTAAACTCAAAGTGAGATCAGTTTAAATATGGTAAGAAATGGAAGGATAATATTACTCCTTGAAATGTTAGTTACCATGTAACACTTTACATTTTTGCAGAAGCAGTGAAGAGGACTGGTGCAAAAATGAAATTCTATATTAAAAACAGTTTTCTAAGGCTAAGAGATAAACAGAGAGATAAACAAAATAAAGAGAAAATTACTACTTTTATGATTTCTTCATTTTCTTTCCAGCTATTCCACAATATCATTGCTAGGCTCCAGAATGAACTCTCAGAAAAATGAGAATGGGAGTTTCTGTCCTATCACCAGGGAGAGAACACTTTTCACTGAATACACCGTGTATACATGCACACATTCACAGGATCCAATCTGTGATTATGCGGCTTACTTTAATCCTGCTTGTGCAGATGTTTCCTGGTGCTAGGAGTCATGCCAGGAACCTGATCTAAGTAAACCAGGGTGGGGGAAGGAGCAGGCAGGTCTTTATGGGTGGTTTTGCAGGCCTGGGGTGGGAGGGTTGGTGGAATTGAGGGGGGCTGGAAGATCTGCAAAGACAGGGTTGGTGGGTCCCTGGGGGGTTGGGAAGCCCCAAATAACACAGGGTTGGGGTGAGTGGCTGTGCTTCCCAGCCTGAGGGCTGCACTCCAAACATATACAGATATTCGGTAGATTGAGCTAACTCATTCCCAATCTAACTTAGTTCTCCTTCTCATGTGAACTAAGATCGCACTGGCCATCTTTTGCCCAATCTGAAAATTTGTATAGATACGCACTTAGACTGACCTAACTCTAGTTAGATTTAAGCATTATGTCTGCATGTACCCTAAGTCCCTACCTCAGAGATTCTTATACTCAGGAGAAGCCTACACAATATCTTCAGATGACTGACCAGAGAACAAAAAATCCATATCATTACTTGGCCCTAAAAAACATAAACCAAAAACAGACAATAGTTATATAGCTTATAGCAATTTACTTATTCCCTCTGCTAACTTTTCTGTATCTCACAGGTAATAATGACCTTCTTTCCTTTGGAATAGTCTCCTTCTTTTATATAATGAGGTTACCTAGTTCAAAATATCACTTGCTTTACAGCTTCTTCAAATAACTTTTCTTTGTTGTACATTTTTACAGCCTTCTTCCCCTTCTTTAAGTGACTTTATTCATTTCAGAAGAGAGTTAAACACTAGTCATTTTTATCTGGTATAGAGCTCAGCTAGGTCTGCTTCTGTCATAGACCCAAGAAAGTGCATCTGGTGCCTGAAAGCTTGTCTAATGTCTTTCCCAAATATATAGTTGATTCAATAAAAGATACTACAAAACAGACATCACTTCTCACCTGTATCTTTATTAATGATTGTCCCATTGTATTTTCACTATATCAGCAGTATTAGCATTGTATCACCTCATTGCATATAGCAGTGGACCATATTTCACACAGGAAATGCAAACAGGAAAGTTATTCATATCTAACATTTCTAAAAATCATGTTACTAGCTGTGGTGCTTCATAATATTAGACAAAACTAGCTGTATGCAATGTAACAACTAAGATAAAATTCTGACTCTATTCTAACTCCAAGTTAATGGGAGTTTTGCCATTGATTTAGTTGGAGTCCCAATAAGTTTGAATTAATTAATTTTCTCAATTCCTGCTCCCAATGTCTAGTCTATTTTTTTACATAAATTTGAATAACCGACAGATGCATATAAGACTGCTCTCTTAAAGTTCCTAAACAAAATGCTTGATTTTGAATTTACATTTAAAGTCCTTGTAAATTGGACTTTACTTTGTTACCTCCTTATGAGCAAACAGTACCCAGACAGTCTCTGATGAACTGATTTTGGCAGTGGCATTTTTTTGAAAAGCTTTCAGAGTGCATCTTATTCAAATAAAACAGAGATGAATTTTCTCCCCCAGGGAGCATTTAATTATACTGAGGAGTTCCCCATATCTTTCAAGAAAAATACTATGGAAAGAGAGAGAAAATATTATCTGACAAACATGGCATAGAAAAGGTTGCCCCAGGTGTCCAAATAGCTCAGGTAATAGGATTTCGCCTTTCATTGCTAAGTCATTGTTTTGAATCCAGTACATGTCAAAAGTCATTACCAGCTGATGGTTGCTTGGTGACCTGCATGAAATGAGTTCACAACTTCATTCCAGTAGGAAGTTGTCCATCTGAGAACCATCAGGTTGTACCTGTACTTTTAAAAGTGAAAGAAAGGGGAAAAAATAAAACCAAAAACAAAGTGTTCTTCAGATAGTCTAGCACCAGGCATCACTTTTCTTTACAATTATTCAACTATGTGTGTTTAAAAAAAAGCAGAAACTTTCTGTTATCCTAAATAGGATAAGCAGTATACCTAGAGTCATTTTGGGTTCAAATAGTTTTTGGTTCAAATAGTTTTACTTATTTAATTTTTTCAGCATAAAAAGAGCCAATACATGTTCTACACCTCCAACGTGCATCTTGTTCCAAAAACTATGTAAGACCCTACTACTACTTTCTATATATCTCCAGCCCAAATGCATCACTTTCTGGCTATTATAAATATCTGATCCCTGGTTGATCTCTCTCAGTTTGCAGGTAGCCAGTTCATGACAGGTGAGACTGACTCAGTTCTCAGTTTACAAATCAAACCCGCATCTGATAAGTTCTTATTTAAATCAATGAAGGAAGTCTATTTTTAAAAAAATCAATGGCTTTTCTATTTCTTTTGCAATCTAAAACATCTCTCAATTGAATTAATCTAAGCAGTCTCAGCCTTATGCTGTACCAGCTGAATCACAGTTCACATACACCATAAAAGGTTCAGAAATGTTCAATAGAGTACTTTTGTCAGAAAAGGACTGAAACTGAAACTTTTCCCTGGAACATACCAGATCTGACTTTTCGTAGGAAAAGTCTTTCAAGGGGAGAAAGAGAAAAAACCACTCCAGAATAATATTAGCCTGGTATTAGATAGTGACCTGGGTCAGTGCCCTGCCTACCAAGCTATTTGCCATTCTGGCATAGATGCCTCTCTTATGCTTTGTGAAAAATGTCAAGGTTCCTTGATTTTGATGAGAGGAGAGATCATACTTTTTTTTTTTTTTGAGAATTTGAAAACTTCGCATGATGAGAAAACGTTTTCTGCTCAACTTCCCAGTGTCCTACAGGAATCTACTCCAGAGGTCATGTGGAGCAGTTTAAGAGGCCCACATCTGAGAAACATGGTTACAGCGTTTTATCAGATGTGAAAACAAGAATAATGTTTGGCTAATAATGCCACTTTGACTGTTGATGTGATAGCCCTACAAAAGCAGCCCTGAACTACAAGCCTGTTAAACAAATGGAGGATAGGTAGATACTGCTTTTCAAGATCCTTCCTTTAACACGTCAACATGACCTCATGCTTACCTTGATTCAAATCTAGCCAGTTCTGTCTCAGCCAGATTTCAGTCCCTGAATGAGACTAAATAGGAAAGCAGAAATCTCACACCATCTGGATCTAATAAAACCAACCCTGAGTTGCATGTAGTTTGCTTACAGTTGGCTAAAGCAAACAAAGGAGGGGAAAAAAAGGATTCACATATATTTACTTGAATTAACACCATGAATTTGCCTTTGATGTTGTTTACTAACCCTATCATTTATCACTTTCCAGATTAATGACATGGCAGTAATTAGTGCAATTATTAGATCCAAGAGAAAGTTCCTTGAGCAAAGGCTCAATGCCTGCCTGCCTGAGGTATTTCTGGTCTGACTAGTTAAATAAATGCAGCAGTTCTGGCTTGTAAAGCGACCATAAACTATTATCCCACTTCTTTTTTATTTGTCACATATTACAAGGATTCTAGGTTTCTCTGAAATCTAGAACCTTATTGATTGACACTGGTCTAAATTTGGACAGTTGAGACCAAATTCAATAAAGTATGTCCAAGAAGTACAATGGTTAGAAAACTTCTCCCAGGAAACAAATGTAATCATATTTCCAAGAGGAGACAGCAAGGAAAAGTTCCTTTGAATAAGACCTTGCAGACACATGCTGAGTTTGAGGACAATACCCTTTTTTTAGCTCTCACTACACTAACAGCAAAGGATCTTAAACATTTCTAATTGATGCAACTCAGAGCAACATCACTACATTGAAAGAACAATACACATTCATAAGACGGACAGTAATTTCATCAAGTTCTTCATAAGCATCCAGCAACTGCATTTTCACAAAGGACAGAACTTCCTTTCATGTACCTGATATAGGGAGAATTATACTTGCAGCTAGAATGCCTACACTAGAGTTTTTAAGGGAGAGGATGTAACTGGGGACCTACCTAACTCATGGCAAGAGAAAACAACTTTTGCAGCTTGGCAATGGTCCAAAGAGCCAATTTTGTGGTCATTCCATAGTGGCCCTGCCTCTTGGGGCTGATTGGTGGAGAAGCCCCGGGGGGAGGCGGGACAAGGGGGTGGCCACCATCTTGACTTCTGGCTGCCCTTTGTGTGGCCCTGCCCCTCAGTGCCAATTGCCAGAAAGGTATGAGTAAGCAGATGCCATCTGCCCTTCATGCCATCCTGCCAATTGGTGCCATCCCTTCCCAGGCGGACTGGAAGGCCTAGCCACAGCAGCAGTAAGGACTGCTGGCTCCCACTAGGGAGCTAGGTTTTTATTTTTAAGGGGGGGGTTTTGTTGTTGATTTCCTGGGAAATGGCAGGCAATGCAATTTTTCATGGCGATCATGGAAATAGCTGTTTTTTTGTGGTTCCCGTGCAAATCACAAAACCGTGATTTAAGTGGGTCCCTAGACATAATACAAGTTATTTACAAGTTGTGCCACTCAGAGTCTCTAACGCTTTATTCCTCTGCATTTTCCAGAGCCAGGGAAACATTTAAATTGTTTAACTGGAAAAACTTATTTATGGCCTACTTTAAGTTTCAAGCCAGTTCTGGGATTTGTTCATGACAAAAAACACCTTCATCAGTACCCTTACATATTTGTTGTGGAAGATAGGTATATTGGAATTGAATGCTTCCTACCACAAGATGCCTTGGGCTTAAATTGCAGTAGTCTATAAGACAAGAACTACTCCACCTTCCACTTATAAAGAAGAGTTTCACTTACACAGACAAATCAAACTACATCATTTAATATAAAAAATCAGGTCAGTGCTATTGATTTTTCTAATACCATTAACTCAAATTTCCAGTTATTTCCCAATCACATGAAACAGATGTTACATTAGACAAAAAACACAACAAAGCAGTGGAGTCACTCAGTGCAGCTAAACTGATGAAGACTTGGTTCTAAAATGAATTTAAAATGAGGAAAAATGTTAAGTAGAGGCCACAGGAGTTAACCAACACAAATGTGCTAAATCAATGTCTCTATTACATCTTGGTGGAAGGCCTCAGTAACGATTTTAAACAACGCGCTTCTTGCCAAGGAAAGAGAGCAACAAACAGGAAGTAAAGCCTTGCCTCCACACTGGGGATTCCAGTCATCAGTCACCGACCACCAGCAAAAAACCTTAATGTAGACAAAAGTCATGATTGCACAGGTACAGCTTACTCTCCCTTGAACATGAGGAAAGGTGCACAAATATAAAAGCCAGTGACATTCCCTGCCTAGTGTTGTAGCAGCATAGTTGTGCCAGTGTTTGGTCACTAATGCCCATAGACAGAGCAAATCTCCAGTGCAGATAAAGCCTAAATAATGTTCAAAAGGATTTTGCATTTGCTTTGTAAAAGGAATGGCCCATAATTATGACCCTTGCCAAAGCCTCAGAAGCATAGTAATAGAGATCCTGAGCTTGGGCCTGAGGACTCGTGCAAGCTGCACTGGGGCATAGCAGCAGATGTTCCTGTATTTGTTCTTCCATAGGTCAAAGAAGCATTTGGCTTACCTCTCTCCCTCTGCAGTCATAATGTTTGCAGCCATAGCTGCTGCTGTAATGTCTCTTTTCCCCGTGAATTGTCTGCCACAGAAGCTAGTACCAATGCCACCAGCTGGCTCAAAATATATTATTTTTGTTGACTTTATAAAGTAAAAGGTACTGTTCTCAAAGAGAAGAATGTACAGCTTCAAACTGAACAAGACGTCTGAAATAACAATGACTTTTTTTCAAGAAATTGAAAACTGACAAAAACAATCTTATTTAGCAGATGTAAGTTATTTTAGAGGGAAAATTAAATGATGTTTGGGAAAAATGCTGAGCAGAAGGATGCAACTACACTCTATGATCTGAAAGAGAACAGACAAATGTTACCTTGTCCTCAGTCTGTCAAAAATGGGCAAAATCTACAATCACTTTATTTAATTGAATTGGAAAATAAGAGCCTAATGCTACATCCCTTGTCCTCCCAACTTGTCCTATACATCACATCTCCTCATTAGGATCAGGTCCCCACTGCACAAAATTAATGCTGAGTTTTCATACTGTTTGTACTTCAGTGAAAGAAACTTTAAATTATTATTTGAAAAATTGTACTTACAAATAATTTCCTAATTGATTGGAAAGGGTGAGAGCACTGTTGTTTGGACTGAAAGCTTGAAAAAAGGACAGAAGGAAAAGAAAAAAAACATGGGGGAGGGATAGGGATGTTAGTATTCAGTATGTTTTTATTTAATATCTTAATTGCTTATCTGGAAGTAAGATGAAACACCACATAAAGGGTATGATCCTGGTACTAATAAAAAATCAATGGCAATGTGCCCAGTGATTTCAGTGGGGCCAAGTTCAAGCCCTAATTGAATTAACAGATGATTTTAGATGGAATAACTCAAATGTTTCAGCATCCTGTGCAAGGAGAAAAGAATAATATAGATGTGCTTAGAGGTTTGTAACTGAGGCAGAGGGAAAAAATGGTTCAGGTAGGAAAGCAAGTAAATGTATTTGAGAAAAAGTAATCTTGATCATTAATTTACTGATTTGACTTTACTGCAAAAAAAAAAAAAAA
>NW_017728992.1:75870042-75879792 GCF_001723915.1 Gavialis gangeticus | reverse complement strand
AAAAAAAAAAAAAAAATCTACCGAAAAGCTGTAGAGTGAGTAGTAGTTTTAACTGCCCTATTAAAATGCCTTAACCACAGCCTGGAGGGATTTCCTGATTGGCAAGAGCTAAGTTAGACTGAACATTTATCAATCTAAACCAAAACCATTTGTGAAGGACTTTCTGAACTGGGAGAGGGAGAGTGAGTGCATTCTCTTTTGTTTCTGATCCTTTTTATCAACTGACACAGTCCCACTCATAGTTATTCACTTCTGTTGATCTCTACTGCTCTTCTCAAAGAGAAGTGAAGAACCGACACTAGATGATCTTCATTTTTATTTCCCCAAGACAACTGTACCAGGCCCAGGGATCTACAGTGAGGGAAGGGTCCCTTTTCAGTCCTCACAGGTAGCAAGGAACAGCCCCTGGTTCTTATCTCTTTGAATGGGTTATCCTATGATCCATAATTTGTGTGTAAAAGGATTATGTCCTGGAATAGCTGTGCTGAATGCATCAGCAGATGTGCTAAATGCATCAGCATGTGACCATTTCTTTCCCAGCCTTTCCAGGGAGTAACTTTTCCTCTGATATTTGGAGCTTAATCTGTTTGTACTTGCTAGGAATGGCACAGCTGACCAAAGAAAGGTTTGTTCCATGATCTGTAATGTCCTTAAATGGGGTGTATTCATGCAGCCCTTGTATCTAAAAAATGAGAATTGAAAGGCATTTTACCAGTCTTAGTTTGGTTTTGGAAATATTTGCCTGAGTGCACCTTCACTTCTAGGTGCATCTGAAGTGGCTTCTTCACAGTTTCGCCTATGGAAATTACCAGTGTGTGTTAGAAATGACATATGAGATCAGATGAGGGCCCTGACTAAATTATTGGCTATTCTGAGGTGCACATGAAAAAAAATCAGCACCTTCACAAAATCTTAGTGTGAAATATCTTACAGCCTTCAGAATGGGAAGACAATTTCCATTCAGGTCTTTACCTAAGGTGCCAAGCTGCAAACCTCCACAGCTCTCATGCTCTTCAGTTGGTGTTCACTCCTTCTGCACACCTTTGAGCCGCTTCCTGTTCTTTTTTGCTTCCTTGTAGCTCTGATCAATTACTAGTTTTAGTATAGTTTCTGTTTACAGCTTTTAAAATTGGACAAGACTGAGTTAAACTTAAAAGGAAAATAAAAAGCAATGCCAATTGTCTTTCATCTCAGTTTTCTATAGATGTTTTCTAAATATCGTGCCGTTGTAACTGGGTAAGTTTTATCCAGATAGAACGTCACCCAAAGCCACAGCAAATGGACCAGTAGATTAAATGGTGCATAAAGCCAGTGGGAAATACCTGGAAATGGATGAAAGGCTCTTTTGTATTTTCTTTGAGCTTCTATGAGTAATGACAATCCAAACTGCCCTGGGATCACTTGGGGTTGTCAGAGATTTTATAGCAATTGATTGCTCTTCAGGACATGTCAATTGCCATATTTGTACTAGAGAATCCAAATCTGCAGGGAGTATTGTGTCTGTTGTGTGCACTGTATTATAATACAGGTTCTATGGGGTTGAAATATACTCAAAATGGAAAATGAAAATGTATTAACATCCACACCCTCCTTTTATGAAGAGTTTGTAGGGGGCTTATAAATAAACTTCTTACATGTGAGCATAACAAATTACTTTTTAGTATAAAATTACCCCCTGCTGACAGTAGCAGAGACAGAATGCCAGAATAGTCCCACATTTATTAGGCAGTTACAAAAATCCTTCAACAACCTGTACTGGTTACTCTTGTTAAAAAAATACAAATTTAAAACAAAAACTTCTGCATTAGGGCAAAAATATCTCAAATTAACCTATAGAGCTGTATGTTATGTTATATCACACAGAGGTAAGTATTACTGTATGAAATAAAAACCAGACTACTGGTAGGTAATTTTGACCATCGTACTTCACAGATACTGGCTATTATTGTCTCAAACTAACATTTGGATAAAGAAAATTCAGCACTTAGGAAATAACTCATTGACATTCTTCACATAAACACTACTTTCAAGGTTTTAACGGCTTTCTCTGGAAAGTTCCTAGTTTTGGAGACATCATAGATAAAAGAGCAGCAGCTCCATTTTCCCTTATACAATTATATTATTATTTGCATCATCATAGTGGCTAAAAACCACAATTACCTTGTGCCAGATACTATACAAACACCAAACAAAAGGACAGCATCGTTAAGGTATATAATAACGAATGTAAAGCACAGCCTTCTAATGATTTGCTACTGTTGCAAGTGAATGTATGATAAGGACCTAAGTGAAGTAGAGTTTGCTCGGATGGTCCCGATTCTGTGAACTGTTAAAGAGTCTCAAGAATACTTGGCATTTTCTAGAAGATGATGAACACCTCATAGTACTGCCATCAAGCTTAAAAGGTTAATTAGCAGCCAATTCAACATATGGACCAACCACTACTCAGAAAAAATTCAGTGAGAGCTTTGCAAGTTTGTGCAATGTGAAAACATGTCCTTTGTGTGAATATGTTGTAGATCAGGGGTGTCACAATCATTTGTCCCTATGCACAGGACCAGTCTGGCAGGTGCTGCATGCAGCATGTGCCCATACTGGACCCTGTGCCACATGTAGTGGTTGTGGCCAGCCCAGCCAATTGTGCAGCAAACACCGGCACCACTCCAGGACTGCATGTGGTGCCTGGGGTTCTTGCTGCATGGGGCATCCCACTGGACCAGTCCTGCATACTGGCTCCAGGGCCAATCTGCATGTAGGGCTAGTCTGGCAGGGTGCTCCACGTAGCATGCACCTGTGCACCACATGCAGAGCCAATGCCAGTGTGGGGCTAATATATGCAGTAAGCCGTGTGTGGGCTCAACTGGCTGTGTGCACTGCATGTGATGCATGTGGCACCATGCTGGACTGACCTTCTGTGTCAGGTGCAGTAACTGCATCACCGAGTCCAGCCCACATACTGGACCAGTTCCATGAGACCCATGGGCTGGATCCATCCTGCAGGCCATGTTTGAAATCCCTGCTGTAGAGTATCTTTGTATGAAAAATATAAATTAGTGTGTTACTTACCACTGTTTTTAATTTGCAGATGGGTACATTTTATATCTTCCACAATCTTTTCAAAAGTTGTGTTGCCATCTCTTCCAGATTCTGTCCTGCTGCTTGTGCTAAGAAATCTATTTTCACACCAAGGAAATACACCTACAGGTAAGGCTGGCAGAATGTGATTTCAGTACTTTGGCTACACTGTGAAGACTGCCCTAGACAAAGTGCTCAGGTTTTCCCACCTGGAGGAGTTGTTTTAATATTCATTGGGTGTAAAAGGAAGGTTTTTCTTCAGTGTTAGATCTTTGCACCAATTGGTATGATCACCGAGAAGCATTCATGCACCTGAAGAATTTTCAAGGAAAATCTTACAGCTATGTAATTCAGTGTTCTGCTATACTTCATTTGGATACTAGAGTTCAACAGGGAGCAGTTTCATAGGGTGATCTGATTTTGTATAAAAGTTTTTATAAACAATATCTACTCTACCTTGTCAAGGCAAGCCAGACCTTTCTTGGTCTGCCAGCTGGTACCATGTAAACCAATACAGCCTGTTCCATATTTGGGTTGTCAGTGACTAAACCAGTACCCCAAGCCCTGGGTGAGGAGGGTGTGTGGACATCTATCAGGTCTAAAAACAAGACCTGTCAAAGGGTGGATAAGCTCCCTGTGAGCCAATGGCTTGAGAGGAGGTGGGTGCCACCAGGTCATTCTGCTTGAGAATCACCAAAGAAACTCCACTCATCTAGGAGGGTTGTTACAGCATCTAAGGTGCCCCAGCATTCACAGCAACCTTGGGACTGACTTGACTTAACTAGCTACCTTGTGGTTGCTAATTTCAGTTATTTCTTTAGAAAATTTTTAACTAGGTATGCTCTGATTGGAATGAATTTTCTGTTGTCCCATGACTTGTATGATCAGTTTACACCTTTAAAGTGCTTCTGAAGGGAGGGAGGTCTGACCCAGCAAGTTACAGAGCACTTTCTGGCTAGCTACAGACATTCAAAAAGCCCCAGACAGAATTAATCTAAGTTGCACAGTTTTCTGTGAGCTACATAGTTTAGATTGGTAGTGAACGGAATACACAATCTCCCTTTGGTGGGGGACAGGAGCAGTGGGAGTATCTTAGACTGTTTTCACCATTTTTAAACCAGTCTATATATGCTGAATTGTTCTGTTACAGGTAAAGACTGGTTTTGTGTGCCAAACTTCTGTTCTGCTACAGGTGTAAACTGATTTCCAATCATTTATGCCAGTAAAAGTGTAATACCTATACCTGGCCCCCAAGTACAAGCTCTTAATACACTGATTCAGTTGCAGAAGAGTATGCTGAGGACTTCAGAGGACTGGACTATAACAAACTAATTCACTGCTTGATGAAGTCACTGGAAAGCTCCTACTGACTTCAGTATGTACTGGACCAGGCTTTTAATGAGAAACAGCTTGAATCCTTTCATGTTAGGGATGAACCTTGTGCAACGGAGATAAAATAGATTGAGGTATTAACTTTTGCAATTTTCCATGATAATATTTTACATTTTCAGTAGTTATTTAGTACTGAGTGCTATCACTAATGTTGTTATCAATTTATTTTGGCTTATAAAACTTTAAAAAATGGGGTTGAAATTTAAACTTCAAATGAGCAGGATGGGCAGGTTCTGGTGAAGGGAGTCTACATATGGTCAAATAAGACAATTATGAGAGTCTAAGAAAGTTGGAATTTTCCAAAATCATTAGAATAATTCCCACTTCTCCCCTCCCTATTTCCAGAAGTCACTCCAAACAGATGAATGATTAAAACTGGCAGTCTGTCATATTATAATTGTCAATTGATCAAATTTGGATGGCTAATAAAACATTCAGAGTAAATGAAATAGCATTAGGAGCTTTCACAGCCTTGTTCTATTTAGGTTCTTGGACTGCCTTTTTATATGATCACTTTCCAGCAGTGCATTAAGTGATGTGACCAAAATCTATGAACATCTGAGAAGATTTCAGAAGAGACATTCACTATGTGATATCACAGTGAACATTTTCCCTCCTAAGCCTACAAGAGGAAGTAGCAAAATAGATACTTAGAGAAATATATACCATGCAAATCTTCTTTTAAAAAATCAGTATAAAAATGGGGCTGAATATGAGAAACAAAATCACAGATATGAAAACATTTATCATGCTTAAGTAAGTTTCCTATAAAGTTTGCTACATTTTATCATTCTCCACTTTTATCTTTCTCTTTTTTTTTTTCATATGCCAAGATACAACCATCTCAGGTTCTAATGCAAACTTTTTTTAAAAGCATAAATGGATTGATTGCTAATCAGCTCAATTTAGTCAATAATTGTATAGATGAGTTTGGATACTCCATTGACATGTCAAAAGTTAACATGGTTATGTGAGTAAAGCTATGCATATATGGAAAAGTTTACAGGACAAATACCATATACCCTAAGAAACAAATATAAATTAAGCTTTGGGCACTACTTTTTTTGTTTGGGTATTTTATGTAGTTCACTCATATGTAGGTGTCAAAAATGCCAAGATTATCAGATCAAATGTATGAATGATATTTTCCATTAAGATTTCAGTGGAATGTAAGAACATCAAAGCAATGTGGAAACATAAAAGCTGAAAAGCAATTAACAAGTTTCCCCCCTGGAAACAAAAATGCACAGTCTAGATTTTTTAAATCTGAATGGAGAAGAGAAAAATCATTCACTCTGCTGAAGCTGACTTGAAATTTAGGAGTTGAAAAAAAGTAGGTGTCCATTAATTCTATGTAGAGAGACAAATTTCATTAAGTATGGTTTATAGGCTTAGATGGTTATATAAAAATTTAAGACAGCATACTCCTCTCATCCCTCTAATATCAATAGATTTACATAGAAATCAGGAGTAGAATAGAAACTAGACTTTATATTCTTATCCTTATATTTGTTCAGTAACTTACTGCTGCTTTCAGCATCAGTCAGCATGAAAATCTGTTCACCTTTAGATTGTTGATATATCTATTATTGTTCTACTTCCTTTTTCATCCTCAGAAGATTAGCTAAGCAGGGAGTATGTGAGTGTGCTTTGAACAAATGATTTTACAAGTGAAGGAAGAAGTTCAAATACCTTCACTGACTTTTCAAAATCCTTTAGCACTGAACTATAAAACCAGAAGGAAATGTATGCTTCCTGGACCCCAAATTTCAACTAATTTTATGCTTCATTATAAGCAGCAAAACCAAGTCAGTCATTTATTTCATTTTTTTTTTTTATGCATGACCTCAGTTTTTCTCCTAATCACGTTTCACTGAACTCAAAAGAACACAGGAATCCCAAGGCCAGATCTTAGCTTCTGTCATACTCTTGTACTGGGGAGTGTCAGCATCTGGAGGTTTTTGTGATACAGTCACCACTGGTTGATACATTTCTTCACTTACTGGGAGTCTGAAGGCATTAGCAAATTTGGAAGACCAGATAGGGTGCAGGTTTTACCTTGCCTCTCTCACAAAAAGAGCACTAGCAACACCACCCATCAGTATACTAAATCTAACTGTTGGTTTATATCTTGCAGAGAAAGTAAGCTATTCATTTCACAGAGGGCTGGGGATATGCATGGTCTCTCACAGAGGGCTGACAAGTCCAACTAAAAAAATCTAAATTTAAAGTGACTCATGAAATAACTGTTGCATCCCTGACATAGGTATGTGTCAGCACAGACACAACTCTTCAGGTACACATCAGCCCTCACCTGTCTGTAGACACACAACTCCACAGATCTGCCTCTTTGTTCTGCTGAAAGATGACTCCTTTACTTCACCCCACCCATTGTACTAATGCACCTGGTCTGGTGCTCCTAACCATATGTGAACTACTCTGGGTGGAAAGCTGGTTGCCTAGGCAGAATAGACAGCTTCCTAGCCCAGTAACTCCTCCTCCTCCCCTTCCTCTTCAGCCCTTATAAGCATCCTAGCTCTTAGTCACACAGGCTAGATGGTTTCCAGTTCCCAGTCACTGACCTTGTGTTGCTGACTGCTTGATAAAGGAGTTGCTTGTTTCATGCACTGCAAACAGAAGTTAAATTTATTTTCTATAGTCTAGTAGCATCTCAAGACCCCACTTAAGTATTCATAACTGTAATACATGTAATTAAAATGAATTTACAATGGCAGGGAGAAAAAGTGGACATAGAAAATTAATATGGACTGCAAGAGGGAGAAGTCAACCACTAAATCTTCATGTTTAACAGCAGTCTCAATATGGCTGCTATCTATCCATTGTTTAGTATCTTGTAGCCTTCCCTGTATAGAAGTGTTTTAAGAAAGGTTCCAAAACAGGATAAGATCGTTTACAGATTGTTGTGAAGCAGTACTCCCAAACACATGGTATAAAATGGAAAAATGGTTGGGGGGAAATTGTCCTAAAGGATGCGAAGGCTGGCAGGGGAGTTGAGAACTTTATGACACAGGAAATACAAATGAGATGGAGCGTACTTAAGTATATTTGAGTTTGCTTTAATTTAGCAAGCCTAGGTGACAGAGACAATACAGTGGCATGGGTTAGCAACCTGAGTGCATACTTGTAGAACTTGCTCTGAAATCTGTGGGATTTCAGGGAAGGCATTAAAAGAGGACAGATCAGTCTAGAGATATGTGGTTCAATGTTCTCCCTCTATAGCATCCACTTTGGCCACTCTCAGAGACAGGATTCTGGGCTACATAGACCATTGGTTTGACCCAGCATGGCATTTTGTATGTTCTTACATATATCACATCTCCTTTAAATTTTTAGAATTAACACCTCACATAGATTAACAGAAAATAGGGGATTTTTCCTTCTCAAAGCCACTGTTTCAGCTTGTCTGAAGAACCAGGCAAACAAGATGGCCTGGCTTTCCTACATGCTTGAATAGCTTTCAGCCAACCACAAGGACTAGACACGCAGTTCATTAGTAAGGTTTTTTAATGAAAGCTGAGATTGTGCAGACTCTGAACATACCATATGGCTTTTAAGAAACAATGACAGGGCTGACTGTCTATATAATTACCTCAAAGTAAAAGGGAGTACAGAGCTCTGCAGCCAAGGGTGAAAAAAAAGAGCTTGTCTATACTAGAAAATTTGCACCAGTATAACTGAACTTACTTAGTTGAAACACTGCAATCCTGCATGTAGACAGACATAAATCAGTTTATCCAACATCAAAATCAGTACAGATTACATCAGTAGATTACAGAATTAAGTAAAGTGTTGTTTTTTTTAAGGTTTAAACCATGTCCAGTACATCTTCCTTTCTTTTTTGAATCGCTTTAATGAGATCAGTTCAGAATCAATTTAGTTAAACCAGTGCAACTTTGGTAATACAGACGAGGCCTCAAGCCAGTGGAAAAGTGTCAACTTCACGAATACATCCAGAACTTTCTTTGGTACCCTCAATAGCAATCTTACTCAAAGGCTAAAGGAAGAGTAGGTATGGACAATGAACTGATTAGGAGTAGACTAGCTAATCTTTCAGTATTGTTGTCCATCTTACACATCTGCTACAGAAGTTCCTTTATGCAGCTGGGCAGAAAGTTTGGCTAAAAGAGTTATATGCTGAGAAATAGTTTCAACAATATAAAAATGTGTCACAGGGATGTAGCAGTTTCAATTACTTTTTCTAGGGGGAAAAAGGCCAGACTGTATTTTTGGTTTTGTTTTTATTTTTTTTGGTTGGGGGGCGGGGGGCGGAAGGTGACATTGTCAAAAACCTTATTCTTCTTATGGAGTTTTAGAGTATATTAAAAGATTAATTTTACCATTTATTTGAATACTATATATAATATTATGCCCTCCTCTATTCTGCCATCATATTAATATTAAATGCATGTTATTAAAACATTAAATATTAACATGTAATATAAAAGTTGAAACAAAATATCTTAACATTATTAAAATTTTATTAAATGGCCCAGGAGGCACTTTCCAGTCTTAGGTCCCTAAAATATTGACATAGTCCCAAAACTAAAGTTTTCAGAATGCTCATTTCACATGACATTTCATAATTTGGCTTGAACTTTTGTTAACTGGTGGAATATTAAACTTATATTTTTGTTTAGGTTCTAACTTCTGATGCAGTTTTCATTATTAGTATATCTCAAAGTGCTTTACAAGGTAAGCAAGAACCCTTTTCCCTGTTTTTACAGGGGGGTTTCTTCATCAAACACTGACATGCTAAGTCAAAGTCTGTTTACACTGCAAATAAAGGTATGATTGCAGCTAGCTGAGGTAACAGTGTAGTGAAGACACTGTAGTATATCAGTACAGGGAGCCTGGCTAAGTATTTGAATTTCTAGTCTTTGTCACTATATCTTCATTTTGCTGTTATCCATACTATCTAGACAAAGGGAAACCTATTCATGTTGCAATTACACCTTCGTTTTTAGTTTAGGTATATCCTAAGAAGCTGATTTAAAAATAAATGCATTTAAAGGATTTTAAGAGACCTTTAAACAGGTCTATATAGCATTTCTAAAATAGGTTTCTTCAATATATGGGCTTGTATAGAACACACAATGCGGACCTGGAAAGGCTGGAATTTTCCAATAAACTAAGGAGATTTAAGTGCCCAGCTCTGATTGAATTTAAATGGGATTTGGGTGCCTCTCTTCATTAGGTTCCTTTGAAATTCCCATCCTTAAAGAAGCATCTGCTTGAGGTGAACTGAAAAACTCACTAACAATC
>NW_017728992.1:75865621-75870031 GCF_001723915.1 Gavialis gangeticus | reverse complement strand
GAGGTGAACTGAAAAACTCACTAACAATCATGAGTAATGCAGTCATGTCAAATTGCAGTCTCCCCGTTCTATCTTTATGCAGCCTCATACTAAATGAGCAAAGATGTAACATGGATTTATATTGCAGTACTCCAAAAACTACTAAGTTCTTCATTCTTCCATCCTTGATTTCATAATGGAAAAAAACTTAGAGCTAAGTCTGGAGGTGGTAGAAATGTTGTCACAATGGTCTTAAGAAATTAATATCCAACAGTATGTTAAAAAGATTAGAAAAACAGTGACCTGCTACCAAATTTCAAAACTGAAGTCATAATATGGAAACTGACCATATATAAATGTAGGAGTGCCATTGAATTCAGTGGTGAAATTCACTTGATGGTATGGAAAGTAGGATTGATGTATGTGACCTGTAAGCGGTAATAAACTAGTAAAGCTAAATTGGAATATTAAAGTATATTACAAATATACATAGTACAAAAGTGAGGTATGCTGCTATAAAAATATTGTTCTTGTGCATTCCTAAGTCAGATTTGCAGAAACATGTTTGGATTTCCTCTGTTTGCAGTTAGTATATAGAGTACATACACAAAAGATTTGACAAATATACTTTCATTTTAAACTTTGATTTTTTTGTACCATTCTTTAGCAGTATGAGATTTGAGCCACATTTTCTTATCAGGTTATTTTTAGAATAAAAAAGTAAATGTAACACAAGTAGATAGGTCTGTTCCTTTTCAGAAAGAGATCTTATTCAGAGCTTGGTGAAATGCTTTTAGCTTCTTTCCCTCCCTACCACCTGCCCAGGTTGAAAACTATGTCAAACTTTTGCAATAATTCTGTGTGAAACAACACATGACCAACTCTTATGATCTTTAGTCAGGCAAAAGTCAAATGGGGTAAACTAAACTACAGATCTTGCATTGGGCCATGGAGGTACCAAAGAAACTACATATATATTTTAATTTTGTTATATACTCTTCTGGATCATTTAGAATTTATTCACATACTGTATTATTTTTTTTACTGAATTTAATCATTAAGGATCAGTTTTAATATTAATTACATATCAACATGCATCTTCATTCATGAATTGCAGCTGGTATTACTATATATGCAGTGGTAAGCCATATATCTCCAGAATTAGTCTCGAGCTATAAATTTAATATAACCAACAAAGGTCTGATCTTATACTTCTTAAAAGTGCAAATTCTGGGAAACACTCTTGAAGGCAGTGGAAGTTACATTTCAGTTAGGAGGACAGAATCAATGATTTCTTTTCCCCCATGTTTTTATCCTTTAATTCAATTTAATTAAACCTACAGGTGAAAATCTTTATTTGCTGTGCAAACATTTTAACCTACTGAAAATTATTTAAATAAGATGTGTTTTCTTGGTTTGCCTGATTGATTGGCTGGTTGGGGAGAGAGAGAAGGGGATGATTTTAGAGATGTGATTTGCTAGCCTTGATCTTTAGTTTCTAAAAATTAAACATTGCTAAGTACACAAAACAGACTTGGTCAATTTCCATTGGGTTTTGATTAAGGAAATGGAAACATTACCTTAAAACTCAAGGTAAGAAATCATTATACATTGTTTTATGTACCTTTATATAAAAAGTTACAAGTAGCAAGCATATGACACAAAAAATGGAACAACAACAGCAGTAATTGTGAATGCATGCTTTTTACAATGTATCTAATAAAAGGGATTTTTTGCCAACTCAAATATTCAGTAACATACATGCAGATTATTTTCTCAGTGTCAAATTCAGTCATATTGCTAGATGCTTATCCCAAAACCATTTCTGTTGAAGTGATGATGAATGGCTAAATACCTGATTTCAATAAATTATTCCTGAAATTCAAAATTGGGTATCTTATATTGTAACTAAAAGAGCAGGTAGAGAAAAGAGACACAGAGAAGGAGAACGGGAAGGAGAAGGAGAAGAAGGAGAAGGAGAGCACGTGAAAAGATGGGGAAAGACTAATAATAATAACCATAGTCTTATTGCCATCTATTAAATTTACTCAATACTGTTTGCTGAATTTTATCATGATATGAGAATAGCTGGTCGAATGTCCATAAAACCTCTAGCTGGTGTTTCCATGGTCGATAGTTTCACATTTCATTGTAGCATGTTCAAAATCACCCAGGAGCGCACTATTCTCAAGCAGTCTATATAATGAAAACAATGTACATATAACAAAATTTCAATGTAAATCACCTTCTTACACATATCACACAACATACAAATAGTTAACAGAGACATAAAACAGCAACCAAAATAAAACTAAGATAAAAAATAAATCTGGGATAGTCTCAATCAGGAATTAATTTCTTCTTCAAGTTTCCAGTAAATCTCAAAATGTATTTAGAAACTAAGGAGCACTTGGTGGCCAGCAACCAAATTACAAAATAAACATGTTATTGTGCAATGGGAATATCTTGCTGAGGAAGTAAGAAATGTCTGTAATTCTTAGGTTTGGATAAAGGCAGTGGAATGAATTTAGAAACATGTCCACTTTCTTTTGACAGTTGAAATAATTCATTATAGATTTTCCTTTCACAGTTCCCATGTTTGTATAAATAGTTCTTCTCTGAAAACAAAACAAAGTTAAAATATTTTCTCCCCATAAAGGAAAATATAGGTAGACAAATACTTATCTACTTATCACAAAAATATTAAAGCATTTCACACATTTTCCCCTATAAAATGATATATACATATATACACATAGAAACATACATATATACATATATGATATATATAAGTGCCAGTCTGTCATCTGCCTATAACTTCATTATAAAAATTGAGATTATATTTATTCAGGTTAAGTGTCAGTGATAGCAGATTAAAGGAAGTGAACAGCCTAGTAAACCATTTAATTAAAATTAATTGTAAGTGGCAAATATTAAAACTTAAAATTAACGGTCTCTCCTTGCCCCCCATCCCACTCCTCTAACACCTCACAATGTTGCATGAGTAAAATGAACTGACGGCATATAGTTCCATATCTTTGTGACTAAAATAGGTTAGGCTATGTTTTACATAGCATATCACATGCTGGGACATTTATAAAATTTTATTTTCTCCCACACATACATACACAGACATACAAGTTTAGCACCCAAGCCATGCAAAGCATCTGTCTTCATAGTGTGCTTAAAATGAAGGTTATATTTAGCTATGGAATGATTACAATACTGTTGAATATGAGAATTTAATAGAGTATATGTTTAGTTTATAATGTGCAAGTAATCATCAATATGTAATTGCAACTCTCTCAACATTCAAAGCTGATACTTTATATGCAAATTGTTAACTAGCTAGCATACAACTTGGAAACATCAGACATTTCCGTATGTAACAGAATAAAATGGAATGCAACAGATGAGGCATTTGACATTCATTTATATATTTACTTACCTCAAGTTTGTCTTTTAGACCCTAGTTGTGTTGTACTCAGACTCATGTTTGCTTAGAGACCCAATGAGGCAGAACCTGGAATGTTATGGCTATTTCATTCAACATAATAATGTTTGCATAGAAAAAAAAGAAATATATGCATATAGATACTTAATAAACAGTATACCTTGATAATCTGGTCAATGTGTACCAAGTCATTAATACTGGCATGCAAATAGATTAAAATAATTGAAGAATTTTAAAGAGTTAGAGATGCCTTAAATGTGCAAAGAAAATATGGAAAGCATGTAAACAACCACAGGAAGCGCATCAGTAATGCGTGCAAGACATACAAATACATATAAAAAGTTTCTGAGTGCTCTTTTCCAAATAAGTGGTTCATAACTGTTTCTGTTTTTCTTTTCTTTTACTTGTAAACTTTTAATCATTCATATTTACAGGCATTCAAGGTGCAATACACAATAAAAATAAATTTCTGTATTAAAAATATCATGCCAGACTCTACTTTTTTAGTGATTAGAAAGACTCTTCTCAATGCCATTTTTATATGTAAATATATAAGAATATTCTATAAGCACTATAATGTCTCATATTCTAAATGATATATATGTATAATAATAATATGACAAGCAGTGAGATTATGGTTAATAACAGAATAGATAGATATTGTAAATGTTTTGAAAATATTGCCATTCACTTTATAGAAAACAAACTTTAATAAGAAAAGGGTTTCCTTATCTCAGAAGTGTTTCTCATTAGTCTGCCATGTATGAAAATAGATAATTATGTTTTGCTAATGATTTGGACTCCATTGTTACTGTTGCTGTTATGAGTTGTGGGCAGTATAGAAGGCCACCTCTTAGCTTTAAGGAAACCACATGCATGTAGTTCTTTCAAAAACCTAGATTTTCACAAAATCTTCTTTGGTTAAGTAAAAATTATACCTGCTTTGTGTGTGTGTGTGTGTGTGTGTGTGTGTGTGT
>NW_017728992.1:75820407-75865610 GCF_001723915.1 Gavialis gangeticus | reverse complement strand
TGTGTGTGTGTGTGTGTGTGTGTGTGTGCGCGTGTGTGTAAAACAGTAAAAGAAAAAGATAGATTGAAAAAGATAGAAAGACAAAGAGTGTGATGTGAGGGGCTTGAAGAGTAGGGGTAGAGATAAAGAGAGAAAATTTAATGACATAAGCTATAAATAGGAAGAGAAACAAAGAGTAAAGAAAAAAAATGAAGAAAAATATTTGAGGCAATCAAGTCCTTATGTAATAGTCTTCATCAAAAATCTATTGATACTGACCGCTGGACAGCTTTATCATGTCTGGACAGCCTGTGACTTGTAGTTGGTACCTCTTCAATTTCATCTATCTCACACGCATCTGCAGCATCTTGTGAGTAGCTATGCTTCATAACAAGGATATTTCTCCTGTTCATGGGCTGGATGAGAGGCTTTACAGGCTGGGGTTGTATTTCTGTCAAGATAGAAGCATCTCTTGTGCTGAGGTTACTACGGCTTCCCTTAGTGCTAGACAACTGTGATCCACAGTGATGGTCATGAATGCATTTTGAAGATGATCTCCGCAGTTTATGATAATTTTCAAAGTCATCTGCAACATCAGCAAGGTCAGCTGTAGGCCCTGTCCCTCTAAGAGTGCATAACTCATAATGAGGAGGCTCAAACACCTCCTGGAATACTGTTTGATCAAAGTCTGTTTTCCTTTGGACAAATTTTTTACGAGGCTGTTTGATCTGTACTATAACAGAGATAATAATGAGGATGATCACAATGCAAGAGGTCACCCCAATTATAGTGCCACTGGTATTGGTAAGTTGATCCAATAGGTTAGCTTTTCTTTTTTCTGTGTGACAGAAGAAAATCACAGTGTTAATCTCTGATTAAAAAATAAACATGATGGTTTTGAGGCCTGCCAAGTGGTAAGCAGGATGTAGCCCAAACTCAAGCATATAAAAGAAATGTCAACTTTCTCAAGCTGCTGCTAAAGTTATCCCCAATCTCCAGTCTACTCCAAAACAAATCACAAGTCTGTTACTTGACACTCCTCTTTTACTTTGCTTCCCCATCACTAAATATATGTAGTAAGGCATTAGTAGCCTATTTTACTGTGCATTAGAGAATTATGGCAAAAACTGTGCTAATAGGCTTACACACAGTAAAACTGGACTACAGCATATTAAGCATCACTAAAAATACATACACTTTCACTACTGTGCATTAGGGCAGCCTAACAGGCATTTAGTTAGTACCTCACATTAGAAGTACTAAATTTAATGCGCAGTAGCAAAAGCATATTAATGAACATGTAGACACGTCCACTGAGAAGTAAGTCAAGTGAAACAGCAGTGGTTTACAGGATTAAAAAAATAAATACTTCTTTGCCCTGGAACTCATCTGAATGCCTAATACTAATGCACTGACTGGAACTGCTGACAGAATTCAAAGATTGAGCTGAATCAGGAGAAAACTGATAAGATTTTCAGAAAAATAATCCCATATAACCCATTACTTGTTTTATCCGCCACAAAGTACATATCCAAGTTAATTAATACAACTCTTCAGAATACCCTTAGCCTAAGCACAAAGGCTGATTACCCTTTATGTAAAACAGATGGCAAGATATCAATCTATCCCTTGGTTAGAAAAACTTTTAAAATATCAGTTTGCTTGGCATTTAAAATCCTCAGAAGACTCCCAGAAACACAATGCAGCTTCATCCCTCTTTTCTGCATAATTCTCTGTGGGGTTTTTTCTAATTCATAGATGCCCAGTGAGCTGATGACTGAACTATGAGAGCTGAAGCTAAAGTGGAGGGTTCACACCTCTTTGTAACAGGTCTTTCAGGATTATTATATTTACTATGAAAGTGTGATATAGCCTTAACTTTTAATTCAGCATATTTTTTTACTGTCCCTTTAATGCATAATAGAGTGACATACAGTTGAAATAAAAAGCATTCCCACCAAAAAAGTAATACACCTGCTTGCCCAACAAACACTTTCCTTGCAGTCTGTATGATGCTTAGAAGGCAAATTTCAAGCCCTTGTGTTGGTACAGCAGATTGGTATCGGGATCCTCCAACTGACTAATGAAGAACTGGGAAAAGCAGTAGCACCAGATTAAAAAAAAGCCCAGCAGCACAGCAATCAGCTTATTTGCTGGATCTGACCAGCAAATCTGCTTCTCTACTAAGAACTATAATGGTGAATAAATAAACACAGGACCTAATGGAAATGATGCAGCTTCAGCCTGGCATTTGGTAAAAGGAAGATGCAATACTTTCTAGAAACAAATGAGAAGTTAAATGGTTTTTTTCCACTGATAAAGTAAAAAGGGAAAATTAGACTATTCTTCCCCAATTGTAAGCTTAGTTTCTGTGAGGAATATTATTTCTTTTAACTGTTTTGCTGTGTTCTTTTGCAGCACAAGTTCATTTATGGTTTACTTCATTTAACGGCTTGTCAGGATTTTACAGGCTTCAGCAGATTTATAGGCTGGCTGCTAATCCATCTCATTTTGAATTTTTTTTCTTGATTGGTTCCTAAATTTGGCATCTCTCTTGTTTCCAGGAACAAATCTGCAGTAACAGAAAAAAGCAAATAGTCTCCATAGCCTGTCATAAGCGTCAGCTAAGCCTTTTCCTCTGAAGGAAACTTAGATACGGAATTTTTATTTTTCTTCTTTTTCTTTTTTTTGTTTGAAAGTAGAGAGTGCCACCTGGAAACTATTGTCCAACCTGGTCAGGAATGTCAATGTCTTCATGAATGAAACATCATGCCTGGTTTACAATGTTAGTTCTTGACATTTTAAGTTGACTGGTAGATTATGCGTGGATTTGTCTGCTTGGTACAGGATTTTTCCTGCTGCATCTTGGATTCCAAAGTTGTTATTATAGGCAAGAGTCTAAAAAACAGCTGTCTGTTCCTACCAGCTGCCACTTTTAAAGTTATCTATACAAATTTCACCCGTGGGAAACAGACAAAATTCCAAATATATGCAAAGATAGGCTACTGAGTCCAAGAACACGGCAATGGGTCATAACATATATAAGCAAGTCAAAGCAAAAGAAACACTAACAATTTATGCATGTTCACCCACATTTTCACCTGTTTTCTTTTTGTCATTTATTTTTGCTCAGTCCTGACCCAATCTGGCACCTGGTTAAAAAGTAATTGGGGATAATGGTGGTCTATGATCTCAACATCCCTGTATGGTCTATCATCTCAACAATTCCAATTCTGCTTATTACCTTTACAGTGGTTTTCATCCCAAGGATACACACAGTTCTGAAGTCCATTGCACACCAATGTGTTATTAATACACATATTACTATGGCAAAAGAATGCGTTGGATTCACAGGGAGCTAAAATAAAATGGAGGAAAACATATGTTAAGTAGAAAATCCTTCAGCACTCTATATTCAAACATATATGAATGATAATGCAACCTTAAATAGTAATGAACTATATGGCATGGGTTTCTCAAGAGCAGTAATTAATACAACTGTTAGGTATATTGCTGATACAGACCTGAAGACACATGAACAGCTTATTAAACTGTGGTTCGGGGTTCACAATCATGTTTAAACTTAGTGAACTCTTGCCACAATTTTTAAATTTTATCTTATCTGCAAAGAATTCAGATTAGAATGTGCAGAAAATCTGTTTTATATAAATACTCGTGCCAATGAAAGAAGATATCTATCTATGTATGTACTTATGGGAACACTTACTTTCCAAAAGATATCATATACTTTGGAAATATTTTGATAACAAAGAAAATCCACAAAAAAAATTCACCCTTCTGTTAAAGGTTGAACAAAGATTGAACAGTTTTGCCATAAGGCCCACAAACTGGTAGAATTAGGTCACTAACACTATTAAAGCTGTGGAGTAAAAAGTTGTACTGAAGGTCATAAGCTATTGGTTTGCATATAGGCAACCACAATTCCATCATTATGAACTACATGTGGTGATAAAGAAACTATACAGCTCAGTTTTTGACAATTTTCAGGTACTGGGATGGCAACAATTCTTCTTCAAAATGACTTAAAATAGTACAAATAAAAGATTTACTCTTACATTTTTAAGATTTTAATCAGTGTTTCATAGCAGTAGCTATATTGACATTCCTTGTATTAAAAGACAGTGCTATCATAATTTTTAAATAGCTTATTTTTAATTAAAGCCGAATGTAATCAATGCTAATGTACTGGTTTAAGCATTTCTTAGAGGTTAAACAACGCATAAAGCATTCAATATAATATTTGAAAGTTGTCAAGTGATCTAATGATTGATTTGATTAATGTGAAAGAGGAACAATAAAGACTTTTGAAAGTCATTTCTCAAGACAGTATTTGTCCTATGCTGGCATTATTATTATTATTATTATTATTATTATTATTATTTCGGTCTTATGGTAATGCAGATGCATAATGTTGAAAAAGCTGCATTTTAGGGAATTGTAAAGGGCTGCTTCAGTGACTGCAAATGAGGAACAGATTTATCCTGTAGAACTTAATGGCTCCATATATCATGTAAAAAAAATCCACTTTTAAAAATGTGCCTAAATAAAAATTTCCATAATCGATTATAACAGCTTCTTCAGAGCTGTTACAGTTTAATAAGCAAATAATGAATGTTAACAAAACTTGCACATTTCCCAAATGCATAGTCACCCAGTAGAATATAATAGCTGTAATATGTATCTTCAAATTTACTGCAAGCATCAAAAGCCACTTAATTATCCAATAATTGAAATAGCTCTAACAGACCTGCTATGGTCTACTGGCAAAATAGTACACCTTTTAAACAGCGTAAATATGTAACTGGTTGATCATGAATGCTTATTTCCATGATGGCCCTTTAATGGCTTTAATGGCCTTTTGTGTCAAGTCTCATATTTACTTTTTCTTGTTTTCATCATTTCGTTTCTTTTCAGAAATTAAAATTTGATGCATTTAAACTAACAATAATAACAAAGGTTGAAAACTCAAGATGGATGGTTCACAGGGCCCCTCCAAGACTGGAGGTTTTATTTTTTCTGTTTGCTTCTTTGTAGGTTCCTAAGTATCTCTGTGCATTCTGAATTCATACAAACAATTTCAAAAGCTAGAGTTCAACTAAGTTAAAATTGCTGGATTTGTCTGGCTTTCAGAGAAAACCAATAAACTAGATCAGCTTCTGTGAAATGTCAGTTCAATTTGCTCAAAAGCCTGGGAAACCTTCCCCAACTTTCAATTGCCCTCAGCTGAGTTTTTAAGTTTGTTACAAAAAGTTTTATATTCTAAACTACATTAAAACAACATCAAAATTAATCACCACCATGCCCACAACAGATCTTTTTGCAGGAACACACAGCTGCTGATAGGGCACTATACCAGTCAGCACCTATGTGCTAGTACAGCACAGATGCTTTCTCTGCCACTATTGTAAGGAGCCATTAGGAGCTAATCCTGTTTAATACATGATTCAGACCCAGATCCAGTGAGGGGGATCAAGGAATATTGATATTAAAATGAAAGAGGGAGGAATTTTCTTCTTTGAGAGAACAGTTGTGGGAGAGAGTTTTGGAAGGAAAGGAAAGGGGAAAAAAAAGGGCTTCACACAGTTTAACACTGAGATAGTGGAACACCCAAGAGGAAACTTAGAATTGTTCCTTCGGGGTATATGAGAAGAGTGGATGAAAGTAGATTGACAAGGTTCTTTGGGTGAATCTGATATCTTTTCTTAGACCAACTTAAATAATAAAAGATATCAGATTCACCCAAAGAACCTTATCTGCCTATGTCCTTAGACCAACACGGCTACAACCTACACCCCTGAAAGTAGATTAAATTACCCAGCAGAGTCATCCAAAGGGAGGATAACAAGGACAGAAGACTGAGGGATGCCACAAGAGATGGAGAGGAAGGAAAAGGGAAGCCACCAGGGAAAACTCCTTTGTTCATTATCCCCCAACTTCTTCTCCCTCCAGCTCCTTCCCCCCTGGCCTTACTGTTAGATCCTGCTTTCTGTAAGTACATGGAAGTGAGAAGCAAATTCGAAAAAACTGACCTTGAAAAAAAAATCTGTAGTAATTTGCATAAGTTACACATATGCTTAGCTCTTATAGAATTGATGCACATTATCTTTTTAAAAACTGCTGAAAGTTTAGCACAGATATTGCATAAACACATTTTTAAGTCTCACTTGGGCACCTATCTATATGTAATATAAACTAGGCATGATATTAGTCTAAAGTCAGAATGCTCAGGATTTACCATATAGTTCATTGGGATGGGTCCCAGCAGTTAACAGCATTTCAAGCCATGGTGACCCCACAGCTCAGCACTTTTCAGTGTGTGTGTGTACTCCAGATACTCCACAACAAAGACCCGTGTACTAATTAGCCCTCAACTGATGACTGGAACTGGGTGTTCTTGTCATGACGCCTGGGATTCTCCAAAAATTATATGCAGATGAAGTGCATGGTAACTTTGGCCAGCTCCACCTCATGGAGGGGAGGGCTATACTAATCATATGTGACAGTGTGAGAGAGGGGGCAATGGAAGGATTCTGGGTGAACTGTTTGAGGCCTCATTTCATCATGTTTGCCAGGCAGTTAAGCCTGGTGAAGAAACAGGAGTCATTGGAAATGGAAAAGGAAGGTACAGCTCAACAGTGGGAATGAAGAAGTCAGATGAATACAATGCAGTGGCTCACCATGACTTGAAAGAGACCTGGGGCTGAGGAGGAGTTCACTCAATGGGTACTACCATACATCTTATTCAGATGGATTGTACAAAGCCATTCTCTTTTGATAGGTTCCCATCAGTATATTTGTCCAATATAGGCCATGTATTCTATAGTCATGTTCAGTGTTGGCTGTGTTTAACTAACTGCACAGTTGGTTTCAATTACTGAGCACACGCTGCTTTTAATTTCAGTTCAAAGACAGACTCTATATTTAATGTGGTTTCCTTGTATATGAATGTAAGACAATTGCCTTTTTTCCTCATGTTGATTGGGAGAGAGGGGGGAACCTCATCTTGGATTCAAGTGAATGTGGCATTCTAATGGCTTTAAATCATTTCCTTTTTTTAACTTTAGAAGTATTAGAAAGATAAGTACATTATAGTTTCAATTAATGAACCAGGTTAAGGCAAACTTTAAAACTAACTAATCCTTGTATTTTTCCTACCTTGTATTAGAATTTTTACCTATTATTTCCCTGCAGTATTATATCATGCATTTTGGTTTATCCATATAGAAAATCTATATTTTCAAATTTGGCTGACTGTATTGCAAATGTTAGACACAAGATGGTGCCCAAACACAAGTGGATATGTAATATCTCAATGTTCTAATCTATCAACCTGAAGAAGGCACTTTTTTGCCAGAAAGCTTGTCTAAATTGGTCCAATAAAAGATATCACCAAAAAAACCTAGCTTCTCACCTGTTTCCTGAACTATCATGCCTCTGACAACATTCCAAACCTACTTTCTAATATAGGAATATGAATGGGCAGAAATAGTGGGGTATCAAATAACCTTCTGCAGGATCAGGATTTGTTTAATGTCTAGTATATCAAAATATGCAAATTTAACACTACTTCAATTAAATAAATTGAAAATATTTTATTGTTTCTGATGTTAGAAATTACATGACAATTTCTATAAATTGTTGAGGCAGACTTTAGTGATACCAGGTTCCAAAGCAGCCCAAGTCAAACTACTAAGAATCTATGGTCTCAATTCCTACCGGAAGTTTTAGCACTGGATTTTGGCTCTGTCATTTGCAATTTCAAACTATTACTATTTATTTTTAAGCCGTCTAAAATTAAGGCAGAAAAAAACAAGGGCCCGATTCCATCTCAACTAAGTAGAAAGCGTTCAAGTGCTGTCTCTTCTCTCCTGTTCAAGTTCCTTAAAATCAATTAATGCATCTACTTTGGTAATACTTAAGTCATCTTACTTTTAAGATTGAGCACAAAAAAGAGCAAGGAGAAAGAGGACCTATGTATCTTTTCTGCAAGCAGTTTCTCAGGGACTTGATCAGGGTGGCATAGCCTTCAGAATTACACTTCAATAGAGTACCTAGAGGTGAGACAGCTGGGCCCCAGCACACAGTGCTGGCTTGGGCCCCTGGCAAATGTTACACTTAAGACATGATTGACTTGTCTGTTTATAGCATCTAAAATAGTAACCCAGCCACATATTTGGTAATTAAGGGTGCCACAAAGAGGGAAACCATCCACAAACATATTACACAAAAAATGTGTAGTGTTTTTGTGGTTGGTTTCCATCAGTCCAACTTTGAAAGCATGGCAGTATAAGGAGTGCACTGAGCTCACCAACAGGCCCTAGAAAGCAGCTGGTTATCAGCTACATTCAGGACTGCACCAGGGCTTGAACCAGCACCTGTGTGGTCCCTGCCAGCTGATGATTAGGTGATTGCTGGCCAGATCCAGGACCACACTGGAACTCTAACTGGTCACAATGTGGTCCCTGCTGGCTGACAATCAACTGGCTCTGGGACTGCACCAGGGACCCAGAGCCAATCAAAAAGCAGATGATCATTGACTGACTCCAGGGTCTGCACCATAGCCAGTTGGAGCCCTGGTTCAGTCCCAGAGCCAACTGATAATCCCTTGTGTAGGGAACCCAGATTTCAATTTTTCAGTGCAGGAGAAGCCTGGAATCATGATCCTCTGGAATGGCAAGTAGGGCATGACTTGATTCTGAGACCAATCCCAAAATTGCGTATCTTGCCATACACATGTGGCATGGCAGGATGCTATTGCTGGGATCAGGAAGCAGATTCCATCATGGTTTTAAATGAATATCTGTCAGTAGCCTTAGAGGATTCTGCATCTCTTTTGTAGCAGCAGCATTGACAGCAGATGCAGGCAGACTGCTTGGCATGAGTAGCAGCTGGGAGGATCCCTGAGGTAGATAAAAGGGTACTCTCTCTATCTCCTCCTTTCTTCTGTTCTGCATTTCTCTCATGTCTCAGGTAAGTGCTTCAACTACCAGGCTCTGAAGTCAGTGTCTATTGTTGGAGCTGTTCTATTTTGTATAATTAATTATTTATTTAGCCCAAAAAAGAAAGATGATTTGCCTGAAAACCTAGTTGCCTGGAAACCTAGTTTCAATACTGTGGCCAGGAGGAGGCAGACAAGGGCTTCACCTTGGATTTCACACATCCCAGATGTGCTCATCAGGCTATTTACTATTCTGGGATCTCTTTCCCTTTCCAACTCTCATTCTTTTCATGAGAGAAAATATTAAAAAACCCAACAAAATACAGAAAGAAAAACAACATTGAGGGGTTGGTTTTATCTGGGGAATTTTGAACAGGACTTTTTATTTTCCTTTTGGTATTTCAAAAAGGTTTCCTGGATGTGCAGGAGCAAAGGAACCCGGAGAACCTGGGGAGAGTCATGGCAGGACGTCCGCTGTGCCGGACCCCCCCCCGCCCCAAGAGACAGGGCAATCACTAACCGGTTGCAGGTGGGTTAGGAGAGAGGCCGGGTTAAAAGGGCCTGCAGCCCACGGAATGGCGGCAGCGGAACTGGAAGTGCCCGAACAGCTGGCGGACACCAGCGAGACTGGAGGAAGGCGGAGGCGAGCCGCCCAACACCGAACCCACACGTTCTGGGGCGTGGGTAAGACCCCGGTAGGGGACAGGGCCGGAGCTTCTGGCACCAGGAGACCCAGCCCGAGAGAGGCCCTCAGGAGCCAGAGGAAGGAGTGGGGGCAGCGCGGCTGGCGTGAGGAGGGATTGGCTTATCCGGTCGGAGAGCAGGAAAAACCTCACAAGGGTGAGGATTCCCCCCTCCGCAGGGAAGAGTGGAACTCCATGGGAGAACAGGGCTGTAGGGACCCAGCGGCCGGCACTCCCGGCCGGAGTAGGGTCGGCTCATACCCTCGCGGACAATTGGGCGAGTGTGAACCCCTCAGAAAAGGGGTATTGAACTGAGGACTATTCGGGGCCAGCGGGGACCCTGAAACCGGAGGCAAGGGTGAGGGTGTAGGGGTGGAGGAGCCCTCTGCATCCCCGGGGCCCGGCAGACACAAGGTGCCACTTTCGGATGTGCACACGTCAGACAGCAAAACTGAACCAGAGCATCATCAAAGACGTGGCAGGTGAGTTCGGCGGGTGTAACGTGGGAAGTGAGCACGTGGTCTAGCTGAGGGGAACTTTATGGATCGGACCAACCTGAAGGATGAAGGGTCCACTTTTCACAACTGGTGCATTGGCTGGGAACATCGGCAGCGGTCTCCCAGATGCCAGTGGTCAACAACAATGGAGCACCAGGCAAGTTCAACTGGGACCGAGCCTTTTCAGCAAGTAATGAACCTGTTAGTCCAGGTGCTGCAGCAGCAGCAGCAACAGAGCATGCGGCAAACCTTGCTGCAAGAGCATCTCTTACAGCAGCAGATGTGGGTGCAAAAGGGCCCGGGTGAATGCCGGATGCTGAAGATGACACAAGAGGACGACCCTGAAGCTTTCTTGGAGGTATTTGAACGGGCGGCCTTAGCGGCTGGGGTAGAAAAGGCCAAATGGGCGGGCCAGCTGGGGACCCTGCTGATTGGGCAAGCCCAGGCAGCTTATAGAGAGATGTCCAGAGGGGACGCCTTAGACTATGACAAGGTGAAAGGGGAAATCCTGCAGCAGCTGGAGATTACTCTGGAAAAACACCGCCAGGCCTTTAGGGAGCGGAAGACAGGCGAAATGAAGGCCCCGCAGGGGCTGTGGCAAAGCCTGGCGGACTTCTTGAGTAAATGGCTCAGGCTGGAGTCCTCATCTGAGGAGCAGATGTTTGATCAAATTCTCTTAGAACAATTTATCAATGATCTAGAAGAAGACACCCAGCAATGGGTAAAGTGCCATTGCCCCGCAACATCCCAAGAGGCCCTGCAGCTGGCAGAGCAATTTGAGATGGCCCAGGGAGACCGGTGATGCAGTCGGAATGCAAAAGGGGTAGAGGCCCTGGCGAGGCGGAGCTCAGAGACCAGAGGAGGCTGGAAGGGGAATCTACCTAACCTGAGGTGTTTCACGTGCAGGCTGAAGGGCCACATAGCGAGGAACTGCACTCAAGGCGTCCAAGCAGGGTCGGCCATGGACCTGAGCCGGAGGGATGGGCGACCGCGGCTCGGCGCCCGACCGGAAATTGAGTCAATGGACTGTGGGGTGGGCAGTCAGAGTGCGGGCCGCATTCGTCCTCTACCCGAAGTTCTGGCCTGGGTGGAGGGAAGTCCCATCCAGGCAGTGGTGTATACAGGCTGTGCCCAATCTGTGGTGCGACTGTCATTGGTCCAGTGGGAACAGGCACCCCGATGCTCCGGGGTGAGCATGGTGTGCCTGCACAAGCAGAAGAGTCTTGTGGAGCGACCCTGGTTGGCAGTACAGGTGCAGGGCATCCAAAGGAGCCTGCCAGTGGAACTGAAAGAGGACCTGTTATACCCAATGATACTGGGGAGAGACTGGCCAGAGATATTTGAGCTTTTGCCGGGGCGTCAAAGCGACGGGAAGGTGAGAGCCAGGCTGGTAGGAACAGAAGACGAAGAACAAGGGGACCTGGCGGTAGACGACCTGGCGCAGGTGGGGCCGTTCCGTGCCGCCCAAGAAGCAAATCCGGAGCTGTGACAATTTTGGGAGATAGAAGGGCCAGATGACAGCGCCCAGGTAAGACCCCCCCGGACGCGCAGGGACGCCCACCCACATAGAGGTGCGAAACGGATTACTCTATAGAATAAGGCGGGGCAATGCCGAGGGGGAGGACGTGACCCAACTGATCATTCCCCAAGCCTACCGCAAACAGCTGCTATGGCTGGCCCATACAAATTCCCTAGGGGGGCATTTGGGCAAGAACAAAACGGAGGCTAGGCTGACTCGATGGTGCTTCTGGCCCCACTTATATGAGGATGTAGACAAGTACTGTCGCATCTGTGAGGTCTGCCAGAAGGTGAGCACCCACAGGCCTCCCAGGGTGCCTCTGTATCCAATGCCCATAATACAGGAACCATTTTCTAGGATAGCTCTGGACATAGTAGGCCCCCTTCCACGAGGTGTGGAAGGGCACCAGTTCATATTGGTACTAATAGACTATGCCACCTGATTCCCCGATGCCATTCCTCTGAGGGCGGTTACAGCCACTAAGATTGCAGAGGAGCTAATGCAATGGGTGTCCAAATTCGGGATCCCGCGGGAAATTGTTACAGATCAGGGATCCAATTTTATGTTGGCAGTATTGGGGGCACTGTGCAGGGTGCTCCAAATTCGCCATCTAAAGACAGCAGTTTACCATCCCCAGACTAATGGACTAGTGGAGCGTTTTAACAGCACTTTAAAAGGGATGTTGAGGAAGTGTGCGCAGGCGGACCCGCGGAAGTGGAACGTAATGATTCCCCCGCTGCTATTCGCAGTAAGAGACGCCCCCCAGGCTTCCCTGGGGTACTCCCCTTTTGAATTAACCTTTGGGCATCGGCCCCGGGGCCTCCTGGATGTGATGCGCGAGGGGTGGGAAGCCGGACAGAGCACAGGGAAAAAGGCGGAGGGATACATGAAGGACCTGAGGGAATGGCTCAGGGCGGTTCAAGAAATAGCCCACGCTAATCTGAGTTGGGCCCAAACTAAGCAGAAGGAGAGGTACAATGACGCGGCCCAGGAGCGAGAATTAAGGGTGGGACAGAAGGTCCTACTATTGTTGCCAGACTCTAGTAGTAAATTTCTAACCCATTGGCAAGGACCGTTTGTGGTCAATAGACGAGTGGGACCCATGGACTATGAAATAAGACGGCCCGGGGCCAAACGGGAGAGGCAGATCTACCATATTAACACATTGAAGGAATGGAATGAGTCCGAAGGACTCCTAATGTCCCCGGATCTAGAGACGGAAGGGTGGGAAAGTCAACTGCCAATCCAGACAGAAAATGATCGGGAGGGAGAAACAACATCGCTAGGGGAGGCAGTTAGGGGCGTCACAACGACAGCAGCTGGCGAGATTAGTAAAAGAGTTTCAAGATGTTTTCTCGGATCAGCCAGGGACGGCTGCCTGGATAGAACATAAAATTATTACTAGGGTGGGCCAAATAGCCCGGGAGAAGTGGAGATGTATCCCCTACCATAGATGCCAGCAGGTTAAGGAGGAACTGGAACAGATGTTGAGACAAAGGATCATAACGCCCTCACGAAGCCTGTGGCGTAGCCCCTTGGTGCCCGTAGAGAAGCCCAACGGAAGCCTCAGGCTGTGCGTAGACTTTAGAAAACTAAATGCCCTGACACAGTTCGACGCCTTCCCGATGCCACACGTCAATGAGCTAGTAGAGCGGATAGGACAGGCGAGGTTTATCTCAACCCTCGACCTGTCCAAAGGCTATTGGCAAATACCCCTCCCCAAGGAAGACCAACAGAAGACCGCATTTGGCACTCCCTGGGGTTTGTTTGAGTTCCAAAGGATGCCTTTTGGACTTAATGGGGCGGCGGCCACCTTCCAAAGACTGATGGATCGGGCCCTAGCGCCACACCAGGGGTACGCCGCAGCATATCTGGACGATATTGTGGTCTATACCGAGACTTGGGGGCAACACCTACAAGCCCTCCGAGCGGTCCTATTGGAACTGCGACAAATAGGCATAATGGCCAACCCAAAAAAATGCGCTCTGCGCCGGCGAGAAACCAAATATCTTGGGTTCTTGGTAGGACAGGGGCTGATACGGCCCGTGAGGGACAAAGTAGCGATTATTAGAGAGTATAAAACACCTTTAACAAAGAGACAAATGCGGGCGTTCCTCGGCCTGACAAGTTATTATAGACGATTCATCCCTAAGTTTGCGGAACTGGCGAAGTCATTAGTGGAGACCACTAAGGGCCAATGCAAGGGTATAACTGAGTGGACAGAAGAACGACGGACAGCATTTGAAAAGCTAAAAGAGGCCTTATGTCACGAGGTTATGCTACACACCCCCAATTTTGCCATCCCGTTTATGTTGCAGACGGATGCCTCAGCCTATGCTCTCAGAGCAGTATTGTCACAGGAGGTCGACGGAGTGCAGCGTCCGATTGCCTATGCCAGCAGACAACTGACCGATCCAGAAAAAAGGTACTCCACTATAGAGAGAGAATGCTTGGCAATCCGGTGGGCCGTTGGCTATTTCCGGTACTACCTCCTGGGGCGGGAATTTAAGTTAGTCACGGATCACACCCCCCTGAAATGGCTGCATACATCTAAAACAGACAATGCCTGGATAATGCGCTGGGCGCTAGCCCTCCAGCCAATTTCAGGTAGCCTATAAGCCCAGAAAACAGAATACGGTGGCGGACTTTTGGTCACGGTGTCATGAGGAAGGGGGGAGAGGAAAAGGGAATAGGGGGATAGGAAGACCGCTTCCAAGCGTCTTGAGGGGTGGGAAGTGTGCAGGAGCAAAGGAACCCGGAGACCCCGGGGAGAGTCGCGGCAGGACGTCCGCTGCGCTGGACCCCCCCCCCGCCCCGAGAGATGGGGCAATCACTAACCGGTTGCAGGTGGGTTAGGAGAGAGGCCGGGTTAAAAGGGCCGGTGGCCCACGGAACAGCGGCAGCGGAACCGGAAGTGCCCGAACAGCTGGCGGACACTGGCGAGACTGGAGGAAGGCGGAGGCGAGCCGCCCAATGCCGAACCCACACATTCTGGGGCGTGGGTAAGACCCCGGTAGGGGACGGGGCCGGAGCTTCTGGCACCAGGAGACCCAGCCCGAGAGAGGCCCTCAGGAGCCAGAGGAAGGAGTGGGGGCAGCGCGGCTGGCATGAGGAGGGATTGGCTCATCCGGTCGGAGAGCAGGAAAAACCTCACAAGGGTGAGGATTCCCCCCTCCACAGGGAAGAGGGGAACTCCGCGGGAGAACAGGGCCTTAGGGACCCAGTGGCCGGCACTCCCAGCCAGAGTAGGGTTGGCTCATACCCTCGCGGACAATTGGGCGAGTGTGAACCCCTCGGAAAAGGGGTATTGAACTGAGGACTATTCGGGGCCAGCGGGGACCCTGAAACCGGAGGCAAGGGCGAGGGTGTAGGGGTGGAGGAGCCCTCTGCATCCCCGGGGCCCGGCAGACACAAGGTGCCACTTTCGGACGTGCATGCGTCAGACAGCAAAACTGAACCAGAGCATCATCAAAGACGTGGCAGGTGAGTTCAGCGGGTGTAACGCGGGAAGTGAGCACGTGGTCTAGCTGAGGAGAACTTTACAGATCAGACCAACCCAAAGGACGAAGGGTCCACTTTTCACACTGGACAAGAAAAACGTGTTTCCTTCTGGCAAGGACAGATTTCACACAGTCCCCCTGTGAATCAAATGCCTCACTCCATTGTGTGCTACATTTTTGTATTATAACAACAGATCAGTTGGGACTGTTTATTCCCCCATTCCATCCAGTGGGTGCATCTGCATGAGATACTTACTGTGGAGCTGCCTAATTAGTTCCACAGTAAAGTTTCAGCATCTACACATGCGGCCCTATTAGACCACAGGAAAAGAAGTAACTCTGTTACTGTTACTAGTACACTACTAGTAAACAAGTACTATACTATGGCAGAGTTCTTTAGTGCACAGAAACGCACATGTAGACATTGATAGGGCTGGCTGGGGCATAAGGGTGCTTCATTGTGGGATTGCCTGCTGGTTAGCCCCATACTGAAGTACCCTCATGCCCCAGACAGCCCCTCCACAGCACGTTGAACCATGCTGGAGCAGCCCTGGGCTGGCAGGATGACCAAGGGTGACTGGTGAACTAAGACTGATGGGGTGGGTGGAGCAACACATGGGAGCTGGGGGAGGTTTGCAGACAGCCAGGAGCAGGGGACAGGGGGGGAGGTTGCAGCCGGGAGTGCCCAGCCGGCTGCAACCCCTGCCTGCTCCTGGCCAGCTGCAAAATCCACCCTGCTCCCGGCTGGCTGCAAACCCCTCCCATCCACTCCCATGTGACATTCCTCCCATCCCCCCAGTCTGAGTTTACCAGCCATGCCTGAGGTTGATCCCCCCAGGCCTCCTGCAAGCCGCAGTTGCTCTGACCCAGCTCAATGTGCTGCAATCCCAAGTGCACATGTAAATGTGTCATCCGGGAGCAGTAAACTCTGGCATGATATACACCAGAATGTATTGCTTTGCATTAATCTTATGTGCATACATTCCCCTGAACAGTAACACCTTTCTTTTTACAAAAACAGAGTGAAGTCCTTCAGGTGTTCTTCCCATCATCCTTGAAAGAATGAGGAGATTGCTTTTCCTCATACCCCAAGGGAAAAAAAATCTGTCAATCATACCATATGTCTTCCATTACACTTATTAAAATTGTTAAAATAGTGCGCACTACAATAAACCTGTCATTAATCAATGAAGTGAAGTCATATGTCCTGCTCTCTTCTACCATTAAAAGAGAGATCTCACATGCACAAAAAACCCATTGTATCTTAATACCTGTCTCTCCTTTTCTAGCTACCTCAAGGCACCCTGGGTCAGAGTAAATGCAGCTTTTGATAAGGGTTAGTATGATGTACACGTGAGTTCTGGTGCCTTTAAAAAAATTAGAGAGCCTTTTAAAATTAAAATTAAAATGTAGACTGTAAAAAAGATTCTATGGTGGATTATTTCTAGTACGAATAAATTAACAGGGAAGCCAATAGAATTTAATGGGACTACCAAGCCAAAACTATTTAATGTGGATATGGTAGCAAAATCATCCCTAAGTGCTAAAAGAGAAACATTCAGAAAAAAACACTGCCCTAGATGATATGCATTCAACCTGAGGTCTGTTAATTTCAAGAAATATTTAGTTCACAGGATCTCAGATGCTTACTGTGTGTGCATCTCTCACTGAAGTCAACTGGAAAGCATTACCATACATCTTTATATATAATGTATACCTATACAGTAGTACTTTATGCATTTTATTTGCATGTATATGTATCATATAACCCTATAAATAGTACACATAAATACAGTAATCCAGAAATACTGTATTTGGCTACATTCCAAGAAAAACGGCTGGTTTACATGGATGCAACCTTGAAGTCAAATGAATGAATAATATAACAACAATGAATTAGAATGAATACTATAACTACAGAACCTGACACTCTATCTTTACTGCCTCAGTTCCATAGTCAGAACTTAAAACATCTGCCCATTTTACTTTTGGTTACAAATTGCACTACATATCAAAATATTTCAGTTTTGAAACATAGCCATTTTTCAGTTATTCTTCAGCACAACAGTTTTAACATTTTTTAAATAAATATTTGTTTGTCATCCTGTCTACAGTTCAAAGATAGCTTTTGCTTCAGCTTAAAAGTTCTTTATGTGTAGAAAATTCAGTTATAAAAAGATTTAAATGCAAAATTCATGTATACACACATATTATTTGTGCACAGATATCATAAATACATACAAATTTGTTGCACACACACACACATACACACAGTCTAACTTAATTTGGCTATAAATATCAATAATAGGCTGATAATCATGGTTGATCATCAGCACAGCACAAGGCTGCCCCAGACTTTCCCTCTGTTACACTGGCAACAAGAAGTGAGAGTAGCCAATGCTTTGTCAGCTTATATTGTGAATTCTTCAGTGTGGATACTGTTTCTTATTATGTGTATGAACCTTACTTAACACAATGGCTCCCTATTCTGAGCAAGTTCCTTTGCATTATCAGAATAAACAAAACTAGAAATGTGCCTCTACAATAGCTCTACTGCACTAGAAGTTTGCTCTTACTTTGGGATATTCATCTATGAGCAGGTTACTTCAGCCATAAACAGGGATTTGGCTGACAGCACTGTACAAAATATCTCTATTCTCCCAGTCAATCTGGTCTATGCTTCACTATCAGAATGCTTTTGTGTTTAGAAAAAGAAAATAAGAACATGGGTGGAGCATGCTCTCCTTTAAGCAAGCCAAGGCTTTAAGAAAAACCTTATACTGGAAGTGGGACAAAATAATACGTAAAGGAATGGTATTTTATGATGATCATGGATTGAAGGAGATACCTTTACTGAAAAAAATATTTCTTACGCTGAATTATGAATAGAGAGGGATGGAATACTTTCAGATACCTGTCAGGGGTGCTAGAACAAATATTTTGTCTACTATACATTAAGAAGGATTTTCTCATATGGATACACCCAGTTTCTGAGAGTATTCTTTTAGGCCTGTTTAGCAGCAAAGCTCATTGAGTGAGCAGTCATTAATCAGGCTGGAGATCACTGTGAGAGTTGCAGAAAGTATGGCAAACAGTTAATGGGAAACAGAGAAACAAATGCCAGGGTCTGTTTTTTTGCCTTTTTCTTCTCCAACCATTATTTTGAATCTCAATTGACTTCATATTGAGAGTACATATACACACTCATGCACACACATATCTATGACATGGTCATAAGATATTTAAAGATCCAGATTAATTTTAAAATATGTAAAATGGAAATGTGAATTGAACAGATACAGCTTAAATGGACAAAACACAATGATATTTGGCACACATGCTAATACAACTCAATAAATATTCCAGGTACCTACTACTTTCAGTCACATAACACTTGCCTACTCATTTTATTAGTATAATTGGTTTAGCATCTTGTTTGTAAGATATTGTGACCCCACATTAAGAAAACAGTAACCCATCTGTCATAAAATGTCACTGCACTTCAGTGATAGTAGAGTTCTAGGACCTACAAGACAGTAAGAAAAGGATACTGGAAGAGAAGTACTAATATTGAAGGAGAAATCAGTGATGTAAGGTGTGAATAGTATAAATCTATCTTATTTATAGATATATCTCTTTGAAACAGAGGTGATCAACTGCATGCAAGAATACCCTTTTTAAACTTCCATTCCCAGCATAATGTGTTGTTTTTTTAAAACAACTCTGCTTCAAGAATTGATTCTGAGAAAGAGAGCAAACTATCCTGCTGCTTACTAACCTCTTTCCACAAAGACCAAAACCAGTACATGGACTTTTTTGTAACAAACAACTTTACCAGCACCTGCATGTCTTTCCAACACTGAAACTTTGGTATCACATTAAGTAAAGGATCTTGTGTGAAAGCAACTCATGACAACTTGTACCATAATAAAATATGAGACTATATGGATTTTGCCACTCTTTCACCTGGGTATAACACATTAAAAATAATACAGAATCCTTACTAAGCTATAGAATCAATGCCTAAAATGAATGACAACAAAATGCTACCTGCCCCTACTACTGAAATTCCAGTTTGCTTCTTTCTTGGTTTTGAATGAACTGAATGGCCATGTCCACACAAGCACAGACATTTGTTTCACCAGGAAAAAGAAGCAGTGGCACACCTTGTGCCATGGCATCTTGTCCCTGGGAAATGCCTAAGAATTGAAGGGAAACTGGGAGACAGTGACCACAAGTTGATCACTTTCACTATCCATTGCAAAGCTGGCAAGTCAGTCAGAAATGCAGAAGTCCTTGTTTTGGGAAAGTTAGCTTTCATAAGCTCAGGAGCCTAGTTGTCGAGGCCCTGAGAGACCATGATTTGACAGGGAGGGGAGTTTACAATAAGTGGTTGCTCCTTGAGGAAGTGATCCTTGAAGCACAAGGGAAGCCCATTCCAGCCCATAGGAAAGGTAGTAAAAGGGCCTGGCAATGTTCTTGGCTCAATAGGGAACTCATGGATCTCCTGTGTCTAAAAAGAGAAGCTTATAAAGGATGGAAGATAGGAAACATCACTAAGGAGAAGTATGCAGCACAGGTCTGCACTGGTAGGAAGCGAACTAGAAAAGCCAAGGCTGTAACTGAACTCCGACTGGCTACGCAAATCAAGGACAATAAAAAGTCTTTCTTCAGATACGTCAGAAGTCAGAAAGAAAAACAAGGGCAACACCAGATCCCTGATAAACCAAATGGGGGAGCTGATAACTGACACCCAGGAAAAAGCCAATCTGTTTAGTGATTACTTTCGTCAGTCTTTCACCAAAGAGACCACCCTGCCTGACAAGATGCAGCATAGCAAGATGCAGGATCACCAGGATAAGGGTGAATATATGACCACCATTGGTGTAGATCTTGTGAGGGAACATCTTGAGAGGCTGGACACCCACAAATGAGCTGGTTCAGATTGGTTGCACCCAAGAGTCCTAAAAGAACTGGCTGACATCATAGCATGGCCACTAGCAAGGATATTTGAGAACTCATGGCACTCGGGTGAGGTACCAGAAGGCTGGAACAGAGCCAATGTGGTGCCTATCTTCAAGAAAGGAAGGAAGATCTGGTAAACTACAGGCCAATCAGTTTGACCTCAATCCCTGGAAAGATCTTGGAAGAAATCATCAAAGAAGCCATTAATGACAGGATAACAAAAGGCATCATTCTGAGGAATAGTCAACATGGCTTTTTTGTGGGTAGGTCCTGCCTGACTAATCTCATTTCTATCTATGACCAGGTGACACATCACCTGGACAAAGGAGAAGAGGTTGATATCATATATTTAGACTTCAAAAAGCTTTTGACTTGGTGTTCTGTGATGTCCTCATGGGAAAATTGGGGAACTGCAGCCTTGACAGCCTTATGGACCTGGGGAACTTGCTCCAAGGTTGTACCCAGAGAGCGGTAGTTGGTGGAACCAAATCAATAGGAAACATAGTGACCAATGGCATCCCCCAAGGCTCCATTCTTGGACCTGTACTCTTTAATGTATTTATAAATGATCTGGACTCTGGTGTGAAAAGTGGACTGGCTAAGGTCACTGATGACACCAAACTATGGAGAAGAGTGTCCACACTTGAGGATAGGCTGGTGATCCAGGCCAAACTCGACAGGTTTGCAAGGTGGGTAGATGAAAACCTGATGGCATTCAGTACAGAGAAATGCAAGGTGCTCCACCTCAGGAGAAAAATCCTGCATCACACTTATAGGCTCAGCAGTGCTGCACTCGCTAGCACCATGACTGAAAGAGACATGGGGTTCATGACTGACCACAAGATGAACATGAGCCACCAATGTGATACCGTATCCAATAAAGCAAACAAAACTCTGGCTTGCATATACCAATGCATCTCAAGCAAGACCCAGAAAGTTATTCTGCCACTGTACTCAGCTTTGGTGAGGCCACGGCTGGAGTACTGCATCCAATTCTTGGTTCTGCAATTCGGACAGGATGTGGAAAAGCTTGAAAGAGTCCAGAGGAGAGCCACATGCATGATCAGAGGGCAAGAGATCAGCCCTTATGAAGAGAGGCTGCGAGCCATGGGACTCTTCAGTCTGGAGAAGCAAAGGCTCGGCAGGGGGCGCAGCTTGGTGGCAGTCTATAAGTACATGAGGGGTTTGCATCAGGAACTGGGAGAATGTCTGTTCACTAGGGCACCCCAAGGGAAGACAAAGTCCAATGATCAAAAACTCCTGAAAGACCACTTTAGGCTACACATAAGGAAAAACTTCTTTACTGTCTAAGACCCCAAGGCATGGAATAGACTCCCCACAGAGGTGGTGCAAGCACCTACTCTGGACACTTTCAAGAAACATTTGGATGTCTATCTTGCTGGGATCCTTTGACCCTAGCTGACTCCCTGCCCCTTGGGTATGGGGCTGGACCCAATGATCTTGTGAGGTCCCTTGCAGCCCTAATGTCTATGAAATTTATAAAGGTATGTAGACACCTAAAGGCAGAATTTAGTCCTTACTACTATGATAGTAAAAGTTTGGCATGTCATTAAGTCCACTGACAGGCGTGGAACCCCCCCCCCAACCCCCCCCCAAAAAAACAAAAAACAAAACCCAGCACTTTACAGTTTGATCCAGCTTGCTCAATGTCTGTGTAGATTACATACTTCAACATGGCTTTTGGCACTTTTATCTAATAGCTGATTCAATCAGCTATTGGGCATTTGCTGTGGGCATGCACTGCACTACATGCAGAGGTGCGCCAAGCTGAAAGTAAAGTGCTATTTTGGGAATTTTTTCTACATCTCTAAGCAGCCTAATTGTTTAGAGGAACATTAGAAGCTAAAATGCCCTGAAAAGATTCGATACCTTGTCATAATGATGCTTAATATCCAGTGCTATTGCTTATGAGATGATGTCAATGCCTCAGCTGTAGAAGGTCACATATATTTTTTTTGCAGCACAAGGAACTTCATAAGTTGAATCATTACTTTTACAGGGAAATGTTTGAATGTCCCAAAGCTTATGTTTGAATAGTAAAGATTTGCAAATATATACTTGCTTAATCCATGCTCTCAAGATGGAACAGTATGCATTACTCTTCAATTCTTTATATGCAATGAACCCCCAATGCCTGTGCAGTTGTTTCTAAGGTAACAGTATCCAGATTTTATTTTTTTTTATGAATCAGACCTTGAATATTCAAGACTTCTCCAGTCACAGAATCAAGCAAAGAGCATTATCATCTTAAGAGAGGATTCTCACTGTATTTTAGACACTAGCATGATTTATAGACAAGAGGAACACAGACTGGCCTTAAGACTGAAATGTTTGAGAACTGATATACACGGTTCCAGGCCATTTGGCCGTGTAACAAATTTTTAATCGGAGCCATAATTAAGGAACCACATAAGCTGATCTCAACAAAGTCTCATTGCTTCATCATAGAGTACATACAGAATACAAATCAAGAAGTCGAACATTTTAGCTATCGATGGCCTTCTGTTAGATCAAATATCTTTCACTTGCGCCTCTTTTACTGTGTGGCCCCATATTATTGCTATTGCTCATATTGGTGTTCCCTATTCTCCCACCCTTCCCCCTCAGTACTTATCACTTGCTTCACTGTACTCTGCCTATCAGATGTGATCCACAAGAGTAAAAACAATATTAAAGTTAATATGAATCAGAATTTGTAAATAAACATAAACTCCTTTGCTGAGGAAATAAAAACATCTTATTATCTTTAAATCAAATAAAACCTATTCTCCTTTCAAAACTGGCTTAAATTAATCAAACTTTTTGGAGGATGTTCTCATTGTTGCCTTGAAACAACTCTTTCTTTGCTAATAAGTCTGAGTCCGAAAGTTATTGCTGTTTTTTATAAATTACTGTGAGGGAGGGCTGCCTAAAGTGAATATTATTTTAGTCTGAGTTTTTCAAAATGAAATTTGTCATGTATATTTTCTAAATCTTTTTCACTATTATGAAAAATAAGTCAAAGTTTTCCTTGCTAGGCAGGTGTGGGCCACAGTGGCAAGCATGTTAAAGCAACTTGCTATGATCCTAGAGGCATGGTCTTCATTTTTGTACCAGACTTATGAAAACCCCAATTGATACAAATGTTTGTGGATGGTTGGCCATTTGTACTGGAAAGTCAAAGGTGGCTAACTACATGATGTTAACTATATCATTCCCTTTTGTATTGTTGGCCACAGCAAATAGTGTATTGCAACTGTTTTAATATAATAGACATCTAAGGTTGGATGGACCTGTAACTTAGCAGGATAATACCATACATAAATATTGCAAATGAGGACATACGCATCAAGTATGTTAAAATAATATTGCAATTCTCCAGTGCTGCTCATATTAAGATCTCAAAGCACTTTCTAAAGAGCAAATTTCTCCCAATATCTTCCTCCGTATTAAGTAAAGGGAAAAATTAAGAAGCTTGTCTGAATCAAAGACGTAGTCATTGTAAGAACTGAAATTCAAGACTTCCCACCTCCCAGGCCTGTACTCTATCCACTCTCTTACAAATTAGCACAAAGTGTAATACATATGGAATAAAAATTGTGTTGGTGACTTATTTAGCTTGTTAAGCAACATCCTTCTGTGCTTATTCTGCATGAAGAAAACACCATTAGCAGTTTATGAGTCTTGTATCATTTAACATACTGAAAGATAGAGTGCTTGGAGTCTTACGTTCTTGGAAAGATGTGAAGAGCATCTGGAATCGGCTGTGTCGACTGCCTTCATCTGCCCACATGCGAATTACCCCAAGACCAGTACGCAGCATCACATCGTTAGCAACAGTGCTACAAAACTTAGCTTTTAAATCTTCTACAGAGCTACTTCCATCATAGACAGCCACAAAATTCCTTTTGCATTCATTAGAATTCTGCATTTCATAGTCCAGGAATCGTAAATATATCTACAAAAGAAGAAGTGAACCAAAACATGAAGAATCATTAAACAATATTACTCCCATTGGTTGAAAAATAGACACTAAATTTTAATCAGAACAATCAGAGGGACTCTCCACTGGCTATGTTTATATTCTTATACTGGTACAGTAAATGAGTGTTGCTTATTTTTCATCACAAGGCATCTACCCCTGAATTCTAGTCCAGATGATGCTTTCAGTTCCAGTTTAAACTACTAAATGCATCCTTTTTTTAGAAGTGTCCTGTTATCATCCAACCTGGGCAGAGAGATGAGAAATCCCTTCCTGAATTGCTCTCTTACGTACCTTGCACAGAAAACAATAAGGCAAATAACTGATGCCCCCTTCCCAGAGTCAAGGTGTGTTGACTCCAAGATATGTTGGCACCACTGATTCAACAAGTGGAAACGTGGGAGCCATTCATTTACCTTTCCGAGTTTCCTCAAGCAATTTGGTCATCATCTCGGTCATTGTAAACAAAGCCCTTACACTAAGAACTCTATGATTTGACAGGAATTAAATTAACAGTGTTTCATATAAATCTCTCTAGAAAACTTATCTTTGGCTATCCTTCAATATGAGGATGATGTCTGCTGGGGGGGGGGGACAAGGGACATTATTGGTGAGTCTTAAAATGGCTGAAGAGTCTAATCTGTGCTCTGCAAGTTTTTCCATGGATATGACAGATGGTGCCTCGGGAGGGGCAGGAGTGGGGAGGAGGGGAGCAGCTGTTGGCCAGGATGTTGTGCACTTTCCTTCCTCCTGTGTCATTTCTTGGCTTTCTGAGCAACACTTCTCTTTGAAGTGGGCTGTAGCTTGATGTATGGTGAAATGCCATTGAAACCCGTTACAAACAAGCACTTCCCAGTTTGTAAAGTTGATGACACCCTTAAAATATGCTTTCAGGATGTCCATGTAGTGCTTTCTCTGTCTTGTCATTCCTCTTTCCATGACTGAGTTGAGAGGAGATGACTTGCTTCAGGAGATGAGTGTCAGCCATCCTTACACAGTGGCCAGACCAGTGGAGTTGATGTTTCATGATCTTTGCCTCAATGCTGGTTATCTTACCTGTAGAGAGGGTGCTGGCATTGGTGCAGTGGTCTTCCCATCTAATGCAAAAAATTTTCCTGAGGCAATGCTGATGGAACAGTTCCAGGAGCTTAAGATGGCTTTGACATGTCACCCACATTTCACACCTGTAGAGGAGCATGGGGATAACCACTGTGTTGTAGACCAGGATTTTAGTTTCCAACTACAGATCTCAGTTGGCAAAGACAAGGAAAAGCAGCTTTCTGAGGTACACACTGGAACAGCAAATCCTATGTTCAATTTCTGCATCAAGACTGACTAATGGGGAGAGACGGCTGCCTAGGCATGAGAAATGCTTGATGTTTTCAAGGGGTTCTCTACCAATGGTAATTTGTGGGGGTGGGGGGAGAAGCTTGTGCTGAGGCAGGCTGATGGAGCACCTTTGTCTTCCCAGTATTAAGAGAGAGTCCCAGGCTATGATAGGCACCTGAGAAAAGGTCAAGGGTGGACTACAGATTGGTCTCAGTGTGTGCGAGGATAACACAGTGGTCAGCATACTGAAGGTCTATGATACCAACCTTGCTAACTTTTGTTTTGCTGTGAAGGCACCACAGGTTGAAAAGGTGACTGTCCATTCAATACTTAACACCAATTCTGAGAGGAAGGCGGTTACAGATGAGAATCAAAATCACAGCAAGATAGATGGAGAAAAGGGTTGGAGTGATGATACAGCCCTGCTTGACACCAGTATGGATGGTAAATGGGTCTGTCTCTGATCCATTGCAAAGGACTGTGGTGGTCATCCCATCACGGAGTAGTCTGAGTATGCTGATGAACTTCAGTAGACAACCAAACCTAGCCAGCACCTTCCATAAGGCTTCACATCTGATGGAGTCGAAGGCCTCGGTTAGGCCAATGAATGCTGTAAACAGCTCCCGTTGTTGCTCTCTACATTTTTCCTGAATCGGGTGTGCTACAACAGTCATGTTGGTGGTACCCCATGATGGTCTAAAGCCACAATGGGATTCTGGAAGAACATCTCTGGCAAGGGCAAGGAGGCAATTCAGAAGGATGCGAGTAAAAATCTTCCCAGTGATGGAAAGGAGGGCAATGCCTCAGTAGTTGCCACACACTGACTTGAAGATGGTCACAATGTTGACAAAGAAAAGATTACATGTTCCACATAATTTTAAGCTATATCATCAAATGTAATAACATATCTAATTCATGATAAAGAATAAAAAAATGGTTTGAACTGTTTAGAGTTACCATTCACTGAAGTCTGTAAGACTAAGTCAGGAAAGAAATTGGGTCAAGAAAAAAATTCTAGTAAATTAAAGAAAAGTAAACAGTCCAGTAATACAGATAATAAATAATAGTTTAAAAGGTACATTATGTGTACTTTATGACTGCTCAAAATATCTAGCACACATTATAATTTTTTTGTACGGAACTATAGTAAGGCAGAAAGAGGAGAAAAACCTGTGTATGTGAACCCAGTATCCAGCAGAATGTATGTCAAACCTAAATCTTTACTAGAAAGGGACAGAGGGAAAAAAGAGAACTTCAGATGAATTAAGAATCATGAATACTTCCCTCTCCAGGGAATCTTTAACACAAAAAATCCCCCCATTCACTTCTAATAGTTTTCTACATGTACAGAAGAACAGGGCCTATTCACTACATTTTATAGCCTGGCATAAAGTATAAGCATCATATCCCAGGAATCTAGAGAAACCTTTGTTTCACCTCACCCATGTATTAAAACACAAATGACTTAAAATGTATGGCAGTATTAAGCAGTCTGTTACTTGACAGAGTATGCTTCCAAATTAGCTATTAATGATTCAGATAAAATATCATAATGCATTTCACCATTCCATTCTTTACAAATGAACTCACTTCAGATAATGCTAATATTAAGAGAGCTTTTGGTACATGAATAACTCAGTACATGAAAACTAGATTGTTTAGGTTCTTTCTGTCTGTCTGATCCTTATTTTGAAAATATTTTGTGGCATTTAGGGGGAGAATGGGGTGGGGGGCCATTATATAGTACCTTTCATTCCAGGTTTTAAAGTCGTTTCCCAAACACTAGTTACACTCTATAACATTCTTATAAATTTTAATATTACCATTTTACATATAGAGTAATCAAGGCTCAGAGTGGGTAAGTGATCAGAGTAATAGCATACCAGTGTCATAACCAAAACTCAGAGCTCTTTGTGGTCAATTTTATACCCTAGCTATTACCCCAGGCTCTATTGCAATATTCCTCTCTCCTGAGGGGCTGATACACCAGTTAGTATAACTGAGAAAATTTGTTCAAAACAAATTACTGGTAGTATTGAATGAATGTATTCCAGAATAGTCAGAATGTCTTTTGGAAAAGCAACCATAAGCTAAGAAAACTTTAGTTCTGCTGATCTATAAAATGCAACGTTTTGCTTTAATTCACAAGCTCCACAACCTACAAAATATTATTTCACCAACCTCTATCTACAGCACTTTCCTTTTCACCCATTACTAGTGGAAGTATTACTACCTTGCTTTTTCAGGGATTGTCATTTTCTTCTCATGGTGTTTTGATAAACATTGTGCCTCGAGAGCTAGCTCCTCTCTCATTCATGAGCATCCACCCCGACTCATCTACACTTATTGGTTACATGGTAAAGGAATCTTTAGAAGATATTGGGGTATTTTTAGCTGTGGTTAATGCGACAAATGTATTTTAAAAGAAACCAAAAAAAAAAAATCTCACTGCCTACTTTTGTCTATCAAGTCATATTCCTTATTACCTGTCCTCTTCTTCCTCTTTTTCCCTTGACTGCTCTTCCCTTCCTTTCTTGCACATGAATACTATCTCAGCACCTTTTCTACCCTTGGCTCTTGAAATCTTCATTCTTTTTACCCTATCACTGTATTGTTGATAACTGACTGTTAGTATTATTAGTAGTACCAATCATCAGAGGAGCTCCTAATTTCCCTTCATCTCTTACATAATATTAACCCAAGGTACAGGGCACTGGTGAGGTGGCAGCTCTCTTTTATATTCTTTGGGTTTATGTTTGCATGGGAGAGTCTAGATTGGGCACCCCTAGAAGCAGCTGCAAACAAGTTAAAAAAATAACAAGTGCCCTACCTTATCTATGCAAACCACATCCAGGTGGCCTGTCAGTCATGCGCAATAGTCTGAGGCTAGATTGATCAGATCCTGCACAGCTGTGCAGAACAGAGACTTCCCCCCACACCCCTCCCAAATCCCTTCACAGTTGCTCAGGGGCCTCTCACAATAGCATGATCTGAATAAAGCAGGGACTCCATGCCTCTGCCAGACCAAGCTGAAAATAGGGAGCAATGGGCGGAGAGAGCCAAGATCATAGCCTCAGTTCTCTACCGGTAGAATTGTTACATTGTGGAAAGCCAATTCACACTGTCTAATCTTGAATGGACTTTTCTCACTCCTGTGTGAAAGCAGCACAACAGAAATTGTGGATCACTGAAACATACTCTCTCAGGTGCACCCCTTGGCTGGGTATCTACATAATCTTTGGAAGGGAGTAAGTGTGATAATTTCCTGACAGATCTGTCTCAGGGCAGTCCAGTTTCTTAGTGTAGGGACAGAATTTACACATACAATGATATAAGTGGCCAGAAACCAGTTCAAATCTGTAACACAGCAGAAGTTCACTGCACATAAACTGCTTTCAAAATGCAAAATGAAACTGGTTTAAGGTAAACCTGGATGGATGTAGTATCAGACTTAACTGATTAAGGTTCAATTGGTTTATTGAACTTCTGTCCCAGATCCCCTCCTTATTCAAGTTACTCGCTGTCTCCCAGCATCCCAGGATGCTTTGCACCTCCCCTGTGAACCCCAGCTTGCAGAGTAGGAAAGCTAGCTTTGGCCCAAGCTGTCTGCTCCAGCTAAGAAGGGAGGCATGCTCCAGTAGACGCCAGAGATTTCATAGACATTAGGGCTGCAAGGGACCTTCCGAGATCATTGGCTCCAGCCCCCTGCCCAAGGGGCAGGAAGTCAGTTGGGGTCAGATCACCCCAGCAAGATAAGCATCCAAGCATTTCTTAAAGATATCTAGGGTAGATGCTTTCACCACTTTTGGGGGGAGTCTGTTCCAGACTCTGGAGACTAATGATAAAGAAGTTTATCCTTATGTCCAATCTAAAATGATCTTCCTGAAGTTTATGACCGTTTGACCTTGTCTTCACTTGTGGTGCCCTGGTGAACAGATGTTCTCCCAGTTCCAGATGCACACCCCTTATATATTTATAGGCTGCTACCAAGTCACCCCTGAGCCTTCTCTTCACCAGGCTGAAGAGTCCCATGTCTCAGCCTCTCCTCATAAGGCCTCTTCTCTTGACCTCTAATCATGCATGTGGCTCTCCTCTGGAGTCTCTCAAGCTTCTCCACATCCTTTCTAATGTGCCGCATGGATTCTGGCTTGAGCCACTGCAGGCATGTGGCTGCATTTCCAGAATCAGAAGTGAATATTTGGCTTGCTTACAGCTTAGACTAGCCTGTGAAGATTGAATCAATTCATCCTTGGACTTTTTGACTGTCTGTACTTGGCTGTGGCTGGGGGCCATACCAGCAGGGCAGACCCAAATCAGCTGGGGCCATGGGTCCCCAAAGCCACATTTCCCTCTCGCTGCCATTTCACCACATGCCCAGGTGCTCCTTTCACTGCTCTGTGCACCCCCTTCTCTTCAATGCTGCTCACTGCCCCACCCCAATGCATTATACTCCTGGTCCCCCCCACTCCACTTTACAGTTCCTTCTGCACTGCATTCCCCAACAATGCTGCTCCCTGCTTCTCCCTGTTGCATTCCATACATCTTCCCACTGTTGTGATGTTGGTTAAAGGATTTCTGTTTTATCTTGATGTTCTAGTTCCTTTTAAGTTGTTTTGGTTGTGTTGTCACTCCCCCGTTTTTAAGTTATTCTTTTTTCATATTGAAAGCCACCTTGAGCCTTTGCTAGGAAGGATGACACAGAAGTTAAATAAAAAAAGTACATGGCTTTCCTTAGAGAGAGAGTACTGATAACATCCTATTATTTTGTAGTAACAATGAAACAAGGAACATAATCAAAATCTTCTGCAGGGGATTGCATGCAGTGTTTTACCAGTATGCCTGTTGGTAACCAAGCAACATGGATCCATATATCCGCTATGAGACTTGATAGGAACATATGGACAGCCTCTATCATCAGACTCATCATCGTAGCAAATAACTAATTATATTTACATCACATTCAATTCTCCATAAGAAAGATAGTTTGAAAATATGGTTTAATCTTCCCTGACAACTCCTTGCCAATAAAATAAATAAATAAAAGGCATTACATTAAGACTGTAATTCATCTGAGGAAAAGGAGACAAAAAGAAAGTCTCAGATAGTGTCCTCTTTTAGTATTTAGATGTAATTAGAGATCACAGTTTTTATGCCCCACTGAATAATTGAGGTAATTTTCATTGCTGTTACAAAAAAAAGATCTCCCAATATTTGATAATACTTGTCACTGTTACTTCCTGAGTCATTCACCCTAGGCAGTCGTATCATGAGTGGCATGGAACTTTTTGCTGCAGGCTTTGATTAGTTCCAGTCCTCTTTTACATTCCAACCATATAAGAAAAAAAACAAACGGGAGGACTCTTTCTTTTTCCAAAAGAATGTTAATACAGAACAAAAAGGCTATTGATGTGGACTTTTTAGTTGCCTGTTATTTTCAAACAACAAGGCAAAATTCACAAGCTCATGTAGATATCACATCTACCCAAAGAACCTTCCCTGCATACATCTTAAGACCAACATGGCTACAACCAACAGCCCTGTAACAAGCTCATATTGGCTCATTCCTAGTTTAAATTCTATTTTCTGTCACACTAAGGGCCCCTCTAGACATTCAGATAAAGGCATGGTGGGATCTGATGCACAACCCACACAACTGTGCCTTCTGCCATGCTACACACACATAGTAGGAGGTGTTATTGTGGGATCCAGCATCAGATCTGATTATACCTTATTACTGGTGCAGGGGGAGCCTGGGATCACCATCCTGGGCTCTCCCTGCACCAGCAAGTAGCAAGCTTCCACAGCTGAGTGTCGAACAGCTGAAAGGACTCACAGCCATGGTAGCACCCTATGCATTGCCATAGCTGGGAGTCCCATCAGCTGATAGGACTCCCAGCTGTACAAATTAAATATGGATAGAAACCAGCTATAAATTATTACACATTTTCCAGCTCTAACCTTATAGTCATATGGACCTTCTTATGGCGTGATAGTTACTTTGTATGTGTAGCCAGTCTATAACCAGTTAACATGTAGAGGGGGCCTTTTTCATGTTTGATGCTGCTGGTTTTGCTGACAATTGAAAACATAATTTGCTATCATAAATATAAATGTGATAGAATTAAACAGTATACAATGGAAAGGAATTATGTGGGTTAAAATGATACCTCTATGGGCAGGAATGTGTGTTTCCCTGAGAACAATGTGTGCCACTGCTACTTGTCCCTGGGGAATACCCATTCCACACATGCACTTGCATGTGGCACGCTGCCCCAGGTTGAGTAGGTGAGGCTGAGGCCAGCTACTCTTCTAGCCCCAGCAGCCTTACTTATTCCCAGGGGCCTCCAGGAGTGTAAAATGACTATGCACAGCATGTTGTGTCATGCTGGATGCTCACGATTCATAATTCATTGAAGCCAAGAACAAGATTCCCATTGATTTTCCTGTAGAGAATGGATAGTTAGCCAAGTTAGCCTGAAATCTGAGAAAGAACAGAGCAGGGTAGCACTATACTGATCAGTTGGTTCAGAGAGACATATGTTTAGGTGAGTTTTCCCATTGACTTTAAGAAAACAACTGGGTTCTTAGTATTTTATGTACACATGTGCACATTATCACACTTTGCTTTGTGGGGCTTTCTTTCTTGCCAAAACACTAATTTGGAAAGCAGAAATACAACTCCCGTATCTTTTTTTTCAACTTTTCTGTCATAAAATTTCAGTTAAATCCTTTTTCACCAATCACCACTTTCATGTTATTTGTTGGGGGGGGGGGGGGGAATAAAACAAAACACCTGCCAGCACACTAACAGAGTTTCTTCTGAGTTTTGAGATGTTTTCATAAATGTCAATGTCATTAGCAGCACAGCTGATAAATTTTCACTGCAGCTGTAGTGTATACAATTTATATCCCTGATTGCATTATGATTTAAACAATTGTCTTGTCACCTTTAAAGTTTGTTTTATCATCACAATAATGAAAGACCAAATGTTAGCTGAATAGTTGCATTTATTTATTTTTTTTGTAAAATTGTAGCAATTTTTAATTTAAATTTGGGAAGCAACAAAAACTCTGACTATATGCATTAAAGGAACAGAATTACTGTAAATTATGAATACTATATAACTTCAGTAGAATGGATTATATCTTTTAATAGTGAATCAACTTTGATGTGTGCTACTTTTTAATCAATCACTGAAGGTTTGGATTGATCAGGTAGGTCACCATTGCAGCCTATTTGACTTGCCAGTAATATTTGCTCAGAGAAGTTCAGTTTTATTTAGTACACCAAAACAAATATAACTCCACAATGTATAAGATGTTTTACTCAATGGCCGTAAATAACATATGAAACAATAACTTCTCCCTTTCTGGGCCTTACTTCACAAAGCCTACATCCTCTGGTCCCTGGCCATAACCAACATCTTTAGCATATTGGTAGTGCAAGTAGGTCTGTGTCCTTTTCTATGTTAAAGTACTTACAAATGCTCATTTCTATACTCTGTGTCCATTTTCAAATGCCTGTTTGTAACAAGAGGAGCTTTACAGTACCATGCCTAGAATCTTGTCCTTGGAAGTTAATTCCTCAGAGCAACCTTCTGCAATACCACATCTTCCCTTCTAAAACAAAAACCTCATAAACTAATAATAAACTCACATGACTATGGGGAACCCTTTTCTGGCAATACTGAATGGCCATCAGTCTTTACATTACAGAAATGCACATGGGAAGATCCAGGATTTGCTAAAAAGGAATGTGACACGTTACCCACCAGACCATGGGAGAATGGGGGTGAGATGTGACTGCAGAACCTGGGGTTGGCAGATGACACCAGAGAGCTAGGCAGGGAATAAACAAATGAGAAGGGGGACGACCTGCCCATTACGCCCCCACCAACACCACCGCCACTGTCCCCAGCTGACTGGGGGGGCAGGGCACAGAGCTTGCCCTGCCAGTGGCTACAGGGAGTGACTGCATGAAGAGCTGGCTCAGCCAGCTCTCTGCCTGCCTCCTCCTTCTCATATCCTCCACTGGCTAGAAGCAGGTGCTGGAAGCAGGAACTTGTGTGCTGCTGCCACTACTATCCCCAGGTGAGCCTAGCTTCCAAATAGCTGCTTCCTGAAGTGTAGGGCTGGAGTGGGTCAAATCGACTGTGGGGCTCCCCCAGTGCCTGCATCATCCAGAGACAGTGGAATTGGCATGCAAGTTCCTCCTTCCAATGCCTGTTTCCAGCGAAAACCTCATGGAGAGGGCCAGGCAGGGAGCAGGTCCTGGGCAGAGCAACCTGCAAACAGCTGCTACTGTCCCCTGCTGAATCTGGCACCCTGCACAGACTCAGCTAGTAGCTGGCATGATGCAGGAGCAGTTCTGCACTCTACCTCCTGTGCCCAGATCAGCCAAGACAATGGGAGCAGCAGCAGCAGAAGGGGGGTGCATCTGGACCCTGGATCCACCCCTGGAAATGCACAATCATTTTCATGAATCAATAGCAGCTCTTGAGATGTCAAATCATATCAAATTTTCTTGTGCCCTATTTATAGAGTATATTAATACTTCTCTAAGTCCCCAGTGACTTTGACATTCTCATTTACAGTTTTCTGAGGAAGAGAACATCAGTTAGTAACAATTCACGATTCACTGGCAACTTTCTGACATTTAACAGGTATATATGTGGACTGCAGTCTTCCTCCACAAACCTGTTAGCTAGGTGCTTTATTACTTTAACATTATTTTGTACCAACCTGCTGGACTGAAGATAGGGACCTAGTGGTAACATTTCTGCATTTCATACATCAGAGTAAAATGAAATCCATGCCCAGTAAAGTGAGATGTGTTTTCAGATATTACTATAATATACAGTAGCTAGCTATCTAACAAACTTAGATTTGACATAACCAATTACCTGTCTAGCTGGACTATCTTCTAGCAAAGCTGCTTCAGAATATATTTTCCTTAAGAAAACATAAAAAGGATGTCTTATTTGACCCACAGGATAATTTTCTCCTGTGCAATTAATATGGGTCTTTTATGCTTGATTTAGATGGGAGGTTTTTGCTTATGAAACAAGTCTTAACAGATTTCTCCATACAATTTTTAATTTGAGGCCAGGTTAAACACCTTTGGTCCTTATATTTTTCAAACCATAAGTGACTATCACATAGCATTTTACACATACTTTTCTGTCACACATTTGGGATCATAATTTCAATGGCTATCACTGGCGTATGGTCACTTATGTTTCTATTCTTATTGACCAGGTATAGCAATATATAGCCGCCCAGTACAGACTCTATATTTGAAGCCTTAACACACTATCTAGTCCATGGAATAGTAGTGTGTCAGGGTTACAGCTGGTTCAGCTGTCAGAGAACTTTGTGTTGTGGCTATTCTGAGTTGCATAAATCCATAGGTGCAAAACTCCTCTTAGTTGGGTCAGCACCAGTTACGCTATTCGGGATGCCATGCCTTCAGGATCCAAAAGTGGGTATACCAAAAAATATGGACCACTGATTTAATGCAGCAGATCAAACCTACAATAACACTCATTATAAATATCATTTAGGGAAAAGCTGTCCAAATTGTGTCAAGGAACTATTTCTTCAAGGTCAGGAAAATTGCTGAGCTTTTGGAAATGCTGAGATCTTTATTGAAAAGGTTGAAAAGAAGGTTGTACATTTGGGAGACACATTAAAAATCATAGAATAAGTTAATCTGTTGATGTTCAAATGTCTGGGCATTTCAATGGGTGCCCTCAGTAAAACCTAGAGAATGCTTTCCCTCTGCGTTTCCCACAAAAAAAAATTGAACCAGTAGTATAATTAGGATGGGGTGATCAGCGCAGCTGCTTTGGGCACTGAATTTTAGGGGCAGGAATCAAGGGAAGAACAGAAAAAAAATGGATGCAACTGCAGTCACATAATGGTGCCAGTGGCATGATGGCAGCTGGAAGTTACCGCTGCCCCTGTGCGTCACAGCTGCCCTAGATGGCTGGTTACCTTGTTATGCCTCTGATTTGAAAAACACTAATTTACATTTTTCAATTGTCCCCAACCTGTGGCTAAATTCTACAGATAAACTGTTCTCATATTACTAACTGGTAGTTTTAAGTGGGTTACAAATTCAGGGTTTGGCTCAATATCAGGCTACAAGTGTTCAGCCAGTAAGCTATATGAAATAAAACTGACATGAGTATGATGCAACTATATAATCTTATTTATGTGTAATGAGAATAGTAAGATTTCATTTAAGGAAAAAGCTTACTATAAGATAGGTGTATCAGCAAAACCAGAAAACACTAACAGGTAAAATCTTTCCTATCACTATCAATAACTAATTGTTTTCAAGCTAAACACTCAATATCAATAGCAGTCTGTTCTAGAAAAGAACAAGAATCACATGTATTTAACTGAATGCTTCTATTTTTATTTTAATTAGATGAGAGGAATTTTTATTATATGAGTAATATTGAATTAATTTAAATATTAATTTAAACATGAATTTAATCATTAAGCATTAACTTAAAGTAAACATTAATTTAAAGGGTATATTGGCAATGCTTTAATTTCATCCTTTGCCACCTGACTTTTTAGCTTCTAGTGCAAACTTTTTCTCAATAGAGAAATGCTAACCCATTTTAGCCATCTAATTTAGCCCACTCTATAGCCGACTTTTCAAGTACTTTTCCTTTCAAATACAGAGTGCCAAAAACTATAATTAATAGATACATTCAGAGTTATGCTGTAATTTAACATATAAATCCATTTACTAGCTTCTAAAAATTGGTGTACCCAGACATTCAAATTTGTAAAGCTCTTTCTTTAGTAATGATTTTTTTTTTTACCACATACAGCTTGTTTGCCTTCAAAGGATGCAGTGAAAGTATGGAATACAAATTTGTTACACTTGAAAAGAGTAAATGCGTGGTTACATAACTAATAGCTAATTCACATGTTGATTGATAAGATCCTGGGATAGAAAACAAGAATGTTTTCTCTGTTGGAAGGCTCTAACAAAGTCAAGGACTATATTCAAGAAATATGTATTTACCTTGACTCTGTTTTTTACTAATTTCTTAAACAGCAAGTAGAAAATGACACTAAAGGAGTTTCGGTGTCTCTTAAATGGCCCATTTAATTGGATACTTTGTTATAGTGTCAAAATAAAGGTAGGAGCTACAACTAAGGAAAATAAAGGGCTACAATCCCCCTGCAGTGAATTAGAGCCGCGGATTCTTTGAAGAAGAGAGGAAAATTAAAAAGGTACTGGAGAAAATAACCTATAACACAAAATGTCCATTTTACCGCCTGCATTGTTATTTATAGCAAATGAAGGTTACTTTCACTTAGAGGTGACAAATTACTTCTACCAGCAGTAGGAAAATAATAGTTTATAAGTTCAGCACTGTTGAGTTATTAAGGAGGACCTATCTGTACAAAGACATGCTGTATTCTATATTAGTAAAATCACTTTTTTAAATGAAATGCCAAATCAGCAACTGCATACTGGACTGACCTTGGATCGCGGTGGTGCTCGGATGTACCATTTACAGTCTACTGCCTCCGTTTCAGAAGCTTTTCCTTCCTTTGCAATTTGCACAGATTCCACAATTCCTTCAGGTCCTCCCATCTCAAACTCACAAACTGAATAACAAAATACCAGAAAAATGAAATCTGAACAGCAAACAAAAATATTTTCTATAGCATAATACAATGCTCCTCCTAATAATTTCATGAAATCTAGCATACCAACCTGGCAATGGTTTCAAAACTCCGAGGTCCTTAAAGTCAGGATCTTAAAAATTGAGAAAGAGAAAATTAGTCCAGGTAATGTTTTGATTAGAACATTGAATTATATGTCATTAGAATATTACTAGACACTTTGGGAAAGTAAGTGTGCATGTATATAGTAGCATAACTTTTAGGGACCATGGAAACACATTTATTGATAATGCAAAATAGACTGATATTTTAATATTAAGCTCTTTTTATTTTCCAAACCTGTTTTGGTCAGGATTTTCTCTGCCTTATTCCCTATTTCCCAGCAATGAACACAGAGGAGAATGCAGCGGCTGACAAGAGATCTATACATCTAACCTTCCGATAGCACTGAGGTGTTGGCAGAATACAGGGGATTATGTTTCCAAACATTCCACCCAGAAGCTTTTTGCCTATTTTTTAAACTTTTACACGGCTTGGTTACAAGACATAGCATAACTAGAGGAATATGAACTCCACATTGATATCTGACTGATCTGCAACCCTGACTGGTAGTGTACGTGCAGAGACACTGTCTTTGAGAAGAACATTCCCTTGACTGTTAATAAATAAATACCTTACCAGCTTTCCCTAGGTGTCACTGAGTGAACATAGTTAAAGAATGTAATGCAATATGCTGCTTTAGTTCATAAACATGGGAGTATTTTGAATTTCTGGGATGCTTCATACTTTGTTTATAGCCAAGTACAAAATTTACGTGAAATGAATTTGGTCTCAGACCTATGTGCCAGTCAACAAGTGTCAGCTTACATAAATCAGCATATCATAATTTTCTGGCACATTTTAAAGACAGCGCAAGAGAAATCCAGAAATGAAATGTGAAAGAAACTAAATGGTTTTGAGAAAGGATGCTCTCCTGAGAGTAGATTAGTCATTGTTTGGAAATCATAGAATGATGACTCAAGATTAGACTGCCTGACATGCATGTTCTAGCTTTCAACATACTGTTCACCTTGAGAAGAAAGCAAATAAGGAAAAAAATATGTTGGCCTTAATATTTTTGTGGAAAAAAAATATAGGATTTGGTCTTCCAAAATTAGTGTTAAACGTTTATGAACAAATACTCTGCAATAAACTTGCCCTGGGTTTTTCAGAATTCTGAACTGGACTTCATAGGGATTCTGAAAGATATAATCTAGGGTAGAGTTTTGTTCAGTGCATCTATGAACCAAACAGTTTTCATTTTACTTTACTGCCTCAGAATCAGGCTTTTGTATGAAAAGCTGGAAAGTACAAAGGAAAGTTTAGAAATTAAAAATATATGGAAATGAAAAAAAAATATGGAATTTCAATTTGAAGCAGGCCTAATCAGTTTAATAAAGATAACTAGTTCAGTTCCTCGTGGGAAGGATCAAACATTTTATCAGCTTAGTTAGAATTTGCTGCCCTAAACAACTAAAGATGTAATACCACCTTGGGAAACTGTCTGTACAATGTAGCATTTGTCTGCATCGTCTTTTGTTGCTGCAGACAAAGTCTTGGATAAGTACTCATGAACTAAAGAGACTGCAGAGATTGCTGAACAGACAATTAGCATTAACTGTTAAGCAGAAGACACATTAAAAAAAAACCCTCTAAATTTAATTAAATCTTCCAACTAATGGATTTAGATACTGATAGTATACCTATCGCTTACGGCAAGACATTTAATAGTGGAATCTATTTAACTGGAAACTCAAATTAACAACCAAGCCACATATGATACAGCCACTGAGTTTTCTCTAAGAGTTGGTTTTAAATCTTCTCTGGTCTGCTGAAACTATGGTGTGCCACAAAAGCAACATATAGTGTCCTTAAGGCACAGGAGAAGGCCACTGAAGAATTTTTGCTCTGTTCGGAAACTCTCTTTTTATGGAGGGAACTCCCCCTGTGTCCTGGATGTCTTTCTCCCCCGCCCTTTTCCCCAGCTCCACACACATGCAACAGTGTAAGAAACTGGGGGACACTAGGTAGGCCTAGGGTGGAACAAGAATTTGGGCCTCATAGGAAATATGTTAAAAAGCAGTGGCAGTAAAATCCTATCTTAAATTAGCAATGGGAAGAACTTTCAAAGCCAACTATGTGCCCTTAAGTATTCTGGATGCCACAGGTGCATCCACAAGAGGAGGAGGAAAAGGGTTATAATCTGGTGAGATGCTTGTTTGCTGAATGCTAGTACTTTTAAGGCTTCTCTTCCCTCCCTCAAATCTTCCAGTAGTCCCCACCACTTTAAACTAGTGTGTTTCAGGGTGGAAAAAATAGTAAATGGTGATAGTGTCACATAAGGTTAAAGTATAAAAATGAAGGAATAGAAAATACATTGATTTGCACTAGAAAACAAGGTTTCAATCTGTAAGTCCTTGACACAAGCACACTGGAAAGCATTCTTTTCTTTAAATACCAATTATGTGAGGATTTCCAATTAGAAAAAAATTACTTTAACCAGCAGCACAGGGCACAGGGGCAGCAGCAACTTCCAGATGTCACTGTGATTGTGATAGCAATTGTACAGCTACCAGCAGCTGCCACTTTTTTTTTTCACTCCTGCCTCAAGTCGGCATCCATGGTTGTTGCCCCATTCGCCCTGCACTAGATAAGTTACTGGTTTTAGCCTTCATTCTAAAACATCACACCAAACTGCAAGATATTAGCATAGATGAAAATATATCAAATTAAGATATAGCAGGATAGCTCTGTTACAGTTTTTGGTTATAAAATTCACTCCACATTCTATTTTACTGGATGATTTGTACATGAAAATCATTTGCTTGGGCAGATCATAGATGTGAAGGTTACTAGAGAGAGATCATTATGGCCATTTCAGCTGACACAGGGCATGGAATTGCATAGACTAACCTACATATTAAGTCAGTTAGAACCAGAATACAAGCTCATTTGTTCCAGCATGATGTTATTTATTTCATAGGAAAGTTGGAACCTCCTCTGGCTGACTTCTACACTTCTGAAGAAGTATAGGAGACACATGCTTCCATAGATTGTAATTAGAAGTGGGGGTGTGGATGGTCCCTCTGTTGCTTTTCAGCAGCAAAATAATGAGAAAGCAGTCCCTCTGTTGCTTTTCAGCAGCAAAATAATGAGATCTGGTATTGTTGTAAAAGTGTCTAATGAGAAACTAAGATGCCCAGTCACTGCAACAATTTGTATCATGCAATTAAATTAATATACAAATACAAATATAAATGAAACCACCGCCTAGCAGTCTTGTATGACTCGTAAGGCTGAAAGTTTAGCTACATTAGGAATGTGGGACTAGAAAAGGCCTCTGGGACACTGAATGCAATCCAAACATGTACCCAAGACTTAGGTTTGCTTTTTGAAGTAAAACAACACTAAAGTTTATTTTAGTAGACTTTCTCTATATGATTAAGACAGATGGAACTGTTATGATTAGTTCTGCTGAGTCAGAGTAGAGCAGAGACTTTATTATACTATTTAATTGGCAGCTAGTCAAATCTTTTGGTGTGGACATGTCTTGCAGCTAGAAGAAAAAACAGGAAAATCCAGAAGAATCTAAAAGTGGAAACCCTTGGAGCACACTGAGGATCTATAATAGAGCAGAAAAGCAGGAGAGAGACACTTCTATAGAAAACATTCGAAAGTCTCTGAGACACTAAAATGGGGAGATGGAATATAAAGAGAGAAGGGAAAAAAGAAAAAAAGATATTTGATGAAACAATCCAGGAATATTTAAAAGTCTATAGCAGGGGACCCTCACCCATCAGTCACAGGCAACATCTTGCTCACAAGACCATTTAACATTGCTCATTGCCACAGAAAATTAACTAATAATTGCCAAGTATTTAAAAAAAGATTTACCTCATCTATATGTGTAAGAAAATAAAAAAAAAAGTGGAAGTGCATTTGGGCTCCATAAAGAAAGAGGATAAAAACTACCTACAGAGTTTGTGAAAGCAGATAACAACATTTCCTTGAGGAAAAGCAGTGGTGATTTTAATTGCAGATATGAGGGAAGGACATGAAGATGTAGCAAAACCCTGAGTTTTTCCATTTTTTTTTCTTTTAAAATGCATTCCCGTCCCCTTCCCCAACCATTTCTGACTTGTTCTTTCTTTCTCTATTCCCTATAGATAAGTATAAGTGAGACATAGGATAAGCTTCAGTACTTTAGTTTGGTAGCAAGTTGTATTTTTGTTTTTTCTCCATCTTTATATTGTATAATTATTGTGTTTATATTGATTTTTACTGTTCTATATTACTGTTTTACTGATACTATATGATTTAGGCATAAGTTAGCATAAGTCATGTCAAGTTTCCATCTTATTCTCAAGTCTCCGTCTTGTCCCCATGACCTGTTGTGTAACCTATGACTCATACCTACCACTCCTATGTAACTAGATTCCTGAATAAATGGGGATGAATGAGGGTGCTTGAGAGACAATGGCAATAGGTCTAAAAATAGCTCCCTCTGAATGACCAAGCCATCACAACCAATACTTGGCCCAACGACTCAGCCATTGGAACCATCCTCAGCTTTCAAAAAAAAAAAAGATGAGGTGAGGCAACCCACCATTGTACCAAGGCTGCACATGCTCAGTAAGAACACCTGGAACCCTCTGGAACAGGATTGACCTTGTCTGGACAGGACCTCCCCATAGGAGATCAGAGGTAGTCTGCCCCATAAAAAGGGGTAGTGAAGACTGATTCCTTGGGACGCCCTCTTCATCTGGACCAGCACCATGGCACACCACCTATCCACCCAGAGGGCCTGCTGGCAGCCCCCCTCTGGACAACACCTGCTGGACAAAGACCTCTTTCCAGCCTGGATAGGTAGCTATCACCCCCACCCCCTCTTCAACAATGGACTTGGACTCTGCTTCTCTTCTCTACCTGGACTCCAACCCTTCCACTGAGTCTCTTTCTCCTGCTGCCATTGTGAGTGCTTGTATGCATGTGTGGGAACCAAGAACTTCATGGGGCAGTGTAGTGTGTTGTCTGTTTAATAAACTCATTTAGTTTGAAACCCCAAGTTGGGTTTTTGTCTGTTTTCTGACTGTTTCCTCCTTGCCAACACTTATCTGCCCCCCAAACTCTCAGCTTTCTGCCTCAATTTCCAGCCCCAAGCTCCCAGCTTTCTGCCTCAGTTTCTTTCCTGGCTTTATTCTCCTTGCCACTGGGCTTCTTCCCTTGCACCAGTGACCTCAAGTAACCCTGGAGCCACTTGACCTTAAGCCTCAGGTCCTCAGCCCAGCTTCTGTCTAGTCTACCAGTTCTACTTCTGGTTCCAGCAACTTTCACTCCTTACACTTTCTTTCTCACCTTAACCTTCCCTCAAGTATCCCAAGTACCCTACTGTACTATCCAAGTTAGGAACTCACCTGTGTGTATGTGTAGGTGGGTGGTATGTGTGTGAATTGGTGAATACACACACACATGTCATCATGTGTGTGATATATGAATTAGTGATCCATGTATGTGTACGGAGTGTGTGGGTATTGATAACTGATTGTTGTCTAATTTCTGGAATGTAGTATGTATGTCCTTGAATTAGTGATAGGCATGCATGTGCCTCAGCTGGTTTGGATGTATATGTGCCTGAGTTGGGTGTGTGTGTTCGTGTATGCACCTAATTGATTTGCGTGTTTGTATATGTGCAATTGTATCACACCCTCCTGTCTGACAGTACAATATTGAGATCCTGAGAGTTGCCCTGGCCCTACAGGTCAACAAAGGTGTACCTGTGTATATAATGGTCTGTAAAGGGAAGGGCTTCTAGTTTGCATGTAGGTAAACTTACCAAGGGGTAAAAGAGGTCAGGGATTTGCTGTGTATCACTTGCTCAGTGGTGATTACCCGGGTGCCTGTTCTTACCATGTGGTAAGCAGAGGCAAAAAGTGCTTTACCTCCTTTACTTCTGTAGTTTAACTCTCAAAGAAAGAGGGCTCTGTTACTGCAGTTTAGCTTTCATTTACACATGGACATAGTCAGGTAAATAGCTGATGCACAGAGATGTGGTAAACTGTTCATCCCCTGAGCATTTGCTTTAAAAGGAATAAGCTGTCTTCATTGAAGTATTACTGGTTCTGAAATGTGAAAGTTATGTTGGAGTAGTGAAAAAAAACACTCTCTCTCTTCTCTCCCTACACACACACACATACACACACACTCTTTGCATATTGTCAGTACTATCTTATGGTCGAGTTAATTCATTTACTGTGCTTTAATACCAGCACACGTATAGACCATGATGCTTTACTTTGGAGCTAATTAGTCTACTCTGCAGTAAAGTATATGTGTAGATATACCTTTTTTTTTAAATATACCAACACTGTCATTTTTTAACCTGTGTGCAACACAAATTCTGCAACCATGTCCAAAGACAATTCTACACATCTATTCAATAACATCATCATTCTGCAAACTTGTAAAATAATTTGCACAAAATATGCCCAATGTAAATTTTTTAATGGGTAAACAGCACAGCTTCCATAATATGTTCTGCCTATATTTATCCATTGTGCCTGAGTAAAATCATTTTCACAGTAAATACACTGCCACTCAGGAAACATCACTCATTCCAATGGGAAGTAAAATACTGGCTCCTACATTACATGCAAAGTGGAGGGGAAAAAACATATCATATGACATACATCACAAGTTTCCTAGACTTTCCAAATTCAAACAAAGAGTCTGTATGTATTCTGAAATTTGTATCACTAAATATATTCTGTGTGAATGCAGGATGTTTTCAGGGCATATGCTGAGACACCATTTAATGTGCTTGATAGAACATGTTTTGCAACTGTGCCTTGAAATGTGTTGCATTTTTTATATATTTCTACCAAAAAAGGATGCAAAAATGATAAATTTGTTTAAATACTTGGTAACTATTATGTTTAAATGCAAGAAAAGTTAAGGAGAGAGCCAGGCTAACAGTCAGGATACAGAGGCTTTGGTCCTACAGAAGGAAGTGTGACTCTACTGTCCAAAAGACTAATGAAAGTTTATTCTCATTTGTAATCAAATTCCAAGGAAAAATACTAACCACCAGCTGACTTCAGTGGAACCTAAGGGTGCACAGCTCCCCACAAAACTAGGGACTACATTCAAAAGTTTGGATTTCAAGCACTTGAACCAAAAAAGACATGGTGAAAAATGCTGGGGTTCTTTTGGATTTTTTTTTTTACTCATTCAAATTCACACATGGCAAATTCTGAACCAAAAAAATTGAATTCCCACAATGACATAAGATATGTTTATCCCAAATTCTGGCACACAATTGAAAATAGTGCTGTGTCATACAGAAAAGAAATGTTATGGTAATGGTAATCTTTTATGGAAATTAATTTTTATTACTTATATATATATATATATATATATATATAAAATCTTTTATGGAAACTCATTTTATGGAAATATTTTAAACATATATTTACACACACCAATAAGCCTCCTGGAGTTCTCTTATTGCATGCTTTCCTTAGCTCTTTAAAATAGTTTTCCACATACATTTTTCCATACTGTCTCTCACTTTAGCATAACGGGAATGTTGAAACAGATATTTATAATGATAAAAAGAAGAAATAAACATTCAACACTTGAAACCAAAACCTTCATAATAATATTTTCCATGTTCTTTTTAAGAAAAAGATTTTAAACGATTAAAAAAGATTATATTTTTCTTCAACTTCACTGAAGCAGGGCCAGATCATCACACAGAATGGTGGAAATCTGCAGTTCAGTATATGAAACTGAGAACTTCAATAAACATTGGCTAACTAGAACTCAGGATAAAGGAATTTTCTGTTTCCTTGTAGTCATTGTGCATATGTGATAGATTGACATGGAATTAACTTGTTGAACTTTTTGTTTTGTTGTACTTTATAAGATAAAAAATGAACCAGGCATTCTTAAGAGTGTTTGTCCAGGCAGTATGCAATGAAGTGCTGATGTCTGCAACCCCCTAAGTTGCTAGCTGGTTTGTCACTTGTGGATAAACAAGAACATAACTAATACCTTACTCATTTTAAAAAATAATAAGCAAACCATATCAACTA
>NW_017728992.1:75813261-75815407 GCF_001723915.1 Gavialis gangeticus | reverse complement strand
TAAGACAAAAAATGAACCAGGCATTCTTAAGAGTGTTTGTCCAGGCAGTATGCAATGAAGTGCTGATGTCTGCAACCCCCTAAGTTGCTAGCTGGTTTGTCACTTGTGGATAAACAAGAACATAACTAATACCTTACTCATTTTAAAAAATAATAAGCAAACCATATCAACTAGTCACAACATGTAGAAAGTGTTGGCTGCTAATGATAAATAAAGAAACTTCAGTTGTACTCCTGGAACAATGAACAGAGAGCTAAAAATAAACCCATTCAAGAAATAAGAATTCTAGCTTCAACCAAGCATCTTGTAACAAATGTCTGTATTTAGATATATTTGTCTATCACAGAAATGATCAGAGATCAGATCTTAAGTGCAAATGCACATGGAACACTAAGCAGGGACCATATGCTCAGACTGCTAGCATTTAGATCATTTGATATTTATGGAGATTTAAAATAACTTTGGGAAGTTTTAATCTGTCCTATATTCTCTAGGGAAGCATCATAATAATAATCCTACGTAAAATCACAATGCTTGCACAATTCAACACAGAATAGCAAGATTATTCTCAGATATTTCATGTAATTGTGTCTTGGCATTTGAGGATACAAAGAAAATACTGCAAGATGATACCCTGTAAACTGATGACAAATTCAAAAGATTTTAAAGCACAACTGAAAGGATGTTGAAGCAATCTCAGAAGCAATTTAGAGACAGTATAAAAGCCCCTAAAAGAAAATATTTTCTTTTGTGAACTGTATGAACAGAAGGACTGAGCTGTACTATATGAAAAAGAAAATACTAAGTGAAGCAACAATTTGAAAATACAAAAAATGTAATCAAGGTTTCTTCCATCTCAATACCATTGTTGTTTGTGTGGGATGTAAAGGCAATTTGTTCTAATAGGTTTTTTTCACTTTATACTCAGGCTGCAGCATTCGAGAAATATGGCCAGGCATGAGTTTATGACATTGTAAGGTCCGCAAAGAAAGTATGCCATGTTACTGCTAAGTATTTTCTTACTGGAAACCCTGGGGGATTTCTATAATTATTACAGCTGGTAATAATATTGTATTGTGTTTAACATTTGTTTTCTATGTATTGTTTCTAAGAACTGTGCTGTACTCAGGAACAGCCGTTTTGAGATATTTGGCAGAGTTAATCTGCCAGAGGACAGACCTTTGAATGCTCCCATTACTTGACCTTTTCATGCTTAGATTTTCCCAGTGTCTCTCATATTGAATGCAATGGATTCCTATTTTTGTGTCTGAAAAACCATAATGAATGTTGAAAATTCCAACAGATATTAAAATGCTAAGTGACATATTTGGCTTCATTTATTAAAATAATACAGCCAGTTACCTGAGAATAACAAACATGAAATACTTTTTTAAAGTTTTGAATTGAAGACTCAATATACTTATTTTATTATATTTCTCATGAAACTGTCAAAATTGCAACAGCTCCTTCCCCCCTACCCCCGGCCACAAAATAAAAAAGGCTAGTTTTTTTTACAATAAAATGTTGGGCCACATTTCCTTTGTTTCACTTTTTGACCTTACCCCACTTTGATCTTCAGATTTTAGAAGACATGTTTGAGCTCACTTCTGCTCTGATTCATAGTTTCATAGTAGGTACGGTTGGAAGGGACCTGAGCAGATCATCAAGTCTGACCCCCTGTCATGGGCAGGAAAGAGTACTGGGGTCAAAAAAACCCCAGCAAGGTGTCTATCTAGCCTCCTTTTGAAGACCCCCAGGGTAGGAGCCAGCACCATTTCTCTTGGAAGGTGGTTCCAGAACCTAGTCACCCCGACCGTGAAGTAGCGCCTCCTGATATCCAGCCTGAATCTACTCTTCGTCAACTTATGGCCGTTATTCCTTGTTACTCCCAGTAGTGCTTGAGGGAACAGGGGCTTTCCCATTGCCTACTGGTCTCCCTTGGCCAGTTTATAGATGGCCACCAGATCCCCTCTCAGCCTTTTCTTGTGGAGGCTGAACAGGTTCAGGTCTTGCAGCCTCTCCTCGTAGGGCCTTCCCTGCTGCCCCCTGATCATCCGAGTGGCCCTACTCTGGACCCTCTCCATGTTGTCCACATCCCTCTTGAAGTGCGGCACCCAGAACTGGACGCAGTACTCCAGCTGCAGCC
>NW_017728992.1:75795113-75808261 GCF_001723915.1 Gavialis gangeticus | reverse complement strand
AAGTGTGGCGCCCAGAACTGGATGCAGTACTCCAACTGTGGCCTAATCAATCTCATATAGAGGGGGAGGATCACCTCCTTGGACCTGCTTGTGATGCATCTGTGGATGCATGACAAGGCACAGTTAGTCTTCCTGACTGCATCCCCACATTGGTAGCCCATGTTCTTCTTGGAGTCTATAATGACTCCACGATCCTTTCTGCCTCTGTGCTGATGAGAAGGGAGTTCCCCAGCCTGTAGGTCTGCTTCTGGTTCTTCCTCCCCAGGTGCAGTACCCTGCACTTGTCAGTATTGAATCCCATCTTATTCTCATCTGCCCACCCCTGTAACCTGTCCAGATCCAATTGCAGGCTGTCCCTCCCTCCTAGCATGCCCACTTCTCCCTACATCTTGGTGTCATCTGCCAATTTGAACAAGGTGCTTTTCACCCCCTCGTCCAAGTTGCTGATGAAGATGTTGAACAGTGCGGGCCTGAGGACTGAGCCCTGGGGGACCCCACTGCCCACATCCCTCCAGGTTATATCTTGTACAACTCCATTAGCTTCAGTGAGGTTTCTGAGGTTGTATATCACATCAGCATTTGAAAATTTATATACAAAGTTCCACCAATATCAGTGCTCTAACATCCAAAATGTGAAAGCCAGGAACAAAAAAAATATTGTCCCCAACCCGTCTGCCCTATTTATTTGGCTATGAGGGTGAATAATCTCCAAGCAAACATTTAATACAACTATGTCCAAGGTCAATTTATCTTGGCCTTGTATTCGAACTGGTTAAGATGAGTGGACAGAGGGTGTGTCTATATGTGCATTAATCAGCCTTTTCTAATGCTCATTAAATTTAGTACTTCCAGTGTGAGGTACTAAAATAATGCACATTAGGATGTGCTAATGTTCAGTAGCACATGTGCATATTAGTGACACTTAATGTGCAGTAGCTTATTTTACTGTGACTTAGCACAATGTCATGGTTTTTTATGTGAAGTTTAATGCACAGAAAAATAGTCTACTCCCCATTAAAGCACATGTGTAGACATGCCCAGAGAGAGGCAAAAGGCAGGGTAGATTTGTGTCTTCTAGACTAACTGAATCCAAGATACATAAGCTTACTACATCAGATGCAATTGTTGAAGTAAGACCCTACTTATGAAGACTTATGCTGCACATCTTGATTCAGTTCATCTACAAAGGTGCAAGTCTTCTATGCCGGACTTCAGACTAAGATAGCTAATTACCTCTCTAGACAAAGAGACATCAATTTTGTGGGTAAAGTGCAGAGTGGTTTCAGGGGGGCACACAGATAGCAAGACCATGCCCCAAAGCATTTGACAGGAAAAAGGGGCCATCTGGGGTTCTCACATTAAAAACAAGACCCAAAATGTTATCAGGGTGGAGAGTCCTTGGTAGATAAGAGTTTTATAATCATCAAGTATCACCCAAATACCCTGGTTGAGGATCAGTTCCTCTTGTAAAAACATAAAAAAGATGGTTCCCATGTTTGTCTTTGTGTTGTTTATTCCACCATCTCCAGATCATCTAAGAGGATATGAGTCTTCATCCTTAGTAAGCCCAGGACTCCTCTCCATTTCAGTGCTTTAGGCTTTTGCAGCTCATTAGTCATTGTCTTTGATTGTCAATCATCAGCAGAAGAAACTATTTATGAGATAGACACTGTGGAAACACTGAGTAGGCTGGTTTCTTCCCTCACTGTCCTGATGAGGTGGAGAAATGGATTCTGAATCTGGCCAGGAGAGGGCGCTGGAAAACACAAAGGTCTTATGATGCCATCTCCAAACAGTGTTGAGTCCAGGATGATCATGTTATTATAGGAGTGTTAGTACAGGAGAGCTATAAAACTTTAGATACTCTAATACAACAGGGTGCAGAACCGTGCCTCATTCACTTAAAGACCAGCTGTTCATTTTTGGCTGCATGTCCTGCACAACAGGCTTCCTACAGTACAGGAAAAGATGGCATACATAGACTGTATTGTCTCAACCAGGTCCTAGGTACTGATTCTCTAAACCAAATCAAGTTACATATGTGTTCTGTTGATAGATAATATGTACTACTTGTAACAGTGCATGCACTAGTCAGTTTGAAGACTGGCAACAGACCCTTTATTATCAAATTACTAGGGATAAAGTGAATACATTAGCCTGCTCTGCCTTTTAGCACATTCCTAAATGTAACAAGAGGATCTTGGCTAGTTATTTTATGGAAGGGAAAAGAACTCCTCCCAACTATGCCTCACAGGCCATGATGCAACTTTCATAAAATATTCATCAACATACAAGAAATTCATCACAATCTCCCAACCCCTTTGAAGAGCTACATATAATAAAAATGATCCTATTCAACAGTGTGGAACAGTGGATTTGTGAATGTCTGGGCTTGTTGCAATAGCAACGCTTAACTCAGTATTGACCCCATGATGAGACCTGGCTTCTACAGGGACAAGCTGAGTTATCAGTATGGCTTTGAATTCTCACACCATATTTTCATGTGGTATGGAATAAGAGCTGTTTCTTGGCAAGTATGAGCTTTCCGGTGATAGCTGAGATCCACAGTGAATCCAAATGTTTCATTTAGCTTCTCAGCCTGAGCTGGAGCATCCCAATTTTTTCTGCTTTACTTTAACAGGAAATTTCATATGTAAGTGTCCACTTGTATATAACATCAGTTCTGAGCACATCATTGCCTCTCCACCTTCTCATCTAGTAGAGTATCAGGGGAACAACCTACAGTGAACTTTTACTTTGACCTAAGTGACCCAACGGAATAGCACTGCAAGGAATTTCAATTGTGTTTCAATCTCCCCTGTTGAAAAGATATGCTATCAGTGGATACATGACCACTTCATCATCTGATAGTATAAACCACAGAACAATACATTAAAACAGATATATTGTTTCTGGAGATAGGACCAAATTAGATTATGATGTTTCCATAACTGTAAGATTCCCTTAGACAAGGTGGCACTCTGTGAAACATCCATGAGAAAGAAAATAGCAGGTAATTACTTTAGTGTATAATACAGTGAGCTTTCACAATTGTTATTGGACATAGTTCACTGTGAAGCTCTCCTCTAACAAAGTAACTTCATACTCCAAAAAAAAATAGCATCATTGAAAGGAATGATCTTGCTCATTATCTAGAACAAAAATCTGCCCATGCCCAATGCTGTATTGTCCTTCTACTTCCCCATGGCCTAAACAAGATATTTGGAAATTAGACATTTTGAGTTTTTTTCAGAATTTCTCCGGAAGGGAGTTTCAAAACAAACAATGTGTTTGACAGAAAAAAAAAAAAATCACAAAATATTTTAGTGTTGCCAAAACTGGTTTTTTTTATTTGTTTGTCACAATTAGTTGAGAAATGGGAGTAGAAAAATGAATGCTTACAACAGATTGAATGCAGCATTTCCTCCCCCAAATACAACATGCCAGTTTAGGGCTTGATCCTACTTCCTTTGAAGTCACTGGAAATGGTTATATAAATTCCAATGGAGTAGGATTTGATTTATAATATGACAAGGGCACAAATCTTGGGATCATTAATTTATCTAACTTCATAGTGGCAATGAAAACCAACCTCTCAAATCAGTTCCACTGAAAATACCAGGCAATAGCAATTGTTGTTCATATGGTACTTTGACAAGGAAATATTCATAATTATCTATGTGTATTCCATAAGAAATACAATATAAACCTTAACTGACTAAATGTAGGAAGAGATTAGTAAAATTGTGTTGATCAGACAGTTTTTCCCTATCTTCTGTTTATGGTGGACTTTAAAAGAAAATTGAGGTAGTGAAGCATTTTTTTTTGTTTTCAGCATCAGGTCAAACATGCTGGCTAGTCAACAAACTCATGATTTTTAAGTATAGGTCAGCAGCTTTTCAACAGACCAGCTATAATTACATTTCACTTGACCAGATTAAGATTTTGGCTGCCAAAGAACAGGATTTTTTCTAGTTTGACCTAAAATACGTATTTAATGTTACAGTTATAATGGTAATGATTTACATGGAAAAGCATTTAAAAACACATTAAACCTTCTGTTAAATACATAGAACATTGTTGGTATGCAGCCTGCAAGCACATTGCAAATTATGTTTGTCGCAGGTATTATCTTCACAGGGTCAGAACCTATCATTCCAGAGATTCAAAATATCCAAATCTTATCTTTAATCTATCAAGCCACCATCTCCCCACTTATAATTGTAATGGTATTTCAAACAACTTTAATACGTAATATGCAATTTGCAGAGTTACTGATTCTCTAATGCCCATAATGAAATCAATATACGATACAAAGAATAAAACATTTTCTAGAAAACTCTCCTCTATTCCCTTAATTAATTTCCATGCATCAGAGAGAAAACAGCTAGTTTACAAAATGAGGGATTGGGGAAAAACCAACAAAAAGAAATGGTACCTTGCAATCTTTTATTAACCCACATACTGCAACCAGCAGATCTGATAACATTGTCTCTTGAGCTTCAAGTACCAGATAACATCTGGCAAATGATGTTTGTAAGTCCTGTTACACAACATCTTCTGGCTTCTCAGTGTCATCTAGGGGACTGATATGTGACTAGAACAACAAATTTTACACTGCCTGCTTCTGTTATGCTTGTAAGGATTTTTTAATAATGGATGTGCCATGGCTATCATTTTATTTGAATCCAGCTTCATAAAGATCACTTGCCAATACAGTTTTTACAGTCTTGTCCATGAAGTGAAAAATCCTAGCACAAGTCTCCAGGAGATATTACATCTAGTCTCTCACTATCCAAGTATTCAAATATCTTTGCCGTATCTTTATGTGTAATGACTTCTGGATCAGTCTTTTTTAAAATGCTAGTGAGAAGCATTTTGTAGGTTGCTTACTTTTTTGCAATTTTTATAGGAATTTCATTCCTCCAGGATGATTTTCTATGTTGTTTAGTAGGTCTCATTAACCTGAACATTCAAACATTTCTACTAGGCCAATACATATTTTAGCTTGTGCAGCACAGTCCAATGCACCCTGTGTCACTGAAGTTTAACTCTCGCCTGTAAATGTATTCAAGCAAATACTAATATGCTAGACATTCATCTCCTTATGAATTGCAAAATATGAACAAGAAAACAAGGCAAATATGACATAATTGAGTACAGTCATCAGAGCCTAAGACCTCTGAAGATCTTGGGACTATTGATTTAAGCAGATAGCAAATATTTGCTGTTTTTTAATTCTGTCATGCATTCTAATATAAAAATGAAAAGTGTTGCTTTGAGAACACTCTCTAAGGGAAGAAACAACTGACAGTATATGGATAGAATGTCTATGAAAAACTCTGTAGTAATGGGTATTGTAAAGTGCATTATGCAAATAAGATCACCATCTTAGTCTTCAGTGGGGTGGGGATGGGGGCAGTGGAACAGTTGTACCCACCTTTGATGCTAGGTCCACTCAAAAGTTTAAAACGAACTGCCTGACAGTGGCAAAATCATTTGTATTCAGGCACCAGTGAAAGTCTCACTTGATTTCATGGCTCATTATAATCACAGAAACACAGAATCACAGAAAATTAGGGTTGGAAGAGACCTCAGGAGATCATCCAGTCCAACCCCCTGCTCAAAGCAGGACCAGCCCCAACTAGATCATCCCTGCTAAGGCTTTGTCTATCTGGGTCTAGACAAAGTGCCCTCAGCCTCTCCTCATAAATCATGTGCCACAGCCCAAACACCATTTTAATTGTCCTCCACTAGACTTTTTCCAATTTATCCACATCCACAACCTCCAAGGATGGAGACTTTGCAACCTCTCTGGGTAACCTGGTCCAGTGCTTCACTACCCTTCTAGTAAGAAAGCTTTTCCTAATATAAAGCCTAAAGTTCCCTTCTTCCAACTAGAGACCATTGCTTCTTGTTCTGTTCTCTGCCAGCACTGAAACACTCTAGCTCAGTGGCTCTCAACCTTTTTGGCTAGTGGGCCATATAGGCAGTGTCCAGACCATACACAGGCCAGATCTTGCTGATGGTCCTGATCTGACATGGGGCAGTCATAGCAGGGCCCCACAGAAGGAGACAAGGGTACCCCAGCTCCAACCTGGATCTGTGGAGGGGAAGGAGGGAACATCATCCAGACCCACAGGGAAAAGGGGCTAGCCCAGCCCCAACCTGGCCCTGTGGAAGGGAGAGGGTGTGACCCATCCCAACTATTCCAGAGGGAGGGCTGTGGCCTGGCCTCATCCAGCCGTGGGGGTAGGGAACGGGGGAGTGTGTTCGTCTCAACTAGTTGCATAGGGCTCAGGGTTTGGGAATTTGTCAGTGGAGAAGGGTAGCTATATTTATTGCCACCACCATCTTGCTACCAAATTTCCATGTGGAGCCCCATGGGCCAGACATCTATGGCTCTATGGACAGCATTTGGTCCACAGGCCAGAGATTGAGCAGCCTGGTCTACCTCCATCCTCTTTGTAACCACCTTTCAGGTAGTTGAAGGCTGCTATTAATCCACACTCATTCGTCTTATTTCCAGACTAAATGAGCCCAGTTCCCTCAGCCTCTCCTCATAAGTCACGTGCCACAGCCCAAACACCATTTTCATTGTCCTCCACTCGACTTTTTCCAATTTTTCCACATCCTTTCTGTATGGGAGGGAGAGGGGAACTGCACACAGGACTCTAGTTGCAGCCTCAAAAGTTCTGAATAGAGGAGTGTCATGTATTTCCTTCACTTGCAGGCTGTAGGACACCGCCTGCTGGCCAACTCGAAACAGACGAATTCTAATTGGGGTTCTACACACCCACGCTTTTTCCTGCCATGACTTGGTGTTAAAAGGAGTTGGTTCAGTACCTGAGTGTGTAGTTCAATTAGTCATCCCACGAGGTCCTACGTTCCTGAGGGCTCCACCACCCCTACACCCTCCCCCATTCCACCAGTTTCTGCTCAGCCATTTGGTCCTTCCACGTGACCTCCATCCCAAGAAGAAAAAGATCAAAAAAACAAAACCAAGCACTCCTGGCCTGGGTTATTATTCCAGCTCCTTTTTAGCAGAACGCAAACAAAATTGATGTTTGTGAGGTCAGTCCCTCTTTTCTTCCACTACTGTCTCTTTGGTGGCTTTCCCCAAACCTCTTATTGAGGTCATCACGATTCCACTCATCCTATTAGGTCCATCTGTGACACCAATTTTGGCTTGCACCCCTTTTAGGGACTTTACGGTACCAAAATTCTAGTGTGCCCCTCTATTAGAGACTTTATGGTACCTTACTCTGCCGGGTTCTACTGGCTCCCAGCTGGCAACAAGCAGTTCCAAGTACTGCCGGGTCAACTGTCCTCTCTCTAAGTATTCTCTGGGGCGCTCGGTCTCTGGAGGAGTCTCCTATCGGCTCTCCATGTTGCTCTCAAGGTTCCCTGCAGCGTGGCTCGGCTCGATCCTCCTCCTTCCGGTTCCACACTCCTCGCTCTTGCCAGTTCCCGGCTCTTTTTTATACCAGTGTTGGAGTTCCCAGCCCCTCCCCTCCAGAAACACCTGGGTAAGGAGGGTTCCTGCCAGGCTCTTTGGGGCTGTGGGTCTGGGGCCACTGACCTTTTGTTTAGCCCTTGTGCTTTTGAGCCCTGTGACTCTCTCTCTCACAAGGAGAACAATCACTTCCCTCAATCTGCTGGCAATGTAGCCCAGTACACTGTTACCTTTCCTCATAACAAGGACATACTGCTGGCTCATATTCAGTTTATTGTCCACTGTTACCCACAGATCTTTTTCTGCAGAGCTGCTGCTTAGCCAGTCAGTCCCAGTCTGCACCAGTGCATGGGATTATTTCATCCTAAGTACAAGACTTGACACTTGTCCTTCTTGAATTTCATGAAATGTTTCTTGGTCCAGTTCTCCAATTTGTCTAGATTTCTCTGAATCCTAGCCCTACTCTCCATCATATCTATTACTCCCTTAGCTTGATGTCATCCACAAACTTGCTGAGACTGCACCCCATCCTATCTTCCAGATCACTGATGAAGATGTTGAACAAAACCAGTCCCAGGACCAATCCCTGGGACACTCCACTTGATACCAGGACCAATCCCTGGGACACTCCACTTGATACAAACTGCCAACTAGACATCAAGCCATTGATCCTTTGAGTGTGATGATCCAACCAGGTTTCTATCCATATAATCCACATTCCTTCCATTTCATAATCCATTTTAAAACAATGCACCCCCACTTTTCAAAGTCCTATATCTACCTATGAAAGCATGCACCCCTATAAATAAGAAACAACTATAAAATATTTCCAATAAATCTTATTTTATATTCCAAATATACAATTCCAGTAGAAGGGTAAAGACAGACTGCTAATTGCTCCAATAATTAGTATCACTTAGTTTCACAAACACTAAAAACTGATGTACTCACCAGGCAAATCCACACATGTGGGCATGTGCTTTTGCAGCAGCTCAAATAGAAGTGGTACAAATTTGAACGGGGGCTTTTAGCCTCAGCGCACATGGCCAGACATGCACTTTGGTGTGGGGCAAATTGTGCCACTTGGGGACAAAATAACCCTGCCTGGTTCTTCCTGGATTTGCAGTCAGAGGGAGCTAGAGCCCAGGGCCAGCACCTGTGCTGTCCCACCAGTATAAAAAGCTGCCCTGTCCTGGCCTCATCAGTACAAAAAATGCCCTGGCAAGTAGCTCAGGGCTACTCACTCTCAGGACCTTCTGGGGCCCAGCTAATTGGTATCTGGGGACACTATCCCTTGTGCCAGCTGGACTGCTAAAGCAGCTCTGAGAGTTCCCTGCCCCCTCTACCCCCTGTAGCAGTCTGGCAGTGAGGGCTGCTGCCTGGCTGTGACCTGCTGTGCACCTGCCGGACTTGCATGGGGACTGTACAGCCAATAGAGGCATGTGCCTTTCTGCGGCAGTAGGCCAGTGGGCTGCAGCTGCAGGGTTGGCCTTTGTGCATCACTACTGCCATGTGTGCCCCTTGCCCAGCCATCCAGGCAACTATCTCCCGGAAGATGTTCCCAGTATGGTGGCCAGCTTTGAACTGTCAAAGCATGTCCTCCTGGCCCTAATTGGCCAGGAGGTCAGTCACCTCCAGCTGGGTCCAAGGTGCCAACTCTGATCAGGCTCCTCTGCCTGGGTCCTGCCACTTGCCTCCTTAGCAGGAATTCTGGTGTTCCCTATTTGAAAATTCCCTCATAAAAAAATCCCAAAGTCACTCTGTAAAATACCCCAAAATCTATGTTCCTCCACAATTAAAACAAAAACCCACTCTATCTATCTATCTATACACACTTACACATACACACAGAGAGAGAGTGAGATACAGTGATCAGTTGGGCAATGTTTTATTGATATATCTACAGTGTTAAAGCAATTTGGAAGCCTACTAGAGTCTCTATGATCATAATAAAATGAATTCTAAATACTTATATATTTTGCTGTTTGCCTTTGGTTTTCTTGCCTTAGAGCAGTTACAGCTCTCCCAGACCCCTTCACTAACCAGGATGTGGGGACAGCTACCCCTGCAGCCACAGTTCCTGCCAGCAGATCTCATCCTATCTGGCAGCTGGGCACCCAGGGTGTGTGCTGGGGAGATGTGGGGCTTTGACATGCTGCAAGATGCATATACACCCATTTTGTTAGAATTAAAAAATTGCCTACCAATTAATTTTAATTGCTTGCTATAAATGCCCCAGTTTTACATGGAGAGAGTGAAGGCAACTGAAACAATTTTGAGATTTTTCCAATGCCAAAAATATATAGATCAATGCATGGAGATATAACCAAAGAGTATCTAAGAAGATTCAGCTAACCCTAAAAGATGCAGAATCTGAAAATATGGAAAAATTGGAAATTAATGATTAAGCAAGCCATCCTTAAGACTCATTGATTTTATTATTGTGGCAAAATAAGATATATATTTTGGATATGTATTGATTCAGATAATTTGAAGGAAGCTAGAATACAGGTTTTTATCTTATAAACAATGAGAGTAATTAGAATTTAAGCTTTGCCTCAGTAGTTCACAGTATCCAGGAATGCACTTAAACATATACTTACAGCAGTGGCTCCCACCCTTGGGGTGCGACCCAAATCAGGGTTGTGGGGGGTCCACCCCTCACTCTGCCCCTCCCACCTCTGGGGTCCTTCGCGGCTGCCCTCCCGCGATCCCGGCCCGGGCTCTGCCGGCACTGCTAGGCATAAGCGATTCAGCAGCGGGGGCGCAGGTCACAACCTGGATTAAGGTCGCAGCCAAAAAAGGTTGGGAGCTACTGACTTACAGTTAAGTAAGTGCTCATGTTATAGTGACTTCAAAGGAAATTATTCACATGTGTAAGAGCTTTGCTGTGTCAATGTCTAATTATAATGGTTTATCAATGCACCACTTTGGTGTTTGTAGCTTAATTTTGCTTATCTTCAGACCTACCAAAACATAATTTCAGAGTTTAGACCGTTAAAAAATATTGAATAGTAATGTTTTATTCCAGTGGTTTTCTTTTGACCTATTATCTTAGAGAACACAGCATAAGATTTTTTCTGAGAGTAAAATAAAGACACCTACAATTGAACTGACAAAAAAAAAATCTTACTGAACAATTCTATTGAGCAAAAATGCCTTAAATGCTATTTAAGCATCAAACAAAAGCATTAGTTGAACAACCAACACTGCATATGAAGATCTATAAATGTTTACAAGTATGAAAAATGATCTGACAAAAGTAATTTCAAAGCTACCCAATAAAGAGAGTGAAACAGGAAAAGATGACATTGCTTGGTACTGGAAAAACAGATTATAAAAGGATGAAATACTCAAGACTTTTCATGAGATGTTGCACTGCTGTGTCATCCTGACATTTGGTGCTTGACATTCTTATGAAGATGTAAAGTAATGATGGCTGCTATATTAGCATGTAAAGCCTTGTTGCAAGTAGCAAATTCTAAGATGATCATATTTGTGCAGGAGACCTAGCATCTAAAGGAAAATTATGAAGTATTTGTGTTTAATCTAATCTGAGATCACAAAAACTAAAGAAGTTCTGCTTGCAATTTTATAGTTCATGGCAAGGCAGAGTTAAGGTTGTGTTAGCTATACCTTTCTATACTTGAGCTCTTGAATTTCTTTAAGGTTTCTCTGAGGTTCCATTTAACTAACTTAAAGTTTATATTTCTTCAATTTGTAGTGCTGGCTTTTGGAATAATTATTAAATTGCTGCCCTTTTTTAAAGTTAGGCTGTTTAGTTGAACTCTCAGCCTTAACTTATATTCTTAAATATATAATACATACTGTATTCACTTGATTATAAGACAACCCTGCATTTAAAACAACCCCAAAAATAGATTCTATATATGGAAAAATTATAACTTTGATATCATTTTCCAGGTATAGAATCTAGTTTGCCTGGAATTTGTACCCATCCCACTGTTACAGCAGGGAAAATACATCAGGAGGGGGTCAGATTAAATCTGGGGACCTCTGTTCCCTGAACTTCTTCCTGCAACCCTTTCCCTCCCTCCTTACTGTCAGACCCTACCCTCCCTGAACACATGAAAGTAAGGGGAAAATTTGAAAACACTGACTTAGAAATAAATATGCCTGTAGTAATTTGCATATCAAATTACTGTTGGTACTCATAAACTATTATGAGTTTTAGAAGTGATGCATTTTAACTTTTTTGAAACTGCTGCAAGATTTAACACAGGTACTCCCTAAACAGGTATAAACTATGCATGATATTAGTCCAAAGCTGAAGGGCTCACGATTTACCACATAGTTCATTGGGCTGGGCCATAGTGACCCCACCATTTGCCAATACACAGTGTATATGTACTCTGGATACACCCCCACCCCCATTCATGACTGGAACTGGGCGTTTTTGTCATGAGCCTTGGGACCCTCCAAAAATGTATATGCAGATGAAGTGCAAGGCAGCCTGGTCCAGCTCCACTTCATGGAGGGTGAGGACACACAGAGCATATGCAACAGGCTGACAGAAGGGGCAACAGAGATTCTGGGTGAACTGTCTAAGGTACCATTTGGTGATGTTTGCCCAGCATTTAAGGCTGGTATAGACACAGGAATCATTGGAAATGAGAAAGAAATGTGTGGCTAAGCTGTGGGATTGAAGTCAAAATGTATTTAGTGTAATGGCTCTATGAGTTGAAAAAGAGTCTGCACTGAGGGAGACTGACTACAATGGGCGCTACTATATGCCTTATTCAGCTAGGCTTCACTAACCTATTTTTTGTGCTAGGTTTCTATCATTATATTAGCCAAATATAGACAATGTCTCTTATAAATCATACTTGGTGTTGGCTTCATTTAATTAACTCCAAAGTTTCCATTACTGAGCATGCAGCAGTTTAAATGAGGTTTCCTTGTATACAAATATGAGGTTTTTTTCTGATCAGGGTGGAAAAGGTCTCATCTTATATTTGATTAAATATGGCAAATGTTGAGAGTATATTGCAGTAATTGAAGGTCAGAGATATACAGAGAGAGCTAGGTGGAAAGTAGAAGTGATATGGCCCTTCAACTTAGAAGAACTGATTTTCAACAGATTTCCTTAGGGACAATGAACACATCACTTAAACCAAGACATCCATGCACTTTTGCTACTACATATTAGGGCAGCATAATGCACATTTACCTAGTACCTTATATTAGAGGTACTAAATTTAATGTGCAGTACCAAAAGCTCATTAATGAATGAGTTGATGCACCCACTGAGAGACCCTGTGTCCAGTTCTAGGAGCCGCACTTCAAAAAAGATGTAGAGAATCTTGAAAGGGTCCAGAGAAGGGCCACAAGAATGATTAAGGGCCTGAAGGACAAACCTTATGAGGAAAGACTAAAGGATCCAGGACTGTTCATCCTGGAGAAGAGAAGACTGAGGGTGGACTTGGTGGCCATCTATAATGAAGTAAGGGGTGAATATCAGGAACTGGGAGAAAAACTCTTCACTGGGGCACCCCAGAGCAGGACAAAGAGCAATGGTCATAAACTGTTAGAGGATGGTTCCAAGTTGCTTCTTTATGGTAAGGGTGACCAGAGGAGGTGGTGCAATCCCCAACCTTGGAAGTCTTCAAGAGGAGAGATGCCTTGCTGGGATCATTTGATCTCAGCAGTGCTCCTGTGGGGGGGGGGGGGG
>NW_017728992.1:75792395-75795039 GCF_001723915.1 Gavialis gangeticus | reverse complement strand
GGGGGGGGGGGGGGAGGTGAGGAGGATTTGATGATCTTTTGAGATGTTGTCTAGCCCTTAATTTCTATGATTCAAAGTTATTTATGTGATTAAGTCCCTTTACAATCTATGGATCTAGCCCTTGGACTCTCTGTGCCGGATGTTCCCTATTTGGAAAGGGAGCAAAAGTAGGGTGTTGTAAGGACAATTACACTAAAGATTGCAAATACTCAAGTATTACAGTAATGAATCACTAGACAAAACAGAGGATTCAAATGTATTCCCAAGACCCGGCACAGGTTTAGGTGGCTTAAACTAAGCTACGTAAACCTGAGCCAGGAGTGGCACATGAAGGTGACCACCACTTGCCAGGAGAAGTGAAGGCAGCCAGAGTTAAGTAAGTTAGATTATGGATCTATATAGGGTGGTTTGGATAGGGATGGTCCTGCCTCAGGCAGGGGGTTAGACTGGATGGCCTATGGAAGTCACTTCCAGCCCTACTTTCAGTGCCAGATGGATAAGAACAGAAGAGCCTTAGGTCTGTGGCAAGTGGCTGGGGCTTTCCAGTCCTGGGGCTGTGCTGTGAATGCATGTAGGCATTTGCTAGGCTGTTTTAACCCTGATATATCTGCTTAACCCTTTATTAACCAAATATTAGTTTACCTCTGAGGTGAACTAACTTTAGATTGGATACAATATTTATTGGGTGACCTAAGTCCTGCAAATGCTTGCACCCAGGCCATTTACATTTCTTTAAACGTAATGCTTGTATGCACCCCCAGATAATACAAGACAATTATCACAGGACTGTAAAAATGTGTTTAAAATAATTTGGGTAAACCCTTGTACTACTAAAATTATTGTCGCTATTAACACTGGATCTCAAATGCGAGACTGAAAGAACTATAGGCTAAGTAAAGACATTCAAAAAGCCTGAAGCAGAAGTGAAGCTTTGAACTTTACTCAAAGGGCCCTCGGTTAGGTCAGGAGCGAACAGAATAGACATTTGCCCTTTTGTGGTGTGGGGCACACAGGTTGCCTACACTGACTGAAGCCAGAAGATTGGAGGTGCCCCCACGTCTCCCAGCTGGCCTGCAAATAATACCAAGCCCAGCCAATCAGCCAGCCACCTTGACTGGCCAACATAGCCTCTCTTCCCAACTCTTCCCCCTGCCAGCAGCTAGCTGCAAGTGGTGGGGGGCAGTGGAAACCTCTGCCCTGCCCCCCAACCAAGCCTGAGCCAGCATAGCTGGGGGGGGCCCAAAGGATGGGGGCCTCCTTTCCCTTCCTCTTCCCCCCCACCCACTGCCACTGACAGTTGGCCAGTCATGGAGTGTGGGACTGGAAAAAGGAGCTGTGCTGGCCAGGTTGGCCTGGTAGTGGGTGCGAGGGGGAGGAAGTCCTCACCATGCAGCCCCCCCACCCCCAAGATGTGGTGGCTTAGACTGGGGCCAGGGCCATCTGGGGCCTTTCCTCCCCACCCTCCACCCAGCTACCACTGACAGCTGGCACTGCCCCCCAGCCCTGCGAGAGCCCACTCAGCTGAAGCAGACAGTGAGTGCAGTTGAGATTAATGTACCCCCCTGAAAGGGGCATTATCGGGGGGGGGGGCATAAAGCAGTCTGGGATGCTAGGGAACTTTGACCTACCTTGAGTCAATAGGGGATCTGGTACAGAAGCTTCATATACTGGTGTAACCTAAATCGCATAAGTCTGATACTACATCTATCCAGATCTATCTCAGACAGGGTTCCACCATTTTTAAATCAATCAAGGTGACCAAAATTCTGTCCTGTTATTGGCTTAAACCAGTTTTTGGTCACTTATACAGGCTTATGTATAATGTCTGTGCCTAGCCATAGTGGATAGCTCACAGCTGACCAATAAACAGATCAATGAGGAACATCATTAGAAAGTGCTGCATATTGGAGCTGTATGCTTGTTGCTGCCCCCCGATGAATAATGGTTCAGTATTAGTCCATTAAAGAATAAGGATATGAAATTCACCCTTTACATTGGGTCCCCAGATGATGGTCTCAGTAGTAATTTAATGCCAATACTATGATTGACTTTGATGAATATGATTTTCACGTGACCACCAAACCAGGAGGAAGTCGTACATGAGGCATTCTTCGAACAGATAGCAGAAGTTTCTTGGTCACAGGCCCTGGTTCTCATGGGGGACTTCAATCACCCTGACATCTGCTGGGAGGGCAATACAGCAGTGCAGAGGCAATCCAGGAACTTTCTCGAGAATTCTGGGGATGACTTCCTCTTTCAAGTGCTAGAGCAGCCAACTAGGGGCCAAGCTCTTCTTGACCGGGCATTCATAAACAGGGAAGAATTGGTGGGTAATGTAGTAGCAGATGGCAACTTGGGCAGCAGCGACCATGAGATGATTGAGTTCAGGATCCTGAACCTCCGTTTTCTTGTGCAGGGACTGGGACTTCTCCGCTGTGATGACAGACGGACTCGGGGGGAATGCCTCCAGACCTCAGGTTGGGGAGGATCGGGTTAGAGAGCTTCTGGAGGGGCTGGACATGTTCAAGTCAGCGGGTCCAGATGCTCTCCACCCCAGGGTGTTGAGGGAGCTAGCTGGGGTTATTGCAGGGCCCTTGGCAGAGCTTTACGAGCGCTCATGGTGCTCGGGCCAGGTGCCAGATGA
>NW_017728992.1:75788722-75791997 GCF_001723915.1 Gavialis gangeticus | reverse complement strand
AGGGTCCAGAGGAGGACCACCCACATGATCCGGGGACAACAGGGCAGACCCTACAATGAAAGACTGCGGGACCTAAACCTGTTCAGCCTTCAGAAGAGAAGGCTGAGGGGGGACCTGGTGACAGTCTATAAACTAACTAGGGTGACACAGAAGGGTTTGGGGGAGACACTGTTTCCCCTAGCACCCCCTGGCCTGACAAGGAACAATGGACACAAATTATTAGAGAGTAGGTTTAGATTAGACATCCGCAAGAACTACTTCACAGTTAGGGCGGCTAGGATCTGGAACCAACTTCCAAGGGAAGTGGTGCTGGCTCCTACCCTGGGGATCTTTAAGATGAGACTTGATGCCTACCTGGCTGGGATCATTTGAGTCCAGTTTTTCTCCCGCCCAGGCAGGGGGTCGGACTTGAAGATCTACAAGGTCTCTTCCAACCCTACTTCTATGATTCTATGAGGAAAGGAAGGGTGAGTAGAGCAAAGACACTGGACTTCAGAAAAGCAAACTTTGACTTGCTCAGGGAACTCCTAGGCAGAATCCCCTGGGAAGCCAGTCTGAGGGGGAGAGAAATCCAGAAGAGCTGTCTGTACTCTAAAGAAGCCTTACTGAGAGTGCAGGAACAAACCATCCTGATCTGCAGGAAGATAAGCAAGTATAGCAGAAAACCAGCTTGACTTAGCAGGGAACTCTTCAGTAAACTAAATCACAAAAAGGAAGCTTACAAGAAATGGAAACTTGGATAAACAACCAGGGAGGAGTATTAGAGTATTGGTCCAGCATGCAGGGATTGAGCTAGGAAGGCCAAAGCGCAACTTGAGTTGCAGCTAGCAAGGGATGTGAAGAGTAAGAAGAAGGGTTTCTACAAGTATATCAGTAACAAGAGGAAGATCAAGGAAAGTGTGGGTCCCTTACTAAATGGGTGAGGCAACCTAGTGACAGAGGATGAAGAAAAGGATTTATCAAGGGCAAGTCAAACCCAATCAACCTGATAACCTTCTATGATGAGATGACTGGCTCTGTGGATGTGGACAGACAATGGATGTGATACCATCATTATAAAAATAGGAATGGATGTGAACAGTCAGACCTTCTAAAAACCTAACAGTGGACCCTCATTTTATAGTGTGGAGTTGTAGGATTTTTTGAGTGTTACTAGAGTTCGCACATATAATTTTTTCATCAAAATATCCACCAAACAGTTGGATAGCCGAAAGAGCTATTCAAAGTGAAAAGATATATATTTCAAAGGAAGGAAAACATGTCAATAAAGAGCCATACCTATCCCTGTTGGATTTCAGAAATGCATCAGTGGGAGAACAGATGCTAGTGGAAATACAAACAAAGACTTTAAATTCCCATAGTCCTCAGTTACTTGGACCTAAGAAAATATGGGATTTATAAATATAACTGGAAGAAAAACAAGAGATGAAAAGATTGTATTCTTTCAGGCATACAAATTTCATGTTTCCTACATGGATAGACAAGTCAGACCAACTAAGAATAGATGGCAACAGCTTAAAACATTATCAAGAGTTTTTATAGTCTCTCTGATCCTACAAAAGTTGAAAATACTACACATTGAAAATACTATTAGAAGTATTAAGGTAGTTGTTAATATTTTCTTGTAATACCTATGATGTTTCAGATACTTGTTGATGCAGGTCATAAAGATGAAAACTCAATCCTTCAAGGAATGGATTAGTGAGAAAACAAAATTGCTGACTGCCAGGAGAAAAACTGCAGACATCCATACCACCACGGTCACCAACTTAAGAATTATTATAGACAACAGCATTGCCAGGGATGAAGCTGTGATATAATCATTTGGAGTGCATAGTGTTAGGAACTATTAAATGTCTGTCAGGTAGGAAAGTAAAATTAACCATAATTGATGTGGTGACTCTGAGACACATTTAAGATCTAATTGCCAATATATGTTAGACTAAGGGTGTGCCCAAACATGCTTTTATGCATGCCTAAACTTAATGTCCATTTGCCTAAAGCGCATTAAGGTGATTTAGGCATGTGTCTACACATGCACATTCTAAGATGCATTAGCATGCTGTGTGGGCTGACTTGGAAATAAAGTTAGTCCCAAATCAGTTAACATATACAGCGTTAATGTGCCTTAGAGCTTCTACACACTTGTTAAAGTGCTTTAGCTATTTGTGCCTAAATCTGATACCTGCTTTTGCAGGTATCAAATTTGGGCATGAATATAAGGTGCATTAAAAGCATGCACGTGCCCTAAAAGTGTTTTCCTAGAAGATATAAAAATTTAAAGGTAAGAATGTAAGAAAAGGTAACAAGTTACCAGTGTGAGAGTGGTTATGATAAATAAATATGCCCAAACTGAAAATGCTTATTAACAACCACATTCCTGGAAGCCTGAGAAAAGTGCCCAGGCTTCCCATGTAGTCAAAAAAGCCTCATGTCTTCTTCCTTGCTATGCTATATTCTTCAAGGGCTTATTAAACATAAAAAGATAAAAATAAGAATCAATGGAAGAATAGGGCACAGCTCAGGGGAAACAGAGTTTTAAAATGGAGAAGTAAACCACAACATTAAAATATACATTCAAATTCATAAATTAAACTCATCTCAAATTCCTGACCTGTCAAAATCTAGGGTTTAGATTAAGGTGGGGTGGGCAATTATTTCAGCTGGAGGGCCACTTAATGATTTCTGGTGAGCTATCAAGGACCACAAGCATAGCCCTACCCCTTGACAGGTGTCCCACCCCCAATTGCCATCTTGGGACCAGAAATCTCACCCCTAACCCTTGCCACCAGAAGTCCCCCTTTGCCCCAAGCAGTTCTCCTTTTGGGAAGGGAGGTATGCCATCCAGGAACCAGAAAAGAAACAAATCTTACACTAAAAATAAAATATCTACTTTAACATATTTTAATTTTATTTGAAAAATCATTTTTGTCCAGATTTCAGTGTGTTTGCATAATGCATATAGAAGTGATTTCATAATAGTTCAGAAAAAGTTTTACTTCTGTATGTTGTGTGGGTCAGGGTGGGTGTGGGGTGTGAGTGTGGGGGTTGGTGGGGTAGGCATGTGTGGGGTCTGTGAAGGGGTGTGGGGTGTTTGTGGGGGTGTGGGTGGATGGGTGTGGGGTTTGTAGGAGGTAGGTGTAGGGTGTGTATGAGGTTTGTGGGTGGGTTTGGGCCCCACCACTATATGCTACTTCCCTCATGTGAACCAGTAGCAGCAGAAGGTGGTAGTGCCTTAAGGCGCTTCTGGCCTGCAACAGGCAGAGCCCCCAGCA
>NW_017728992.1:75779799-75783722 GCF_001723915.1 Gavialis gangeticus | reverse complement strand
TGAGTGTGGGGGTTGGTGGGGTAGGCATGTGTGGGGTCTGTGAAGGGGTGTGGGGTGTTTGTGGGGGTGTGGGTGGATGGGTGTGGGGTTTGTAGGAGGTAGGTGTAGGGTGTGTATGAGGTTTGTGGGTGGGTTTGGGCCCCACCACTATATGCTACTTCCCTCATGTGAACCAGTAGCAGCAGAAGGTGGTAGTGCCTTAAGGCGCTTCTGGCCTGCAACAGGCAGAGCCCCCAGCAGTGCACAGCTCCAGCTGAATCCTGGCAACTGCACATGGAGGCATGGAGCTAGTCTGGCCGAGCCCACTGAACCAGGCCAGGCCAACTCCCCACTGTGGGATTTCAGCACTCCACTGGGGAGCCACACAGGGAGGCACAGAGACCATCTGGCCTGATGGTTTGTGAATCAGGAGCTGTGGGGAGTCACACGCCATCAAGCCAGGTGGTCTCCATGGCACAAAATGCAGCTCCCTGCTTGAGTGCTGGAAGCCCCATGTGGAAGCACAGAGGCAGCTCAGCCTACAGTGCTAGGAGCCCCACATGCTGGCACAGAGCCAGCCGAGTTTGGTTTGAAGGTATGTGTCAGCAAGCCATGCAGGACCAGGCCGGGTTATGCTGGCCCCATGCCACTACATCCAGCTCCCAGGATTCAGCTACAGCCATGTGCCACTGGGGGGCTCTGCCTGTAGAGGGCCAGGAGCACAGTGAGGGCCCACTGCCTGCTATGCCACCAGCGGTGAGGGCTGTGCACTGTGGTGGAGGGCCCCACACCCACCCACAAACCTTACACCCAGCTCCCTCTGCAGGCAGGAGCTCCCCTCCCTACTCACCACCTGTCCAGTCACATGCCATTGCACTCAGTGCCTCTGCATGGGGCTCCCACAGGAACCAGGAGCCCCACAGAGGTGGAAACACAGTGCCCACCTGGTCCAGTGATGTGCAGTCTCTGAAAGCTCACTTCCCACCTGCTTCTAGAAAGGCAACTATGGGTTGGTAATAATACATTTTTTGTGGGGGCCCATGGGCAGGATAGAATGGCCTGTATTTTGCCTGCCCTGGATTATGACCTGACTCTCTCTCTCTCTGCATTATACATAGATATTTAGTACTTTATTAATATTCATTCAGTAGAATGTAAACTGTCACTTCTCCTCACACTCTACTTTAGCCCACACAAAATACCATAAAACTGTAATATATGGTGTGGCTCATGTGATGTTTATTCTAGAAACTAGTTTTAAAAAATGTTCCCTGATGCTTTTCACATATATTTCAGAGTCCATTCAAGTTATTCTCGTTTGAAGTGTCAAACTGCTGGTTTAAGGAGTGTTAGGTACAATTCCTTTGTAAATAATGTATAACAACATAATACAGCCTGATATAATATCTAATTTAAGTAGACATTTGCCTTGTTGGTGATCAAGTACACCATCATACATTGCCTTGGTTTGATTTTTAAACCTACTTCAAATCAGTGAAAATTAATTGTTCAGCCCCATTTGCATTGGTAAAGAGCTTTTCCTGAAAATGCTATGAAGAAAGGCTCTTTTGAAGTAACAAGTAACTGGAAGGCTTCCTTTGTGGCTTTCTGACCCTACAAGGCCTTTCAACCTCTGCTCCTATATAAAGAAATATGTCATGATCTACATGCAGAAATGATATAGGATTTGATCCTGAATCTGTTCCTTATGTAGAATTCTTTTTCACATAAAATTTAAAATGATCTCATTACCTAGTCTTCATATGTTGAACTGAAATATTTCCAGTATAAATCTGTGGTCATTTTATATATGAAGGTCAGGGAGATTGTATGTACAGAACAGTCAAATGATCAGGTCTTTAGACATTCATTTTCAATGATGGTTACTTTAGAGTGTTTTTGCAGGGGTATGTATGACTACCTGGACAAAACCATGAAATTTAATTTTTTTTATCAAAAGGTATACAGCTCATTTAAAAGTGGGTTCAGTTCTAGATTCCTGTCCCAGAGAATGGTAGAGAATCTCGATTAGATTTGTAAACCAGCTTCCTCTAAATGGGCAACAGCACAGAGCACAATGAATTGCTTTGTAATTCATCTGGAACTCTGAGAAAACTTTCTGCAGCTGCATCATGATTTCCATTATAGAATGCAAGTATACAACCTTATTGATCATGGTGAGAGTCACCCTCAGTAACAAGGTCAGCACAAGGTCTACACACATTTTAAGCACTTGAAATCATGTTTAAATATACCAAAGGGGAGCACAGTCATCTTGCATATGCATGAATGCTATTGAAAGATATAACCTGAGGAACCTACCTACAGCGATTTGAATTGTTGGAAATTATAACAACATAAATACTTCCAAAACCAGATCAAATCTGCACTTTTCCCCTTATCCCCAGATCAGTAGTGTGTCTACTCCAAAGTTCACAAATATTCTAGTAAATTAGTAAATCAATATTTCACAATTTCAAAGTCACTGTGAACTTTAAAAGTGAAGGACAGATTCAGTTTTATATGATTTTGTGATCATTCATGGATTTTTTTCATAAGCTGAATTGGAATTAGGGGCCACATAGAAAAAATATCATGGCTGCTGTTGTGTTAGGAAGGAAATAGTCCAATTTTAGAGAAAAATTAGGAATATTAACAAATTTCAAATATGCAAACCCTTAGAAATAAATGTGGAGGACAGCCACGTAGCAGGATAATTTAGGATGGTAGAGAAGGCTGAAGGGAAAGTGCTGATAGATGGAATATCTAACAGCATTAGTACCTATAATGGGTGAAAATGACCACAATAGCCTTACTGAACTTAATAGGAACCTTCAGTGAGGTTAAGATTTCTCAGGTCTGCATCTGGTAGAACCACTTGGCTATAGAACAGGGGTAGGCAATGTTTTTTGGCCAGAGTGCCAAAAAAACCACATTGTCTACCTTGGAAGGTGCCAGAGTGCCAGCAGGCCAGAAAAACAAAATGAGAGCAGGGTGTACATGGCAGGATGCACAGCATATTAATAAATTAATAATCATAAATGTTGCCTTTTTAATGGTAAATACCAGATTTTCTAAAAATTGTAAACCTGGTGACAAACCTTGGTGACAAATAAATAAAACTTCAGTGTGCTGCCACTCCGGGTCACACACGCTGCGCTCCAGGCCCTGCTGCCCTCCCCTGGGCGGTCCAGAGCACAGTGTGTGTGACCCAGAGTGGCAGTGTACAGAGGGGCTGCACAGGGAAGCTTCCTGTCATGGCAAGCTCCACACTGCCCTGATCACATTTCCCCTGTGTGCACGGGGGCAGTGCAGGCAGCAGCACAGGGATGTGCCCCTCACTGCTGCCCCCACATACAGGGGACGTGTGGCCAGGACAGCAGGAACCTCAGAGCAGGAGACATCTTTCATGTGCATCCCCACTGTGCCCTGCCATGTCAGGTTCCACACACTGCTCTACAGAGTCGGTGGGGGAGGGCAGCATGGTGGGGAGCATTGCCAGCACCTGCTGCCTGCCCAGGGCTGTGAGGCAGCCAGGGCTGGGGCAGGGGTCAAGGACAGGGGGGCAGCAGCTGTTTACAGCCTCCTGGCTTTAGCCTGCCCAGGTTCTGGGTAGCTGCTGCCAGCCATAGATCCTGTGCTGCTTGCAACAGGGCTTACATCCTCCCAGCTGCCTGCTGAGAGCAACCCAGGCCCTATAGCTATCAGCAGCTACCCAGAACCTGGGCAGGCTGCAGGTGGGAGGCTGCAAACAGTTTCTGCCTCCCTGCCCTGGCCGTCTCGTAGCCCTGGACTCCGGGAAGTCAGCAGGTGCCAGCACTGCACCTGTCAGTCGGGGTGGGGAGGCAGCAGCTGTTTGCAGCCTTCTGACTGCAGCCAGCTCAGGCTCTGGGGTAGCTGCTGCCAGCCATGATACTTGCAGCAGGGCTTGCAGTCTCCCATCT
>NW_017728992.1:75770067-75774799 GCF_001723915.1 Gavialis gangeticus | reverse complement strand
TCAGTGGGGAGGCAGCAGCTGTTTGCAGCCTTCTGACTGCAGCCAGCTCAGGCTCTGGGGTAGCTGCTGCCAGCCATGATACTTGCAGCAGGGCTTGCAGTCTCCCATCTGCCTGCTGGGAGCAGCCTGGGCTCCGTGGCTGACAGCAGCTGCCTAGAGCCCAGGTTGACGGTTGCGTGCCGAGCAAAATGACCTCGTGTGCCATGGTTGGCATGCGTGCCGGGGGGTTGCTGACCCCTGCTATAGAACATGTCAACCATTAAGCAGTGACCCAAATAGTTCAGCATTAGTCCAGAGAACTGCACCAGCTTTAGAATGCAAACTTGCTATGTGAGGCAGGAATGCTATGCCACTCTTTGCTCTCTATCTTTCAAACTAGAAGTAGAATAATGATGTTTGGGTGGCTCTAAGGATGGGTTAATTATCACTGATGACTAGTAGTACGATTTCTTCCTCCCAGTGCCACATGGTTGAGGTTCTGGTTCTGGTCCAAGGGAAAAACTCTCACAGAACAGTGCAACATGGTTGAGGGGACTGCTACCAAGTAAGTTTATGGTCTACACATCACCTGAGTTTTAATCAAAATTATATACATTGGCTGGGTGGAGAGAATTATCTGTGGAACTGCTGTAAGATTATTTTGCCAATATCAGCTATGTACTGGTTTCAGTGCAACACAATGTTGCAGAAGTTCTCTCAAAGGTGGGATAATATAATTGTTAAATAAAGATGTTTAACAGCTTGCTAACATGTCCTGATATGGTAGGGTTTTCTAACTGAGGTGAGCCTAAAATAGTGTATATATATGAATCAGGTGTGCAGCCATAGCAGTATTAAGATTTGGATGAAGAACAGAGCATGTGTGGGATAGTCAAATGCAGAGGAATCTTGAAAGAGTATTTCAAAGAAACAGAGAAAGAGAGAAAGGCATAAACAGACCTAGGGTGAAGTCAGGGATTCATGAGTTTATAATCATCTTAAGATACTATGCCTTTAGGAAGCTAATAAGCTGGCTACAGAGTGGCCACGTCTCCATGAGATTCTGACTGCACAGTTGTTACTGAGAAGGCATTTAGTAGTTGCATACACAAGTATGCAACTACTAAATGACTGCACAGTAAATGAAGTTACTGGACAGTAGTGTATCTGAATGGCTGTTAAGTGATGCCAAACGTACAGAAGCTCATTACTACTGTGCAGTAGCATCGCATCACACTTCATACCACACAACACTAGTTCACAGTAGTAACAAGCTACTGTTCAGTCAGTGTCCCATGTAGATGTGGCCAGTGCACCCTCACCCTCTCCCTCCACCTCTCACACAATTAAAATGCCCAAAACTCAGCTGCCCCTTTGAAAACGAAGTTTCTTGCGAACAATTTATATTCACTTTTAAAAATCTATTGTATTAGAATATTATTCTTGCACTTATTCTTAGAGTCCTGAAAAACATCAGTGAGGAAAATCCAAACTACATGGAACTTTCTTTAAAATAGGGGACCCTATTCTCCACTCCTCTGGCCTTGTACATCATCATGACAAAATCGATTTAAATATGCCATCGTTCTGATATAATAATGTTTTATACTTAGTTGGCATGAGAATCAAGCAATTAATTTATTTTCTCCTACTATTGAACATAAAACCTTGCTGTTTGACCTTTACACTAATGAGGCTAAATAAAAACACAGATGGTTTCTACTAACTGATGGAAAGTAATAATGTGCTATCTTAAGCCATTACTTTGCAGAACGAGAGGCCTGGGCAAGGATTATTTCATCTGAGTAAGAAACTGCAGCTTAAAAATATCTCCTCCCTGTCTAAATTCTTGTCTACACTAAGAAATTGACTCATTTTAGAAAACAGTTACCAGCAACAGGTACCCTGAAAAGTAATGCTTGAGATAGTTCAGGTGCTAACAGACTGAGCAGAATTGTTATTTCACACAATTAAAGAAACAGTTCTTGAGATATGATGTTTAGCAAAGGGGATCCACTGCAGACAAATATCTTCAAGAACAGGTCATTTCCTAGTTCAAAGGGGCCTGGAGAAATAAAATGAAACAGCTTCTTTCAATCCTTTCAAATCACACAGGTTATGATCAACAAGTAGGCAACTGTTGATCCCTCTGGATCATGGTGTATACATGAGAGGTCACCAGGACCTTTGATGTTCATACCTAGACAGGAATATGGAGGAATAGCAGCTGCTCAGACCTTCCATCTCCCCTTTAGACCACTGAGATAAGATCCAAAGGCCAGACCAAATCTGGCTGTAGTTGTATGTGCATTATATCTTGATGGTTGTAGTTATATATGCATCCAGGAATTGAACCTGGCTCTACTGCATGGCATAACAAGGATGCTACCACTGAACCACAACAGCAGGTACAGGCTATAGTTGAACACATGCAAAAAAAATACATGCAAGTTGTCCCACATGACCTTTTCTGGCCAATCTGATTTAAGCTCAAAATATTATAGTGAAGAACACCTTCAAGAATCTAAAACTAGAATATAAAGGGTGAGGACAAGCATATACTGCACCCAGTATAGGTTTAGAAAGCCTAAACTGGCAGCCTGAACTGGAAGTAGCATGTACATGTGTTCACCATTGCTGGGAGCAGCATGGATAGCCAGAAGAAAGCAACTTATGAGGGGAGGGGCTGGCAGATCCACAGAGGGGTCTAGCAGGACCAAGGGGAAGGTTGGCAGGTCTGGGGGGTGGGCTGTTAAGATAAAAATAGCTCAATCAGAATTAGGAACAGCGTAACCCCAGGGCTGGAACAAGTGGCTGGGCTGTGAACATCAGCAGATGTACGCTAGGCCAAGTTAACTCTTCGTATTTGGGTTAACCCTCTATCATTCCAAAGTTAATTCACTTCCTGAAATGAACTTAGATCAGGTGTACCTTTTCTGGGTACCTGAAGCCCTGTGAGTTCCATCTAGACTGTATATTTTGGTCAACCTAACCTTGGTATTTGTACATACCCAAAATGTACTATTTCATCCATTTCAATTAAAATTTTAAGAGTGAAATTTGATGCATTTGCAAATTAGGAAGAGCTCTATAGCTTCACAGAGCCCCATCTTCTAATAAATTTAAATAGAAAATTTAAAAAATAATATTAATAAGATAGACAAAAAGTACAGGTATTTAAACTCTTCAAATATGTCAGTGTCTCAAGTCTCTTATATTTAAACAATTTATATTCTATTATCTCAAATATTTGATTATAAAATGTGTAAAAGAAGAGAGGCATTCCATTTTCAGAGGCCAAAGTCTGACATTTCAAAAGTAAAAATCACTTATTAGATTATGCATAGGGGTCTACCTAACTCAAGGAGGTGGCTGGCTGATTTCACAGGGAGACCGAGGGGTTGGCTACCACATTCATGAGTTGAATGTGGCATGCTCTCCCCTTTACCTCTGATTGGCCAAGGAGCCCCAGTGTCCCTTCCCCTTTCCACTGATTGGCTGTGAGGGCTGTCCATCATGGAGCCCCACACCTTGTTTCTGATTGATAGAGAGGGGCAAGGCTCTGGGGAGCCAGCATTTTATTTTCAATAAGTTTTCTCTCTCTTTTTTGCAGATTTTGCAGGCAATGCTGGATTACACGATTTCTGTGAAATGCTCAAAGCACAATTTCTGTGGGTCTCAATTTATACATATAATTTAATTAACTCACATTTTGCCTAGCCACATAATTAATAAAATCAAAAACTGGTGGTCAAACCTGATTTCACAGCAAATATTTGATTTTATATTCAGTAATTCAAAATTGTTCTCCTAGGGTGCCTGTAGATGTGTATTACATGATTACAGAACATAGGAACAGACTCAATTAATCAAGTCTGCTGGAGTGTGCTAATTAGAATGAAATTTGCATGCTCCAGTAGCCTTGGCATCTCATTTATTCAACATCCCTGCACTTCAAAATGGCTGTAGATGTGCTTTAACCAAAGCTTTAGTTAAAGTGCCCCCACAGCTATTTTGATGTTCAGCATGCTGAATACACATGACACTGAGAGCCCTTTAATTAGAGTGGCTCCCAAGAACTGCTTTAATTAAAGTGCCCCCCATCACCAACCCTAGGGCATATGAAAAGTTGCCCCCAAGTATTAGTGAGAAATAGAAAGATAGATGTGTGTGTGGGGGGGAGGGTTGAGTGGGGTGTGTGTGTGAGAGAGAGAGAGAGAGAGAGAGAGACTAGTAATGACTGTGCAGTCAGTCATATATATAGCATGTTTATTTCTTATATTTAGTAATTTTACAATGCTAATCAGAGGGAAATGGATATAGTTCTATATAAATAGATGAGCTAAGGAGAATAGTCGGGGAAGCACTGACGTCCCAGAGGGGAGGGGAGTAAGGTGTCCAGGAAGAGTGGTCGCTCCTTAAGGAGAAGATCCTCCAAGCCCAAAGGGAGGTAATCCCAACACGGATCAAAGGGGGCAGGAGGGTGCAAAAGCCCCCATGGCTCACCAAAAGCATCCAGGAGTGTCTCCTAGCTGAAAGGGAGGCGCACACCCAATGGAAGGGAGGGGCCATCACCAGAGAGGATTATACTGCGGTTGCTTAGGGATGCAGGGGGGCAGTCAGGAAGGCCAAGGTGGAGATGGAACTGGGACTAGCTCCCCGGATCAAGGACAACAAGAAGTCCTTTTTTAAATACATAGGGGACAAAAAGAAGGTTTGGGGTAACGTGGGGCCCCTGCAGGACACGCTAGGA
>NW_017728992.1:75764860-75765067 GCF_001723915.1 Gavialis gangeticus | reverse complement strand
TGGGGTAACGTGGGGCCCCTGCAGGACACGCTAGGAAATTTGGTCATCACACCAGACGGCAAAGCTAACATATTTAAGATTTCTTTGCCTCCATTTTCCTGAACAGGGACCGGAACAGCCACTCCACCTCTCGGCCCCCCCTTAAACCCCAGGGGAGGCACACCTAGACCAAGGGTTAGCGAGGAACTAGTTAGGGAACTTCTGGAG
>NW_017728992.1:75761782-75764849 GCF_001723915.1 Gavialis gangeticus | reverse complement strand
GTCCCTTCTGACCCTAGAAACTATGAAACTATGAAATAGCATGAAATGTATGACAATAGGGTTCTGTTTGTAGCAGTATGCCAAAAAATAATTTGTTAATGAGTAACATCCCCAAGAGACTGCTGAGGTTCAGACTGCTCTCAGTGTCATGTGTATTCAGCATGCTGAGCATCAAAATAGCTGTGGGGGCTCTTTAACTAAAACTGTGGTTAAAGCGCTCCTACAGCCATTTTGAAGTGCAGGGACACTGAATAAATGAGAAGCTGAGGCTACTGGAGCATGCAAATTTCACTCTAATTAACATGCTCCAGCAGACTTGATTAACTGAGTTTGCTCCTATGTTTTGTAATCACAATACCTTTACTTTAATAGATATAGAACAAACTGTGCACTAACAATTTAGAATGCCAAATATTCCACCACAGAAGAGTCAAAAACGACAGAAAGGTCTAGTAGTAATAAATTATTAATCAATTCCTGTTAGGATTGTTCTATAAAATTTCCTTACTAGTATTTTATCCAGCACAAATTTAAAGTGTCTCAATCGATGGGAAAGATTTTCCTGATGTTCAGCCTGATTTTTCTTTTCTTAACCTCATTCATTTAGGGTATGGACAGGCATTCTTCTGTAATGCTAAAAAGTATCTCATGTAGTGCTATGAGTGCATATAGATATTTCAGCTCCCTGGCTGCTACAAAGTCGTTTGAAAGACCAGCTCTTCCAAGCTCTCCATCAAGGTGGCTGGGGTCCCCTCCACCTCCGCCCCCAGGACAGCCTGTGACTGGCAGCTTTTCCTTGCCAGAGAAAGGGGGCATGCTGTCAATGATTAGCTGGCCACTTCTAGAAATCATCAGCTTCTCCACCTGCTCTTCTTACCTCTGCCAGCCCTGGTTGTACTGTTGCCACTGCCATCTTGCCAGGCCACTAGCAGCAGTGATGGAAATTCCCTTTCCTTAATCCTAATCCTTCCTCCTATATTCCTCCCCTGCCTTGTTTCACCTAACAGCTGATCAGTAGCTGCAAGCAGCTGCACAGCTGCCATGGCCAAGAGAATGGCAGCTCTGCTGAATGCGGCAGCGATGACAGAGTTACGGCTGCCCAGCTTTGCTGATCAGCAGCAGCTCCACCACAGCCTGTTACAGCCACCTCTGTGCAGGGCTCTTAAAGTGGCAACATTGTTAATAGGGTTCCAGTTGCTTGCTTCTGGGCAAGCAGGCAGGGAGCCACACTCTCTCCTTCCTCTACCCACTTGGAGTCAGCCATTGGGGACAGGGAGTGACTGAAGTGTTGTAGGTCCTAGAGACCTGGGTAATGCTACATATAGGTGTTATACATAGCACTACAAACCCAAGAAGCTTCTGTTTGAAAAGCACCATTTCATAGTGCTTTTGCCATCTTCGTAGCACCACAAACAGCAAAAGTGACAGACTGTACAGCCACTTTTTGTAACATTAAAAGGTGCAATTAGCACAATAATGTAATGCATGCCCATTGCCTTAGTCATAGTTTTTCATTTCCAAAACATTCTAAACAATTATAAATAGTTACATTTCCATTTATGGGAATTATAGAGGCTTATTTCCTTAAAGCTGTCCTTATAAATCATTCCCTCCACTTTTATCATTTTTATTTCCTAAATCCCCTATGTATTTTTAACATCGTTTGCTATTGCAGTTCCTATAACTGAATTCAGAATTCCAGAAGCAATCCATGCAAGGGAGGCACTTCAGTGTTTTTTTGACATAATGTGAGGCCTTTGCATGCAAAACTCAGCATCATATCCATTTTTATCTCACCAAAACCATAGCTTAAACTCATGTCTAATTTGATGTTCGTTATCATTTCTAGGTCTCTTGAGTGTTCAGTGTTTCCCCAAATTACCCTCTGTTGTTTAAATCTCTTCATGTTGGGCTATTCTATATATTTCTTAGGAAAGATTCTTAGGGGGAGGTTTCTTAGGAGGATTTATTGTCACTTCCCCTGACCCTCACCTCGCAAGAGTGTGTCACTGTGTGTTATAACTCAAGATGGGTCAAATTCTAGCAGCATTAAAAGGGGAGGTGGAGAGCTCACAGAAGCAATTAGACCAGGCATCCCCTTCCTTGGCTTCCTCAACCCCACACTTGAGTCCTGAAGTTTCCAACTCTTTATAATAGAGCTGGCAACTGTCCTTTTTCCTGTACACCAACTCAGACAACAGACCTGAGCTATCTTTAAAGGAATCCGTCCCTGTTGCTGGGTATTTTAGTCTGCCCCCATCACCCCTAAGCTGCTAATGGAGCACTTAGAATACTAGTACCCATTCCTCCTTTGTTTCTGATGAGCTTCTTTCTGCCTCCCTTTTCCAACATTAGCCATCCCACTATCACCATGATCCAGAGCCTACAAGATATTGTTTGGAATATAGCTTTTCCTATATCTAGGAAAGCAGGAATGGGAAACCTTAAATCCTACTTTTTCTAAAATGTTTACCCAATATGGGTCTAACTATCCATAAGAATCACAATTCACAAATGAATAATATTTCTTTGCCTTGTACCATATGTTCATATTCCTGTCCCGTTTCATAGTCTCAGTTATTCCAAGGCTTCAAGAAGGAAGCTATCAAAAAAGAGCAATTCCACATGAAGCCTGGAATAATTTATGCTGCTACAGCAATATACTGGCATTGATCTTTTTTTTCAGAAATGTAACTCAAATCAATGGAAAAGGAGTGAAAATAAAACATGTTCCCTGAAACTGTTTTTCAGTTGAGGAATTTTTAGATGGAATAAGATGTGCCCTATGCTAAGAACATTTTTCTCAACCTAAACACTCCTCACTTTTAAAATACGAGAGGCATAAGATCTGGAGTTAAGATTCCCCTTCCCTTCCCCCTCCCCAAGGGCTTTGGTTGTGAGGGGAAAGGGAAGAGGAGCGGTGATGTGGTAGAAACTCACAGATCCGCAGTTACTAAAATATGCATTTAATTCATCTTCTGTAGATAAGCACACCTGGTAAAATTTCACACAAGGAATATCGTTCTTTTCATTTATTATTATTTATAGAAAAAAAAGGGGGGGGGGG
>NW_017728992.1:75741426-75761771 GCF_001723915.1 Gavialis gangeticus | reverse complement strand
TCATTTATTATTATTTATAGAAAAAAAAGGGGGGGGGGGGCAATGTGTGACCACTTTCTGAAGAATTCCTCACAGCTGTCAATCAATGGATCTGTTGCTATAAGAGTCCTCTAAGTATACCCTCTCCTATAAAAGACAATATCTAGGATTTAAGAAACATTGAACTACATTTGTTTTGTGTTATCTGCTAGATTTGCTTCAGAGAAATAAAGCTGTGTCTAGAAGCTGATGAGATAATATTCTACTCAACGTACAAATAGTTGTCTTACGTTTTGTGATACTCCTGGAAGGAGAAAGCAAGCAGAATTTGGGCCTCAGTGATTTTTGCTGCTGTTCCTAAAAGAATATTGCTACACCTACACCATTTAATTCTAAAACAATAGTAGCATAATTAACTAAAGTATATAAATAACTACTACTCTTCAGACCAAGCTACATTAAAATATGAGTCATTGCTCCATTCATAGGAGGCTATAGAATTCCATCAAAACCTAAAGTTACTGCAGTGCAGTGCTGCTGCAGTCAAAAATTAAAATAAAAAGTAGCTTTCTTTTTGTAATGAGCCTAGTAATAATTTAACTCAAAGTATGACTAGAAACATTGTTTTTACTTTAATAAATTAAACAGACAATTTGACATAGAAAGCATAATTGTACAACAACTGCAATTAAGATTTAGAAATATTACTTGAATACATATTTATCTTTGGTTCTTAAACTGTCTTTGGCAAAATATGCAGCAGTTTGCTTTACTTCAAAAGGGCATGTCTACATTAGATGTTGACTGCACAGTAGCTCGATACTACTACGAAGTAGGGTCGCATGGCAAAAAACATGCCGAGATGCTACTGCACAATAGTATTAGGCTACTGTGGAGTCGCATCACCTAAAAGGCATTTGCTGGCAGTACTGAGTAGTAACTCTGGTTACTGTGCATTTATTTAATACTTGCTTAAACAAATACTAAATAAATGCAGAGTAACTACTGGGCAGTAGTATCTCATAGAGAGGTGTCCAGGGAGAACTATCTTGCTCTTCAGTAGGGGAGATGGCTGGTGAAATGAAAAAGTAGAGATAGAATTTTCTGATATAATTACTTTTCACTAGAATACATTATTGCTGATCATTTTGAAGGAGAAAACTGCACTGTGTAACAATCAAATGTAAACTAGGTAATTCATTATAAAGTATTTTGAATGATTTCATATAATAGAATTCTATTGACAGTGCTGCTTTTTAAAACTTCACAAATCCTTCACATTGGTATATGAATCATGGATAAAATTGTACTGAAGTCTGATGTCCATGAAAAAAGCTGGTTTGTTATTCAAAAGAAACTGCATTTAAAAATTATCTTGATATTTTCTTTGAAATTAAAATATATTTCCCACTGAAATGTTATCACAATTGCCCATCACTAGCAAAGTCAGCTGTAAATTCAACTCTTTCCGTTAAAATGTACAAGGCTTGGTACTCACCAGGTGTGAAATTATATCGAGCAGAAAATCCCATTGATTCCAGCTCACCATCAGCAAAAAATTTAATCCATAGAAATCTGCCACTGGATTTTATCATAGGTGGATTTTGCTGTCCACAAAAACGTCCAATAATTGGGGAAAAGCCAAAAGGTCCATCTCTTACTTCAATATGATCAAACTTGCACTCCCAAGAAGGCTCTATGGAATATTTTTCATCAAAATTTAGCTCAATACATTGTCTAGGAGCAGCTAGAACAGAAACAAAAATGTGTTTAATTACTACTTTATGATTTAGTCTACTTGCAAACTTTAGATAAACAAGCATATATTCCATTTTCCTGTACATCATAACATTTTGCTAGACAAATACTACTGTTCTATATTTCAAATTATATCTTCTGTATCCTAACTCAATTTCACCTCATTAACTGACGTCTTTTCTACTCCAAGTAAAAGGCATTTGTGAAACTCTTTCTTAAGCAAGTTAAGTCATCTATGTTGTAAAGCAAAAATGTGGTTTAGCAATGGTTGATTCAGATACAAAACTTCTGAAGGAATCTAATTAATAGGGGAAACCATTTCTTTTCAAATATTTTGAGGGATTTTAATGAGAATGTAATATTTCCTGGTGCTTATAAAGATAAGAAATTATCTGTTCAGGAGTAGAGTACTGCACTGAGGACAAATTCTGTCCCCAGACACACTGAAGTCAATGACAGGCCTATGCATAAATCCTATTTCAGCATAAATTATTTACCATCTCATTTGAAACCTAAGATAAAGTACAGTGAAATGTCACTTAAGAAATCAGCCAAGGAGGAAGTAAAAGTTTGTTACCTTAGCTAAAGATCAGACACTATTCAACTGGAAATGTGAACGATGCTTTAAATTAATCACTTAATTAAATGGTTGGCTATAAAAAAAGATCTTTAGTTAATCCAGATGTAGATTATAAAGTCAGTGAGTATCGTTGTGATTATTGAGCTTGATTTCTTGCATAACAGAGGCTGAAGAATTCTGCTTAGTGGCTGCATCTACGCGAGACAATTACTATGCAGTAGCTTGTTACTACTGCACAATAGCATCGCCAGACATGAACCATGACGCAGCACTGCTGCACAGGGGTAGCAAGCATCACTAGGCAGCCATACCAGGATACTACTATGGAGAAATGCTGGTTACTGTGCAGTCAGCATCTCATGTAGATGTGGCCACTAAGTCCTACCTGAAGTCTGATAACTTGTGGTTGAACTACAGAATCTAATTTTGATCAAAGATCGCAAGTGAGGGAATATCCACTTAGCAGAGGTGTCTAACAATTAAATACCTTCACTGGTAAGAAACGGGTCTTTAATTTTCAAATACTGGATCATGCTATACTTTTACTGTAGAGATCTTTCTGAGATCACCTTATATGCCTAATAAGGTGGAACAGGCTTTGACCCTTATTGCATAATATTAGTAGATTAATGTAATATAGACAACTACACAGGGGGTCGGAACATTCTTTATAACTCTTAATCTTTGTTAGCTTTTCATCTATGCACAGGTGCAACAAAATGTCAAAACCCAAATGCTGTTCAATTTTCTATATAACCAATAGAGAGAGAGAAAGAGAGGGAGGGAGGGAGAGCAGGAGTGGACCTGGGTTACATAATTTCTGAGGCATTTTAGAAGGCAAGCTTTGGAGGAAGACGCATTAGTCACCTAAGAACACGGGCTAATTAAAACATGCTAAATTATCACAGTATGGAACTTATGGATATTAAAAGTAATATCCAATAGGAATCACTTCTGATTAGAGACTCAAAATCTATAAATTTACAGTTCTTAAAAATGAAAATAATTTGTCAATATGAGAATTACCAATTTAGAAAAAGGGAAGTTATTAAAGGAGATAATTCTAATGCTACCATTATAAAGTCTGAAGACAAGAGAAATCTGGTAAGTAATAGTGATACACTGAATAAGTGGAAGATATTTTTGGCTAATGTTTTTGATTGACTTTACATATTTACAAGAAATACAGTTATAAAGCAAAACTTTTGAATATTAAAGGAGTTGATGGTGATTTACACTCTGAGATTTGGACTGTATTTAGTACACTAACATTGTATTTAATCCTAGGTCTTTGAAGGGTGACTCACTAGTCACATACAAGTTGAAATACCAGGCCTTTGTGTTTTTTAAGACAATATGCCCATAATTCATACTAAAAATGGTTAACCATGACTTGAACATCTTCTATCCCTATTACTGATATACAGATATGTTAAGCTGCTGGCAACTTTAGTAAAAAATTGCAACATAAACTGTTAGTTTATATACAGCCATATGCTGACACCTTCACTCCTCTTCAGCAACATGAATGACTGGCCACTGACGTCAATGGAAACAAAGAAAAATGTGTGTCTCTGTACCTTGCCCTTTTACTTTTAGGTACATAAAAGTAGTTTTATATGTTTATTTTTAATTACATTCTCTGTCTTCTTAAAACCTATCCCTTTTCCTCAGCAATACATTCTTTGAGAAATGTTACCAGTGATGATGTGTAGTCAAATAAATGCTTAACCAAACTTTCCTTGATTTCAAAGTTTTAATGTGTTTGTGATAAATAGAGAAAGGCCTATTTCTGACTTACACCAAGTATATATATTAGTATACACTACTAGATATTTTTGTGTCACTGAGAAGCAGCGGTGTGCGAAACAGGCTGAATTTGATTTGGATTCAGATTCTGATTTGGTCCGTGACAGAGACAGTGATTCAATTCATTGATTCGGATCACTGTCCCCAATTCGATGTGTCCAAATCTGAAGATTCAATGCTGACTCGGAGAATCAGAGATTTGGCCACAGTCACAACTTTATATGTTTTTTCTACGTACCTCACATGGCTTGTGAAGGCTGAGATTCTGGGGTGGATGGAGCATCCCACAGGAGCGCAGGGGGGCTCACCACATGCTTTGTGGAGAACTTGGAAGACTGGAAGTACTTCTGGTCCACTTCCAGGTCTGCCACTGGGAGCAATCAGCCATGGGGGGACCCGGAGAGCCCCCCCACACACCCAGAAGGCACCATTTGCTGAGGTGGAGAGGCATGGGGTGGGAGGGAGGAGAAAACGCTCCCTGGCAGACCCGGAAGTGGACTGGAAGTGCTTCTGATCCACTTCCAGGTCTGCTGCTAAGGCATCACAGCATTCATGAGCTGCCTGGTACCTCAAGGTATGTAAAAAAACATTTAAAGTTAAGTCTATGTCAGAATCTAAGAATCTTTCTGAATCTCTCCAAATTGATTCAGAGAGTACTGATTTGATTCAGAGAGATTAAGGGTATCATGATTCAATTTGGAATCAGAGATTCAGCCACTGAATTGGGCTGAATCTTTGCTGAATCAAATCAGCCCTACTGAGGAGTCTTAACATCAATTACATTGCCAGAAGTATGTAAAAGGAGTCCTGCTGTGACTGAGAATCAGCCTTGCCACTTTAACTCACACTAAATTCAATGGACTTCAGTGTAAACCCTACTTAAATAGGAACTAGAAACTTTACAACTTGCTACACATGGTGTAGCAAAACACCCAGTTTTCCATTTTTTTTTTTAATTTTAAAATGCATTCTCTCCCCTTTCCCAACCATTTCTGACTTTTCTCTCCCTCTCTATTCCCTATAGATAAGTATAAGTGAGCTAAGACATAGGATAAGCTTCAGCATGTTATTTTGGTCACAAGTTGTATTTGGTTTTTTTTCTTCTTCTTTATACTGTATAATTATTATGTTTATATTGATTTTTACTGTTCTATATTACTGTTTTACTGATACTATATGATTTAGGCCTACATATGTAAGTTAGCATAAGTCATGTCAAGTTTCCATTTTGTTTGTCAAGTCTCCATCTTGTCCCCATGCCCTGTTATGTAAGCATGTGGGAACCTATGACTCATACCTACCACTCCTATATAACCTGGTTCCTAAATGAATGGGAATGAATGAGGGTGCTGGAGAGATAATGGCAGTAGGTCTAAATATAGCTCCCTCTGAATGACCAAGCCATCAAAACCAATACCTGGACCAATGACCCAACCACTGGAACCACCCTCAGTTTTCAAGAAACAAAAGATGAGGTGAGGCAATCCACCATTGTACCAAGGCTGCACATGCTCAGTAAGAACACCTGGAACCCTCTGGAGCAGGACTGACCTTGCCTGGACAGGACCTCCCCATAGGAGATCAGAGGTAGTCTGCCCCATAAAAAGGGATAGTGAAGACTGACTCCTTGGGACGCCCTCTCCATCTGGATCAGAGCCATGCCACACCACCTATCCACCCAGAGGCCCTGCCAACAACTCCCCTCTGGACAACACCTGCTGGACAAAGACCTCTTTCCAGCCTGGATAGGAGCTATCACCCCCAACCCCCTCTTCAACCAAAGACTTGGACTCTGTTTCTCTTCCCTACCTGGACTCCAAACCTTCCACTGAGTCTCTTTCTCCTGCTGCCATTGTGAGTGCTTGTGTGCGTGTGTGAACCAATAACTTCATGGGGCTGTGTAGAGTGCTGTCTGTTTAATAAACTTGTTATTTTGAAACCCTGAGCTGGATTTTTGTCTGTTTTCTGACTGTTTCCTCCTTGTCACCACTTATATGCCCCCAAACACCCAGCTTTCTGCTTCAGTTTCCAGCCCCAAGCTCCCAGGTTTCTGCCTCAGTTCCTTTCCTGGCTGTCTCTTCTTTGCCACTGGGCTTCTTCCCTTGCACCAGTAACCTCGAGTAACCCTGGGGCCACTTGACCTTAAGTAACCCCAAGCCTCAGTTCCTTAGCCCAGCTTCTCTCTAATATACCAGTTCTAATCTGGAACTCACCAGTGTGTATGTGTAGGTGGGTGGTATGTGTGTGAACTGGTGAATATACATACATACATATATACACATATACATATACACACATACATGTATATCTACACGTGTGTGTGTGTGTGTGTGTGTGTGTGTGATTGTGTGCATGATATATGAATTAGTGGTCCATGTATGTGTATGGAGTGTGTGGGTACTGACAACTGATTGTCTAATTTGTGGTGTGTGTAGTGTGTATGCACTTGAATTGGTGATAGGTATGCATGTGCCTAGGCTGGTTTGGATGTGTATGTGCCTGAGTCAGTAGTGTGTGAATGTGTGTGTGTGTGTATGCACCTAACTGACTTGTGTGTTTGTATATGTGCAATTGTGTTATACCCTCCTGCCTAACAGTGCAATATTGAGATCCTGAGAGTTGGCCTGACCCCACAGGGCAACAACGGTACTATGAATCATACTGGTTTATGGTTTGAATATTGTTGCACTTACTTTCCTTTGCTTTTATTGGTTTTTCAAGGACTATTTTTTTGCATAGCCAGGCACAAGTCTTAGTAGAATTAGGAAAAGTCATCCTGCACAAGATAGGGAACACTTTGTGTTCAGCTATAAGCTCTGTGGTTGTCCCTAGTTCTTCTACACCTCATGCAAATTTGGGAAGAGAGTCCTGTTTTCTTTCCCAAGCTCTTCTGTACGTACACAAAGGCTAAGGACACATATTATCTCGTGCTTAGCTTTTAAATTAATTTCCTTTTGTGGATATTGTGTGAAAGCTTTCAGTTTTAAGTTGGTAAAAGACTCTCAAAGAAATAATTTTTTTCTCATCTTCTAGAACAGTGGTCTCCAAAGTGGCGTGTGCACACCCCGGGGGGTGTGCAAGACGATCCATTGGGGTGCGGGAAGAAAATACTAGAACTTCTATTTATATTTATATGAATATACATATATTGGGGGTGCATGCTCAAAAATTTTTTAATAATAGGGGTGCTTGATCAAAAAAGTTTGGAGACCACTGTTCTAGAAGATGACCATGGTAGATGAAAACCAAGGCACAGTTCAAATATTCACTTTTGTTAAATACTGAAGGGCCAGAGTATGATTCCTAAATACTTCTTTGTTTCTAGCAAACAGGTATCATTAAGTATTCCTGGTGCAATGAACTCCAGTGTATATCATGCCACAGTTTATTGGTTCTAGGTGCTGTGTCTTCATGTGAGCCCCAGACCACAGCATGTTGAGCTGGACTGGAGCAGCCTCGACTGGCTGCTCCAACTCAGCACAACATGCTGCAGGGGGACTGGCTGGGGCATGAGGGTGCTCCAGTGTGGGGCTAGCTGGCAGGCATCCCTGTACTGAAGCATCCTTGCATCCAAGCCAGTCCAGTCAGCATCTATATGTGCATCGCTTTGCACTAAATAGCACTGCTGTAGTACAGTACTTGTATTTACAAGTACTCAACCACAGCAGAGTTACTTGGCTTACTGTGGCCTAATAGGGCCACTTGTGCAGACACTGAGACTTTCCTGAGGAGCTAATTAGGCAGCTCTGCAGTAAACATCTAGTGTAGATGTGCCCAATGAGTACAAGTATACTCCCAGTGAAACATACTGAAATGCAATGAAAGTAGGCCAAGAACAACTGAAATGTTCCTTCTAATAAAAAAGAACAACTGTGTTGGCTGGTTGGTTGTTTTTTGAATACACATTATGGTTTCCTCTATAATGGAATGGAATAATAGAAAGAAAATAAGAAAAAACTACTATTTATGCATAACTGAGAGGGGTGGGATTCAGGACTAGAACCCTCAGTCACCTGTAAGGTTAAGCAAAATTCATGGGACTTTTGGCTACAGTTCAGGCAGAAGACCATAAGAAAAAGTTGTTGCCATCTCATGAACTGCTTTTACTTCAAATCTTAAAAATCTTCTATATTTAGCTTCTAATTATCTTTCTTCAAAGACTGTTAATACCATGGAAAGACTGCTTAATGCCTGCATGTCTTGTCATCTTTTTCATCTAATTATCTTACACAAGTGCTGTCTTGAGATTTTACATTTGCTGTAAAAGGCATTTGGTTCTAACTTTTAGTAGAGGAACAGTTGCAACAAAAACACACAATTAAGGTTTTAATTCTGAGCTGCCTGTGAGTCTGTGTAACTGACAGCTAAAGCTAAGCAAAAAATCTGTTTCAATTTACCAGACTGCCTGAAAATGAGACATTGAGCTAAACATCTATCTACCCCTCGTAAATATGAGCTGCAGAAGTAATGGATTTGAATAATCCTTGATATTTCCAGTCATTGTAAACAGGCAAAGCATAGTCTTCTTTTGAAAACAGTTCCATTTATTTATTTTGGAGAATTTGTTATGAACACAAGAAACAGCCTGATACACATTATATTAATTGACTTTGTTAATGCTGCTGCCTCAACTGACATTTTTAATATGAAATATGACTGTGCTACAATATATATAGAACATGTAGTAAGAAAATAAGTATTTGGAAAAGCTTGGATGGCTTTGAAGAGAACTACCATTAATTTTATATTGCTGATTAATATATTAAACAAGTCCAGGGAATATAAATAACCAAAATATATAAATTGGAAAATTAATTCACACCTCTATTGATGCTAATAAAAAATTTCAAGGCACTCTATACTCTGTACTTTTGTTTAAAAGCATGCATTAATTAGAAATTAAGTCCTTAATTGATCAAAATAACCAAGTGACAAGATTACACATTTCTGGCTCAAAAGCTGAAATCTATTACATAATGTTTGACTGCATCATTCCCAAAGTATATTTAGCTTAAATAAGAGACTTGGTACTTAAAAGTGCTCTGCTTGCAAAACTCCCCTTGAAGTCAGTGTGCCAAATTCACTGCTGGCAAAAGTTAATGCAGCTGCCCAAGTTGCTCCTGCTATGCCAAAAGTAAATTTGGTCCAATGGGAGTTGTGCATGTGTAATGCATACATAGGACCTGGCATCATAAGGAATTTAGTATGCACACTGAGCCTGATCCTACATTCTTTGTCTCTTAAAGGCTTATATTATAATTGTTAAGGATGTAGGGGGTTCTTTTGATCACAGAATCAAAGGATTGGAAAGAACATATTATCCAATCATCATCTAAATCATTCAGTCTGACCTCCTATATAACAGGGTCTTTAGGGTGTTTTTACATGTGCTCCAGGGATGTGGGTGGCAGGCACTTTAATTAGAGTGGCTACTGTAATTAAAATGCCTGCAGTGTCTCATGTATCAGTGTCTCCATTAAGGCTGTGCAAAGTTTCGGCCCCTGATTCAATTCGGTGGAGATTTGGCCCAATTCGGTGGCTGAATCTCCGGAATCCAAATTGAATCAGAAGACCCTTAAATCTCTCCGAATTGAAATGGAACCCTCCAAATCAATTCAGAGAGATTCGGAAAGATTCAGCAATTCAGACATAGACACAGCTTTAAATGTTTTTTTCTACATACCTCAAGGTACCAAGTGGCTCATGAATGCTGTGATGGTGGGGCAGATGGAGCATCCCACAGGAGTGTTGGGGGGTGCCCAGGATGCTCGGCAGCAGACCCAGAAGTGGACCCACTTTCAGTCCACTTATGTGAGGAGCACACTGGGGGCCCCCCCCACACCCTCCAGGCTCAATGACTGGTGCCTCCTGGGTCTAGGGGGGTCACCCGTGGTCCCCTTGCAGCTGATCGCTGAGCGGGGGGGAACATGGGAGGGGGGCCATGAACTTGGTGGTGAACCCAGAAGTGGGCCAGAAGTATTTCCAGTCCACTTCTGGGTTCACTGCTGAGCACACGGGGGGTCCCCCCCCATGTACCTGTGGGATGCTCCATCCACCCCAGCATCACAGTGTTCACAAGCCATGCCTGGTACCTCAAGGTATGTAGAAAAACCATTTAAAGCTGTGTCTATGGCCGAATTGCTGATTCTCTGAATCAGCATCAAATCTTCAGATTCAGATTTGGCTGAATCGAATCGGACACAGTGATTCAAATCAACTAATCGAATCACCGTCCCCAGTTAGGGCCAAATCCAAATCAAATATGGGCCGTTTCACACACCCCTGATCTCCATGCCTCAAAATGGTGGCAGGGGTGCTTTAACTAAAGCCTGTTCAGTGAGCTTCATTTGAAGCACTCCCACTGCCATTTTAAAGTGCTGGGACACTGATACATGAGATGCGGAGGCTGCTGGAGTGTACAAATTAATATCCTCCAGCAAATTAATTGAGTCTGCTCCGACACGCTTTAATTACAGCACATCGGAGCAGCCTCTGGCATATCTACAGGCACCCCAAGTAATTCCTACATTGATCCTATAATTTTTGATTGGTACAGAGGACGTTTTTCAGAAAGACAGACTATTTTCATACTGTATTAAGATTTTTAGTCATGGAGAAACCATTGCATCCCTAGTTGGTTCAATGGTTAATTATTCGCATTGTGGGGGAAAAAAATTCACCTCATTTCTGTTCTGAATATTTCTTGGTAGAACTTTCAGCAGTTGGATGTTTTCATACCTTTGACTAGTATGTTAAAAGAGACCTTTGCTATCAAAATTTTTCTTCCCTTTTTGCTTATTAATGACTATGGGAATTATTATGAGAATGCTCTCATAATAACTAAAAATGGTAATAACTGAATAATTTGAAAATGCGAAAAGATTTGCATACATTTAAGATGACCTATTGCATTTTAAAACTGTTTTCTTGCCATTTCAGCACAAGAAGCCAAACTTTGAAGCCCTAATTTAGTCCCATTAAAGTCAGTGAAAGTTTTGCCTGAGAAAGACCTTTCTTTTTTCTATTATTACGTTTTGTAAGTTTTAAAGAAAGAAGAAAGCAGGCAGGTAAGCAAGCAAGAAACCTGGAAAATGTGGTTATCCAAATTGACAGCAGGACTACCCATGATTTGGAAATCTTTAATAAGTACAGACAGAATTCTCAGACTGAATCAGACCTGTGGTCTGCTCCTATATTCAATGTCACTCAGTGCAAGAAGCTTCAGAAAAAAGTACTAGGACCCTCATAATAGATAATAATAAATAAGTGGAACATAGGAATTAGCTAAAAAAATCCCATCTAAAGGTTAATGGGTGCTTACACCCAGAAGTGCAGGCACCTATATGCTTTAGAAATTATCCTATGTTAGCTTCAAATATTCTTATGCATATCAATATCTAATCCCTTTTCTGAAACCCTTTAACTTCAATGTCTTGTGACTCTAAGTTTCACAGAGTAATATAATATTTTTTAAAGCATTTCTTTTCTTAATTTTAATTCAGTTATCCTTCAGTTTAATTGACTGCTACACTTAGGTCTTGTTAAAAAGATAACACCAAATATACTTTCTCAGCACCTCCCTTAGGGGTACATTTATCATGTTTCCTTCTATTTATCTCCTCTCTAAATGGTGCCATTCTTTTCAGTATCTCATGTTCTGAAATTTTACCACCTAATCCTTTTGGTACTATACTTGCACCCAATTATTCTTGCCTTTTTGTTCGTTTGTTTGTTTGTTTTGAGAGGGGCAGAGAAATACCAGATCTCAACACAATGTTCAAGGAAAAATCTCCCACCAAGTTACAGAAGACATCACAAGGTTTCATTACTGTTTCCCCATCTCATTATTTTAGCTGTCAAAAAACAAACAAAATCACAGGAAAATAGTTGCACAATGACCACAGAACTTCAATATGCTGCAGACAGTGACACCAGAGTTATTCTGTTTTTGTTTACTTTGATCAATTTTGCCAGCATCCACAGCTCATTGTCAACATGATAACAGCACATACAAGCTTCTCAAATTATTCTGAACACTTTGCATTTGTCAACAAAGAATTTCACCTCCATCTTGCAACCCATTTGCCTATCTTTTTTACATCTTTCTCAGATTCCTCTCTGACTTCTCTAGGGTTGGTTATTCTAAATTTTCTGTGAACATCACATTTTGCCACCTTGTTGCTGTAAACCTCTCTATCCCATATAATTAATACAATATCCAAACTCTAGCTGTACAATGAATCCTTTATGATCCTCATGTTAAAAGAAGAATTGCCCATGAACTAGATTAAAGAGAACTTTCAACACTTCCCACTGTAATCTTGAGAGAGGTCTTTATGCCTCAATTATCTGTGAAATACAGATAATTCTTCCCAACCTCATGGAGGTGCTCATAAACCCAGTTCTGTATGCAAGAAATTCAGATACTAGGGAGAAAAGCACAGAAGTAGAAAGAAATATGATAACCTGCATACTGAAAATGAACCATTTAATTCCCCTTTTTATTATTATTTAAACAATTTTTTTCTTTACAGAAACCATATTTGTCTGTTTCTGTTTCATATTCATTTTAGTATTTTATAATACTCTCTATAGTTATAGTTTTAACTGGTTTATCTTGTACTGAAGTAAAGCTCGGTGGTCTGTAATTTCTTACCTCTATGTTTAAAAAACAACAGATAAAATGTGTACTACTCTTCAGTCTTGTGGCAGGTCTTATGAAAAAGCATACATCTATTAACAAGTCAAAGCCTTCAAAGATAGTTATGTGCCTAAACATTGAAAAAGATACCTGATGGGATTTTAAGTACGATTTAATGGGGTAGAATGGCTAAATGCAAAAGTATTTAAGCAATGAAATCAATAAGCGCCCCACTACTTTTGAAAATCCCACTACACACTTATCTTCAACTTTTGTCACTGCATGCATTTACACATGCACTTTACAGCACAGTTGACTAATTAGCTCTGAAGTAAAGTATTACAGTGTATATGTGTGCCAGTACTAGGGTGCAGTAAATTAATTAACTCCATTGTAGGATAGTACTGTTAGGTACAGTTTGGTGGAGTAAATTACTCTGCCATAGCATAGTACTGTCTCTAACAGTACTATCCTATGGCAAAGTAATTTACTCCACCAAAACACACACATAGACCTGACAGGGGCTGGCTGGGATATGAGGATGCTAACGTACAGTAGCTACCTGCCACCTAGCCCCGCACTTTAGTACCCTCATGCCCCAGGCAGCCTCTTCACTGCCCAATACTGCCACCCAGAGCTTGGGGCTCACCCCTGCCAGCCCCAGGCTTCTCCACCACAGTTCAAAGTGCTGCAATCCTGGGAATGCATGCAGACACTGAGCCCAGGAGCAATTTTTGTCTGATACAAACTTTGCCAGAGTTTATCATATTGCATTAATTGCATGTGTAAATAGACTCACTGAATACTTTCAATAATTTAGATCATATCTACCTAGATATTCCTAGGATGATGATCAGAGTAGTACAGGTCAAGTACAAACAACTGGCAAATGCCTTGTGACAGAAGTGGTATGATGTAACCATTTCCGTGCTGATCACTGGGACACCAGAAACATGGGACCCCAGCAATGAGAGCAATATAAGAGACTAACTCCTTTAGATTAGGTTTGTTTCATAGCACTTCTTTGTGTTAAACAATATGATTAAAGAGCATATTCATTTTTTTCCTCTTTCTGCTTCCTTTTTGTCTTAAGCATAGCTTCCCATGACTCAATTATTGGTATGTTTAAATAGCCTCCATGATGAATTAAAACACTGAAATTTCCACTTTTTCAGTTTAAGGTCTTTGATTTCCTCATTTTTCAAAATCTGTTCTCTGAAGTTTATCCCAACAGTACCTATTTTAGGTAACATCAATTTCCCCAGTACCCTTAAATTAATTGTATTACTTATGCAAGAGGCAAGGATTTCTTAGGGTGATGTCTTTTAATGGACCGACTAGGTAGTTGGAATAAAATTAAACAAGCTTTTCAATGTAAGGCATTCTTCCTCAGGTCTCTGATAATAGGAAACTAGGCATAACAAGTGAAGCACAGCCTTATTTAGTGGTTCATCTGTAGTTACTTCCCAACTCCTGCGTCTTCATTAGGATTAAGGCTATACCTATATGTCTATGTTCCTCTGATGGCAAAACCTCTTGAAGTAGACAGCAGCTTGGAACACACTCTCCCATGAGGTCTGTTGGCAGCTGTGCTCCACTGGCATATAGTACACACTGGGAAAACACCAGCTACAGAAGATGAAGTAACTCTGTAGCAAAAGGGAGGATTCTGTTGTCACAGAAGGCAAGGGTCGATATACTTAAAAGGGCTTCTTGTAAAACTTTGTAGTGTAGTCTAAGACTAAATTGAAAGTAGACTCTCCTCTCGTACACCATACAACTACTATTCTCTACCATGAAAAATCTAGGTCTGTAAGTTTTGTCTCCCATTTTACCAAACTTTCAAAAATTTGGAAATATCATTAAAGAGATAAAGGAGGAAGCAAGAGGAATGTATCGAACTATATATGTATGTAAAATAAAAATACATTATTAAACCCCCCCCCAAATAATAGGATTCTTTTTTAGTTACCTTCTATAATGTAGATGCACTCTCTGTCAGGAGGATATTTGTTGGGATAATTGGGAGAAGTGAAGATGCCTCCTTCTGCATATTTTGTCCAAGTTCCACACTGCACTGTTTTCTGCCCTTCTAAAGTGGCCTGCTTTTCTATGAAAAGATCATATCAAGCATTAGACAATTATACACAAACTATTTCTTCTGTCATAATTATACTTAGAACTGCTTTAGAAAACTCCTATGAAGTGCCTAACCCTGTATTCATTGTAGCCAGCAGAAGTGTTGCCATTGGCTTTAATAAAAACAGGGATGGGCTTGTTCCTTGTTTCCTTATTCTGAATAACTTTATTCCTTCCTCCAAATAGCTTCCCACTGCAGGGTCAGGTACTAGGTCACCTATTCCCACCTGCCAGTATTTAACATAAATATTTTAGAATTGTTATCAATTCACTTCCAGACAAATACAAATATCTATCTATGTCTATCTATCTATCGTGTATATACACAGACAAACACACATACATATATATATGCACACACATTCACATCTATCTATGATATGTATGTGTTTCTATATATGTATGTGTTTGCGTGTGTATACACACACATATATAAGCATCTAACTGTATATATACATAGCATATATGTATACACACATAAGCACATACATACATGTATATGTGTGTGTATATATATAAAATGTGCCCTGCATTATATTCTTAAATATATAAATATAAAACTTAAAAATAGCCCAAAAATGACATACCTGTTCCTTTTTTTGTCGCCCCAGACAAATGTAGGATGATTAGACTTGCTACAACTAAAAGAGAAACATGTATTAGGTACAGCTGTATGTTTGTGCCTGCAATCAAAGAAACTGTAAAAAAACTCTCACAAGAGAATATAATTTAAAAAGAATCAAAGTACAAAAGTAGTCTGTTTCGTGGCTACTTTACAATATTCTTTTACAAAAGTCTAGTTGTGTTTTATGAGTGTAAGAAATGTACCTAGATATGTTGAACAGAATAGAGACAAAATACCTCTGGATTTAGAGAACTCCGGGTATTCCCTGCCCTCTTTTTCTTTTTCCTTTTAGAGGTTAAAATAAATCACTTGACTTGTAATATTTATTTATGTGCCATGGTTATGTCTGGATCAATGACAGACAGGTGACTGTTACTGATGAAGTGAGAAAGACTGCTAACTATTAGTGGCACAAGTCTCATTACAAGTCTCCTCTTCTGTGAGCAGTAATACTTTTGGAAAAAATAAGCTGTGGCTCTGCAGAAGATAAAGGAAAGGCTCTTCATATCCACCAATGCAACTGCAAACTGCAAAGTGCCGGGCAAAGGAAGTATCCCATATGTTAAAACAAACTGGCTGTTCTGGGGTATTTGAATCTTCCAAAATCAAGTGGTTTTTTGCTATACGGAATCTGGAGCTTTTTCTGCAGCGGAAAATTATTTGAATCTGAACCAAACAACAAAGCTCTCTGCAATCAAGGTAGATGATCTTTGCCTGATGCGAGAAAACCACTATTCCATTACCTGACTCCAAGACGGTGATGCTTCCTAAGATTCTGGGAGCTATAAGCTGTGCCCATAAAGTATATACAGGAACCTATAGACTGGAGTAGGCAAGGAAGGATACTGAGGCTATTGTCAGTGATAGTGTCACTCTTTAGGAGACAAAAGCGATAGATTCTTTAAAAGGTGACTGTTAGATCCTAGATCAAAAAAATCATCTCTTGAAGTTGTCATTCTCTCTGCTTCACCCTATCTTGGATCAGTTTGGGAGGAACCTAGGTTTATAAGTCAGCAATGAACCCATTCCAACAGTACTTCTTTTTTTTTCCCCACTATAGCCTGGAAATACTGCAAACACTTTGCTGACTGCAGGGACTGATGTTCTCCTGTTAATAGATAAAGAGCATGTATCCACCCTGATTATTTTAGCAACTGTCATTTGTACTGCTGATCATGAGGAAAACTTGATTACTTAAACAACAGTATAAACATAGTGGAGTTGTTGCTGAATTACTCGCATTCTTTCTCTGCCCCAAGAAGATTCCAAGGGATACTAATAGCAATGGGCCATCTACCTAAATGATCCTTTCATATAGGGTCTTCCACATCTTCTTATTCTACGTGGAAATGAAATCAATAGGAGGATTGGTAAGGAAGCCCTGCATCTCACACTGCCCTGAGGACATCCAAATCTTTATTTTTATGTCTTCTGACCTATCCACTACCACTGAATGCCTCACAGAGCTTCTGTTGTAAGTGAGGTCTTTCCTTAGATTTGGATTTGCCCAATTGTTTATACCCCAGTTCTCCTCAAGGATGTATAAGATTCCACCTGCCAGTCGTAATGGGCACAGCTGGAACAGCAAGACACAGCTGCTCATTTACTAAGCTGTGTTTCATATATTTTCACCTATGTTCTTCATTAACTGCCAACTAATTTCCAAATGGTATAAGATGTTCTGGTGTACACTATGAAGCTAGCTGTAGAAACTCCCTTATAAACTACTAGCCATTGCAATCTGACACATTCACGTAAGTAAGTTGATGGATAAAAAGGGCAACATCTCTTAATAATTAATTAAAACCTAGAACATTATCCTTTGAAGCAACTTGTGTCTGAAGTCTTCAATGGAATTTTTAATTTTAATACCCCCATTTTACAGGTGGAGGACATGAGGACATGAGAGAAGGAGTGAATTCTTCCAGGTCGTAATAATACCCTGGTATAGGAGGAAAGACAAGGGATCAATTGAGTTCCAGCTGTAACCACTAGAAACAATACTTCCAATTGCATCAATAAAGCTGTTCCAAAGTAGTGAAATGTGCTTACAAATTGACATGCCAGTACTGATTATCAACAGAGTAAAAAGATACATCTGGAATAAAGTACAATGAAATAACTAACAACAACAATAGGCTAAGCCACTTCACACTTAATTCTCATAAACTATATCCAACACCTTTGGATCAATCAATTAAATACTTTTTGCACCTGCCCAACAGAAGTGGTGATTTGTATTAGTGGCATTAAAATCAGAATTACAAAAAGGCTTGTTTTGCCATAAAAACTCATCACTTTCTCCAGCATTTAAAGATTTAGGACTCAACCCCTGAAGACTTAAAGTGTAAGGCTTAGTAATACGTTTCACGCAAGCAGTTGAAGGTTACCCAGTGGAGAGAGTTCTCACAATGAATATATTTATCTCCTAATGGGTCCTGTTCACTGGGTTACAAACTGAATAGCAGTCATGTTAAGCCAAATATAAAATCTACCTTCCATCTCCCACAGCTTTCCTCCTCCCTAGCCCAGAAGCAGTACAATGTGTCCCTTACCAAAAATGCCTCCAAAAACAAACAAACAAACCCCCCCCCAAAAGCCAAAAGGACAGCCTGCAGTCTTTATTCAGGCAAAACTGCTATTCAGATACTCAGGAAGCATTATGAAGCATGGGCAGCAATGCTGGCAATAACACAGGTTGAAGGGGAGAGGGAAAGGAATGAAATCATCATTCCACCTAATTTCTGTGGGTTTGTCCTATCATGTACACAAATACACGCTGCTCCCCTCTTCTCATTCTAATTGCACTTATGCTTGCTAGCATTATTTTGATGATGCATTTGCACACATTTCCACTACAAAGCCACATATAAAGAGCTTTATCAGTGGGCCATAAAACTTGCTCCTAACATAACTGGTCATGCAAGGTCTACCACAATGAAGAGTTAGAGGGGGAGGGGGGGAACAGCCTCTCTAAATAAGACTGCCATTTCATAGGGCCAGAAGTCGATCAAAATAAACAAAACTACTGCAAGAGGCTGCTCCAGAGTATTGCTTCAGTTTAATTCAGCAAGGTCCTCACCCCCACCCAATCTGTTTGGGCTTGCAGGGTTGGGAATAACATTTTTCAGGCCATTAGTCACGCAGTAGAATAAGCCCTTTTTATATTATCACCTAGTCCAAATATTACCTAGTCCAAAGGTATCATCTAGTCCAAATAGTATCACCTATTATCACCTTTGGCTCCTATCTTTGCCTGCTTCTTTCCTGGAATAGGGACTATTCCAAGGCAGGATTGGTGACTACCACTCCTAAGGCTCCAACACTAGTCGTGTTTGGACAGCTCCAGGTTTTGGAGGCATGCTGATGTGAATCGGCAGCCGCACCATCCAGCTCCTACAGGCACTGCTTTGGATGGCAGAGGCCACTGCATCCAAAGAAATTCACCCCCAAGAATAAATCATCGACGAGGCTTTGGCTTCCTTCCCACCGATTTCTGCAACTGAACAGCTCCTATTTCCCAGCACCCTGCACGGATCAGTCCCTGGGGCTACAGAAACCGCAGTGAGGAGGCTGATAAGGGGGAGGGAGTCAACTCGGAGCTGCTCCAGCCCTGTCGTGTCTCACTGTCATGATCACCGTGGGTCCCAGGGACAGCCTGGAGTGATGCCACTGGCAGCAATGGAGTTATGTCACCGGGGAGCACCATTCAGCCCCAAGGCTGGGGACCCCTGGGTTGCAAGCTAAGTGCCAGCAGAGCTGGATCAAGAGTCAAGAGAGATCCACAGGGCTCTCTCCAGCCCTGCAGCTCACCGTCGCAAAAAAACCCAACCAAACAAAAAAAAGTCAGGACAGTTTCCTCTCCTGCCCTTGATCTGGCAAGCTGGCACCTCACCCTTGCATATGCACGAAGGCTCAAGCTTCACAGCCCCAAGAACCGACAACTGCAAAGAAAAAGCAGCTGCCTGCGCCCTTGTGAAGTCCAGGATCCGTCCACTCCCATCCTGCCTTCCCTCTCCTGCCACCAGCACTGCATTGGGAGGCAGAGAAAGTTCCCCCCCCCGTGCCCGCCTGTCTCAGCCTCCCGCTTGAACTGGCACCACTGGGCTTGGAGAAAAGAAGAAGAGTTGCCCAGAAGAGCAGGGTGGGGGGGGAGAGAAGATACTTACTGTGAAACAAACTGCGCCCATGGACCATGTCTGTTCCTTACACAAGGGGCTTCGATCTCCACTAATTCCATTTAGAGACGGGAGGACTTCCAGTGGTGGGCAGAGGATGGAGTAGAAGAAAAGAAAAGAGGGGGAAAAAAAAAAAAGCAAACCCCACTGGAGACCACACACAGGCGCGCGCACACACAAGTGGATCAGCTCTGCCTCTCTCGCCGCCTTCAGATAATTCCCAGCACCATCGCAGTCACATCACGCCGGGGCTCTCAGCAGCACCCCCGGAATCTTTGGATCACAGCGGCCGCGGCGACCCTGGAGCCCGGCGGGGAGGCTGCATGGCTGGCGGAGACGGACGGACGGACAGACGGAGATCGCGGAGCAAGCCCCCGGCAAACGGCACATCCAGGTGCAGGGGAAGAGGAGGCAGCAGCAGCAGGAGCAGCAGCTGGGGGGGGAGGGGGGTGGCTCTGACAACCCCCCTAATCACCAGTTTCATCCAAGACCAAGAGCAGAGCGAAGCATCTCCTGGAGGATGGCGAACCCGGCGCTGTCCAGCCCTTTGGGGTCTTTTGATGCATCGAAGAAGGGATTAATGGGTCCGTCATCAGCTCCCTCGGCTTGCTCTTCTGGAGGGGTGGGGAAGGGGGG
>NW_017728992.1:75740597-75741209 GCF_001723915.1 Gavialis gangeticus | reverse complement strand
AAGAGTTATGACTTGGAGGTGCCAGGGGGAGGGGGACCAGAGGGGAGGGAGGGGGGAGGAAGCGTTACCAAACAGGGGCGTGAGGCATCTCGGTGTGCAGTGCAATCCGCGTTAGAGGAGCAATCCTTTCAGCTCCGAGCAGCCCATTGCGCCGTGTTGCACAGTGTCAAGCAGGAGCCGCGGCAGGAGGAGGCTGGGAGCCCATTGCAACCTGCTCGGATTCTCCTCCCGGGGATGGACGGCTGGAGGCAGACCCCGCGCACACACGCGCGCACACGCAGGGAGGGGGGGAGCTGCAGGGAGAGGTGCCCGCGCTCCGCCAGTGCGGGGCGAGAACCGCACGCCCACTCGCCCGGCTCCGCGCGGCGCAGGTCCCGCGCCTCTGCCTGCCCCATGCCGCACGCGCGCGCACACTCCCACAGTCACACACGCGCGCGCACACACTCTCACGCACGCACATACACACACACACACACACACACGCACACATTCACACGCGCACACACTGACATACACCTGCACACACACCTTCGCTCACACACATACACAGATCTACTGAAAGCTAGATATAATCACAAAAAAGTCTTAAGGCCCCTGCACATCTAGGAACCA
>NW_017728992.1:75729619-75730373 GCF_001723915.1 Gavialis gangeticus | reverse complement strand
GCCGTGTTGCACAGTGTCAAGCAGGAGCCGCGGCAGGAGGAGGCTGGGAGCCCATTGCAACCTGCTCGGATTCTCCTCCCGGGGATGGACGGCTGGAGGCAGACCCCGCGCACACACGCGCGCACACGCAGGGAGGGGGGGAGCTGCAGGGAGAGGTGCCCGCGCTCCGCCAGTGCGGGGCGAGAACCGCACGCCCACTCGCCCGGCTCCGCGCGGCGCAGGTCCCGCGCCTCTGCCTGCCCCATGCCGCACGCGCGCGCACACTCCCACAGTCACACACGCGCGCGCACACACTCTCACGCACGCACATACACACACACACACACACACACGCACACATTCACACGCGCACACACTGACATACACCTGCACACACACCTTCGCTCACACACATACACTCGCACACATTCACACGAACACACATACACACTAGCGTGCGCGCACACACTGCCATGCACCTGCACACACACCTTCACTCACACTCACACACACACACTCGCACGCATTCACACGCACACACTGACATACACCTGCACGCACACACTTTCACTCACACTCACGCACACATTCACACGCACGCACATACACACCCACGCGCGCGCACATACATTGACATGCACCCACACACACCCCTTCACATGCGCACACACCTTCACTCACACTCACATATATACTTGCACACACATTAATTCACACACGCGCACTCACACACGCACAATAGGCGCAATCAAAGTTTCGCGGCGAGCCGTTGGGC
>NW_017728992.1:75724291-75724619 GCF_001723915.1 Gavialis gangeticus | reverse complement strand
GAGAGAGAGTGTGTGTGTGTGTGACCTCCTTCCATTCTGGGGGAGGTGTGTGTGTGTGTGTGTGTGTGTGTCCTCCTTCCACTCTGGGGGAGGGGGTAACAGTCTACTGAAGATCCGGAGGGGAGGGAGATCCTGCCCGTAAGAGATCCAAGTTCAAATAGAAAACCCAGCCTTCTTTCCCAGGCAGCCAAGCCAAGGGAGTGGGGGGGAGGAAAAGGGGGAGAGGGAAGGGGAAATCCAATGCAACACCCCCACCCCCACTCCTCTCTGTCCCTGATGCTCATTGCATCTGCAACGTGGTTATTGCTGCGGGGGGGGGGGGGGGGGG